>NW_028270153.1:69418655-69740257 GCF_037043375.1 Chiloscyllium plagiosum | reverse complement strand
AAAATACACTGGGGATGGTCTGTAAAATACACTGGAGATGGTCTGTAAATACACTGGGGATGGTCTGTAAAATACACTGGGGATGGTCTGTAAAATACACTGGGGATGGTCTGTAAAATACACTGGGGATGGTCTGTAAATACACTGGGGATGGTCTGTAAAATACACTGGAGATGGTCTGTAAAATACACTGGGGATGGTCTGTAAATACACTGGGGATGGTCTGTAAATACACTGGGGATGGTCTGTAAAATACACTGGGGATGGTCTGTAAAATACACTGGGGATGGTCTGTAAAATACACTGGGGATGGTCTGTAAAATACACTGGGGATGGTCTGTAAAATACACTGGGGATGGTCTGTAAAATACACTGGGGATGGTCTGTAAAATACACTGGGGATGGTCTGTAAAATACACTGGGGATGGTCTGTAAATACACTGGGGATGGTCTGTAAAATACACTGGGGATGGTCTGTAAAATACACTGGGGATGGTCTGTAAAATACACTGGGGATGGTCTGTAAAATACACTGGGGATGGTCTGTAAATACACTGGGGATGGTCTGTAAAATACACTGGGGATGGTCTGTAAATACACTGGGGATGGTCTGTAAATACACTGGGGATGGTCTGTAAATACACTGGGGATGGTCTGTAAAATACACTGGGGATGGTCTGTAAAATACACTGGGGATGGTCTGTAAATACACTGGGGATGGTCTGTAAATACACTGGGGATGGTCTGTAAAATACACTGGGGATGGTCTGTAAAATACACTGGGGATGGTCTGTAAATACACTGGGGATGGTCTGTAAAATACACTGGGGATGGTCTGTAAATACACTGGGGATGGTCTGTAAAATACACTGGAGATGGTCTGTAAAATACACTGGGGATGGTCTGTAAATACACTGGGGATGGTCTGTAAAATACACTGGGGATGGTCTGTAAATACACTGGGGATGGTCTGTAAATACACTGGGGATGGTCTGTAAAATACACTGGGGATGGTCTGTAAAATACACTGGGGATGGTCTGTAAAATACACTGGAGATGGTCTGTAAAATACACTGGGGATGGTCTGTAAAATACACTGGAGATGGTCTGTAAAATACACTGGGGATGGTCTGTAAAATACACTGGGGATGGTCTGTAAAATACACTGGGGATGGTCTGTAAAATACACTGGGGATGGTCTGTAAAATACACTGGGGATGGTCTGTAAAATACACTGGGGATGGTCTGTAAAATACACTGGGGATGGTCTGTAAAATACACTGGGGATGGTCTGTAAAATACACTGGGGATGGTCTGTAAAATACACTGGGGATGGTCTGTAAATACACTGGGGATGGTCTGTAAAATACACTGGGGATGGTCTGTAAAATACACTGGGGATGGTCTGTAAAATACACTGGGGATGGTCTGTAAAATACACTGGGGATGGTCTGTAAATACACTGGGGATGGTCTGTAAAATACACTGGGGATGGTCTGTAAAATACACTGGGGATGGTCTGTAAAATACACTGGGGATGGTCTGTAAAATACACTGGGGATGGTCTGTAAAATACACTGGGGATGGTCTGTAAAATACACTGGGGATGGTCTGTAAAATACACTGGGGATGGTCTGTAAAATACACTGGAGATGGTCTGTAAATACACTGGGGATGGTCTGTAAAATACACTGGGGATGGTCTGTAAATACACTGGGGATGGTCTGTAAAATACACTGGGGATGGTCTGTAAAATACACTGGGGATGGTCTGTAAAATACACTGGGGATGGTCTGTAAAATACACTGGAGATGGTCTGTAAATACACTGGGGATGGTCTGTAAAATACACTGGGGATGGTCTGTAAAATACACTGACGATGGTCTGTAAATACACTGGGGATGGTCTGTAAAATACACTGGGGATGGTCTGTAAAATACACTGGGGATGGTCTGTAAAATACACTGGGGATGGTCTGCAAATACACTGGAGATGGTCTGTAAATACACTGGGGATGGTCTGTAAATACACTGGGGATGGTCTGTAAAATACACTGGGGATGGTCTGTAAAATACACTGGGGATGGTCTGTAAATACACTGGGGATGGTCTGTAAATACACTGGGGATGGTCTGTAAAATACACTGGGGATGATCTGTAAAATACACTGGGGATGGTCTGTAAATACACTGGGGATGGTCTGTAAAATACACTGGGGATGGTCTGTAAAATACACTGGGGATGGTCTGTAAAATACACTGGAGATGGTCTGTAAAATACACTGGGGATGGTCTGTAAATACACTGGGGATGGTCTGTAAAATACATTGGGGATGGTCTGTAAAATACACTGGGGATGGTCTGTAAATACACTGGGGATGGTGTGTAAATACACTGGGGATGGTCTGTAAAATACACTGGGGATGGTCTGTAAAATACACTGGGGATGGTCTGTAAAATATACTGGGGATGGTCTGTAAAATACACTGGAGATGGTCTGTAAAATACACTGGGGATGGTGTGTAAAATACACTGGAGATGGTCTGTAAAATACACTGGGGATGGTCTGTAAAATACACTGGAGATGGTCTGTAAAATACACTGGGGATGGTCTGTAAATACACTGGGGATGGTCTGTAAAATACACTGGAGATGGTCTGTAAAATACACTGGGGATGGTCTGTAAAATACACTGGAGATGGTCTGTAAAATACACTGGGGATGGTCTGTAAAATACACTGGGGATGGTCTGTAAAATACACTGGGGATGGTCTGTAAAATACACTGGAGATGGTCTGTAAATACACTGGGGATTGTCTGTAAAATACACTGGGGATGGTCTGTAAAATACACTGGAGATGGTCTGTAAAATACACTGGGGATGGTCTGTAAATACACTGGGGATGGTCTGTAAAATACACTGGGGATGGTCTGTAAATACACTGGGGATGGTCTGTAAATACACTGGGGATGGTCTGCAAAATACACTGGGGATGGTCTGTAAATACACTGGGGATGTTCTGTAAAATACACTGGGGATGGTCTGTAAATACACTGGGGATGGTCTGTAAAATACACTGGGGATGGTCTGTAAAATACACTGGGGATGGTCTGTAAAATACACTGGGGATGGTCTGTAAAATACACTGGAGATGGTCTGTAAAATACACTGGGGATGGTCTGTAAAATACACTGGAGATGGTCTGTAAAATACACTGGGGATGGTCTGTAAAATACACTGGGGATGGTCTGTAAAATACACTGGGGATGGTCTGTAAAATACACTGGGGATGGTCTGTAAATACACTGGGGATGGTCTGTAAAATACACTGGAGATGGTCTGTAAATACACTGGGGATGGTCTGTAAAATACACTGGGGATGGTCTGTAAAATACACTGGAGATGGTCTGTAAATACACTGGGGATGGTCTGTAAAATACACTGGGGATGGTCTGTAAAATACACTGGGGATGGTCTGTAAATACATTGGGGATGGTCTGTAAAATACACTGGGGATGGTCTGTAAAATACACTGGGGATGGTCTGTAAAATACACTGGAGATGGTCTGTAAATACACTGGGGATGGTCTGTGAAATACACTGGGGATGGTCTGTAAATACACTGGGGATGGTCTGTAAAATACACTGGGGATGGTCTGTAAAATACACTGGAGATGGTCTGTAAATACACTGGAGATGGTCTGTAAAATACACTGGGGATGGTCTGTAAAATACACTGGGAATGGTCTGTAAAATACACTGGGGATGGTCTGTAAATACACTGGAGATGGTCTGTGAAATACACTGGGGATGGTCTGTAAAATACACTGGGGATGGTCTGTGAAATACACTGGAGATGGTCTGTAAAATACACTGGGGATGGTCTGTGAAATACACTGGAGATGGTCTGTAAAATACACTGGGGATGGTCTGTAAATACACTGGGGATGGTCTGTAAAATACACTGGGGATGGTCTGTAAAATACACTGGAGATGGTCTGTAAAATACACTGGGGATGGTCTGTAAAATACACTGGGGATGGTCTGTAAAATACACTGGGGATGGTCTGTAAAATACACTGGAGATGGTCTGTAAAATACACTGGGGACGGTCTGTAAAATACACTGGGGATGGTCTGTAAAATACACTGGAGATGGTCTGTAAAATACACTGGGGATGGTCTGTAAAATACACTGGGGATGGTCTGTAAATACACTGGGGATGGTCTGTAAAATACACTGGGGATGGTCTGTAAAATACACTGGGGATGGTCTGTAAAATACACTGGGGATGGTCTGTGAAATACACTGGAGATGGTCTGTAAAATACACTGGAGATGGTCTGTAAAATACACTGGGGATGGTCTGTAAATACACTGGGGATGGTCTGTAAAATACACTGGGGATGGTCTGTAAAATACACTGGGGATGGTCTGTAAATACACTGGGGATGGTCTGTAAAATACACTGGGGATGGTATGTAAATATACTGGGGATGGTCTGTAAAATACACTGGGGATGGTCTGTAAATACACTGGGGATGGTCTGTAAATACACTGGGGATGGTCTGTAAAATACACTGGGGATGGTCTGTAAAATACACTGGGGATGGTCTGTAAAATACACTGGAGATGGTCTGTAAATACACTGGGGATGGTCTGTAAAATACACTGGGGATGGTCTGTAAAATACACTGGGGATGGTCTGTAAAATACACTGGAGATGGTCTGTAAATACACTGGGGATGGTCTGTAAAATACACTGGGGATGGTCTGTAAAATACACTGGGGATGGTCTGTAAATACACTGGGGATGGTCTGTAAAATACACTGACGATGGTCTGTAAATACACTGGGGATGGTCTGTAAATACACTGGGGAATGGTCTGTAAAATACACTGGGGATGGTCTGTAAATACACTGGGGATGGTCTGTAAAATACACTGGGGATGTTCTGTAAAATACACTGGGGATAGTCTGTAAAATACACTGGGGATGGTCTGTAAAATACACTGGGGATGGTCTGTAAAATACACTGGGGATGGTCTGTAAATACACTGGGGATGGTCTGTAAAATACACTGGAGATGGTCTGTAAATACACTGGGGATGGTCTGTAAATACACTGGGGATGGTCTGTAAATACACTGGAGATGGTCTGTAAAATACACTGGGGATGGTCTGTAAAATACACTGGAGATGGTCTGTAAATACACTGGGGATGGTCTGTAAAATACACTGGGGATGGTCTGTAAATACACTGGGGATGGTCTGTAAAATATGGAATAGATCAGTGGTAATTAACAGAGAGAAAAACCTGATGCCTTCCAGCCAAGACAAAAAGTGAGGCAGCCATTCAGACAAACTACAAAGAGCATTTGCTTCTAAGATAGTGAATCAACTGTCTTTCTTCTCAAGGCCCATTTCCCCAGAGGAAAGGAAATACTAATAACTCCAATACTGGCTGCATTTAAGACCCACTTTCAGATGATTTCTATTTAAAGGTTTCTTTGTCAGGTTTACCACCTCAGCAGCTCATGCTGCTCAGCCAGCACTATCCATATAATATTGGCACAATATAAAATACAGTCTGTAATGCTGACAAAACTAAGCAGGAGAAAAAGTGTGAAGTGGTAAATATACCTGTAAGAAGAAAACGAAGACACGCACTCCTTCAAAACGATGTCTCTGGGTGGAATAGAGGGACATAGAGTCATAGAGCCATAGAGATGTACAGCACAGAAACTGACCCTTCGGTCCAACCCGTCCATGCTGACCAGATATCCCAACCCAATCTAGTCCCACCTGCCAGCACCCGGCCCATATCCCTCCAAACCCTTCCTATTCATATACCCATCCAAATGCCTCTTAAATGTTGTAATTGTACCAGCCTCCTCTACTTCCTGTGGCAGCTCATTCCATACACATACCACCATCTGTGTGAAAAAGTTGCCCCTTAGGTCTCTTTTATATCTTTCCCCTCTCACCCTAAACCTATGCCCTCTAGTTCTGGACTCCCCCACCCCAGGGAATAGACTTTGTCTACTTATCCTATCCATGCCCCTCATGATTTTATAAACCTCTATAAAGTCACCCCTCAACCTCCAGGGAAAACAGCCCTAGCCTATTCAACCTCTCCCTGTAGCTCAAATCCTTGTAAATCTTTTCTGAACCCTGTCAAGTTTCACAACATCTTTCCAAAAGGAAGGAGACCAGAATTGCACGCAATATTCCAACAGTGGCCTAACCAATGTCCTGTACAGCCACAACATGGCCTTCCAACGCCTGTACTCAATACTCTGACCAATAAAGGAAAGCATACCAAACACCTCCTTCACTATCCTACCTACCTGCCACTCCACTTTCAAGGAGCTATGAACCTGCACTCCAAGGTCTCTTTGTTCAGCAACACTCCCTTACCATTAAGTGTATACTGAAAATGTGTTGCTGGAAAAGCACAGCAGGTCAGGCAGCATCCAAGGAACAGGAGAATCGACGTTTCGGGCATAAGCCCTTCTTCAGGCCCGAAACGTCGATTCTCCTGTTCCTTGGATGCTGCCTGACCTGCTGTGCTTTTCCAGCAACACATTTTCAGCTCTGATCTCCAGCATTTGCAGCCCTTACTTTCTCCATTAAGTGTATACGTCTTGCTAAGATTTTCATAGAACATAGAACATAGAAGAATACAGCGCAGTACAGGCCCTTTGGCCCTCGATGTTGCGCCGATCCAAGCCCACCTAACCTATACTAACCCACTATCCTCCATATACCTATCCAATGCCCGCTTAAATGCCCATAAAGAGGGAGAGTCCACCACTGCTGCTGGCAGGGCATTCCATGAACTTACGACTCGCTGAGTGAAGAACCTACCCCTAACTTCAGTCCTATATCTACCCCCCCTTAATTTAAAGCTATGCCCCCTTGTAATACCCGACTCCATACGCGGGAAAAGGTTCACACTGTCAACCCTATCTAACCCCCTAATCATCTTTCATTCCCAAAATGCAGCACCTCGCATTTCTCTGAATTAAACTCCATCTGCCACTTCTCAACCCATTGGCCCATCTGATCAAGATCCCGTTGTAACCTGACGGAACTGTCTTCACTGTCCACGTCATCTCCAATTTTGGTGTCATCTGCAAACTTACTAACTACACCTCTTATGCTCACATCCAAATCATTTATATAAATGATGAAAAGTAGTGGACCCAGCACCGATCCTTGTACAAGGATTTCAGTGAGTCTCTCTCTCACTGCAACCCCCAGGTCATCTCCTCTGCCCTGAAGCTCTTACCTATAACCTTCATCTCCACCTCTATTCACCTATTGTACTCTCAGCTACATTCTCCCCAGTCCATTTATCCCTCCACTCCAGAGGCTCCCAGCCTCATTCCTGATGAAGGGCTTTTGCCCAAAACATCGATTTTCCTGCCCCTGGATGACTTGCTGTGCTTTTCCAGCACCATTCTAATCATCACTGTAAGCAGCTTACCTGTATATTGAGTCTATTGCTGTTGTACATTGCTCAAGCCTGAGCTGGCGACTGAAATTCTGGTCTTACAATAATGGCTGTGCCTTTGCACAGTGGGGAAAGACAACTGTCTGAAGTCTTACTGCTGAAGTTAAATGGAAATCCATTCAAGTTATTGGACCTTCTTGGTGTCTCGAATACATGCAAATATAGTCTGGTTTAAGAAGTCGATGACTCTGATTTGTTTGGACAGAGTCAAACACCAGTGTTTGAGCAAATTACTGCAGATGCTGGAATCTGTACTGAAAACAACCAATGCTGGAGATCACAGTGGGTCAGGTAGCATCCATGGAGAGAGAGCAAGATAATGCTTCAAGTCTAGATGTGTCTTCATCAGAGCTGAAGAAGAGTCATCTCGACTCAAAACGGTGGCTTGGTCTCTCTCCAATGTTTGTTTGTTTTCTTGAAATTTTAAAAAGACTGAGCTTTTGCAAAGGAAGTCTGGAGAAAGAAGCAGTGGCTTTTGACGAGGTTCATATGGAGCAGCTCTGTGATCCAGGACTCTGTTCTCTCCAGCTTGTTCCCTGGGACACACACTGAGACAAACATTGCCTATGCCTGGAGGACCACCAACTCAGTGAAAGATGTTCTTTAGCCTGCCCAAAACTTATTGATCTTCCAGCGTGACTGAGTGTTGCAGACTGGCGCATTCCAAACTCCAGGAACGTGCTGAGGAACACAATATAACCTGGGGCAGCTGCCGCCTAGGCATGGTGGGGAAAGATGACCGTGAGGTCTTTCTGTTGAAGTTAAATGGGGATCCATTCAGTGATAGAACCCTCCTGGTGCCTCAGATATATGTAAATCTAAACTTGTACAAGTAGAAATGCCTTTGGTTTGTTTGCTGGACAGAGGCAAACCCCAGCATTTGCGTGTTTCTTCATCCGCAGAAACCGAACTGCTTTAGTATCTGTGTGTGTGTGTGTGTGTGATATAAAAATATATCTGTATAAGGGTATTTTTATAAATATAATTTATTTTTGAAATAGAAAGTACATCCCAAATGTACTTCACTGGCTTCGGGACAGAAAAGTCGCCACATAAACGCAAAACCTCAGTCAGTTGTACTGCACTTCAGAGTGTAGGAAGGGTTAACCATTGCACGTCAGTTTACTTGGGAAAAGCAAATGGTCCAGGTTTTCCTTCACATCTACCTTCCTGCAGCATGCGCCTGTTGCACCCAGTTGGGGTGTTAAATGAGGAGACCAGGTTCCATACAGTTACCCCTTAAACAGCAGAGAGCACACTGGCGGGATTTCTGAACACACTTCATGTTCACATTGAGGGGGGGATCTCTCACAGCCGACCCACAGAGTTTACCCGCTCTCCCCCTAAACGGTTAAGTTGCACGCTGACTTTTTTTAAAAAACTCGTCGTGATTCTTGGCAGTGGATCTCACAACCTTAGCACGTTGTCGGATTGGTTGAAATGAGCTTGCCTTGGCCGCATTAATACCTTCCTTGTGTTATCACTGAGACTTACTGCACATTACCTGCGTCGTTCCACCGGACACTGCTACTGTTCGGCTACCCGGAGAGTTGGCTCTCCCCCCTCGGACAGCCCGGTCCAGAGGATACTGTGAGGAGAAATAGTAACCAGGAGCTGGGACTCCCTGAATCTCACTAACCCCGGGCATTGGACACCCAGAGGCAGACTGCAGGACGTGGAATTGCTTCCTCTTCCCACCCTCACCCAGAGCCTAAAACAGACTCCTTCCTTCCCACCCTCACCCAGAGCCTAAAACAGACCCCTTCCTTCCCACCCTCACCCAGAGCCTAAAACAGACTCCTTCCTTCCCACCCTCACCCAGAGCCTAAAACAGACCCCTTCCTTCCCACCCTCACCCAGAGCCTAAAACAGACCCCTTCCTTCCCACCCTCACCCAGAGCCTAAAACAGACTCCTTCCTTCCCACCCTCACCCAGAGCCTAAAACAGACTCCCCCCCCCCCTCACCCAGAGCCTAAAACAGACTCCTTCCTTCCCACCCTCACCCAGAGCCTAAAACAGACTCCCTCCCACACTCTGCCTGAAACTGTCCCCTTCCCCACCTCATTCAGAGACCATCCCCGAACATGATGTTTACTTGGTGATGGCTCTGGTCGCCCTGTGTGGTTTAATCTTCAGATTGCTGCTGCCACTCAGTCTCCTGACAGGTAAGGCTTAACTGATTTTACTAACTCAACAAGAATGAAGTCGTTGTAGGTTGAGAGTTAATACTTTTCAGCCTCTTAAAACTAACTGTACGGTTTAATCCCTGAACCCAACATTAGCCCCTTTACTATTTGAAGTTGTGTACTGCCAGGCTTCTTCACTTCTGTTTTGGGTATATCTGGGAACAGAAGCTCAGAAAAGCTGCCTATTGGTTGTGTGTTTCCCACAGACCATGTATGTGGCCAATTGGGTCTGTCAGGGTTGTTGGACCTGTGGCTCTGTGGAGCACATACATTGAACATAGGACAGTGCAGCACAGGAACAGGCACCTCAGCTCACAATAGTTGTGCTGAACATGATGTCAAATTAAACTGTTCCCGTCTGCCTGCCCTTGGTCCATATCCCTCCATTCCTTGTATATTCATGTGCTTATCTAAAAGTCAATTAAACACCCTTATCGTATCAGCCTCCACTACCACCCTGGCAGCACATTCCAGACCCCCTCCTACTCTAAACAAAATTTGCCCCACACATCTCCTTTGGACCTTCCCCCTTTCACTTTAAATGCACGTCTCCTAGTATTAGACATTTCAACTCTGGGAAAAAGATTCTGACCATTAACTTTATCTATTTCAATTTTATAGTCTTCTAGTAGCAAGTCTTCTCTCAGCCTTCACTGCTCCAGAGAAAAACAACCTGAGATTTTCTAGCCTGTCCTTATATCTCATACCCTCTAATCCAAGCAGCATCCTGGTAAACCTCTTTTGCACCTTCTCCAAAGCTTCCACATCCTTCCTGTAATATGTCGACCAGAATTGAATGCAATACTCTCAATGTGTCCTAAACAAAGTCTTGTACAGCTACAACATGACATCCTGACTCGTATACTCAACGTCCTGACCAATAAAAGCAAGCATGCCATACATCTCCTTTACCAGCCTAGCTCCTTGAGTGGCCACTTTCAGGGAGCTATAGACTTGTACCCCAAGATCCCTCCGTACACAATGCTGTTCAGTGTCTTGCCATTAACTGCATAATTTTCATTACCATTTGATCTCTAAGTGCAGCACCTCACACTTACATGGATTAAACTCCATCTGCCTATATCTGCAGCTGATCTATATTCTGCTGTATCCTTTGAGAACCTTCTACACTATTCTCAACTCCACTGATCTTTGCATCATCTGCAAACTTACCAACCCATCCATCCATCTACATTTTCATCCAAGTCATTTATATATATCACAAACAGCAGAGGTCCTGGTACAGACCTCTATGGAACACCATTAGTCACGGACCTCCAGCCAGAAAAACCACTCTTCCACCACTATCCTCTGCCTTCTAAGGGCAAGCAAATTCTGAATCCAAGCAAGCAAGTAAACGTGAATCCCATATATTTTAATCTTCTGGATAAGCCTACCATGAGGAGCATTGTGAAAAGCTTTACTAAAATTCACATAAACAACATTCACTGTTCTACCTTCATCGATCACCTCCTCAAAAAAAAATACATTCCCCAAAGTTGAATTCTCATTCATTTGGAAAATGGAGCCAGGCCACGTTTGATGCTTTTCCCTCTTTTATGGAGGAATACAAAATCTGATCTGTTGTACACATGAACTTGAAATCAATTGAAAATGCTGGTTACATAAATTAGACCTCACCCTGATATCATGATATTACAGATCCATTCATGTCATAAACACTGAAACCTGTGCGTTTTGGCCTTTTAGTCACTTTTTTAAACAGCTGATAATATCCTCTAATTATCTTTGAAATACTGATGGACAATTGGTCTCCAATTACTTAACAACTAAGTTGAGAAATGCAAATAACTTCCAATTAACCCAGTGCTAGTTTGAAGAATAAACCTCTAAATAATTGCAAGATGAATTGAAAAATTAACCTCCAATTAATTGGCTTTCAGTTAGCCTTGGGTGTGATGAGAGATTGGCCTCTACCTAATGTTACAATCAATGGGAATGGAAATGAGATTGTTTGTTTGTGAAATGGATGACTGATCCACATTTGTCAGTTTCACACCCCAATATTAAACTTAAAATCTTCCTGGGCAAGCAATGGAGATGCAGCACATGCCCTTTCATCCTCTCCCTCCTTATTGTCCAGGATCCATAACATTTAGAGTCATAGAGATTTATAGCATGGAAACAGACCCTTCAGTCCAACTCGTCCATGCCAACCAGATATTCTAAATTAAGCTAGCCCCATTTGGCAGCACTTGCCTCGTATTCTTCTAAACCCTTCCTATTCATATACCCACCCAGATGCCTTTTAAATGTTGCAATTGTACCAGCCTCCACCTCTTCCTCTGGCAGCTCATTCCATACATGTACCACCCTCTGTGTGAAAAAGTCCCGTTTATATCTTTCCCCTCTCACCCTAAACTTATGCCCTCTAGTTCTGGACTCCCCGACCCCAGGGAAAATACTTTGTCTATTTACACTATCCATGTCCTCATGATTTTACAAACCTCTATAAGGTCACCCCATAGCCTCCGAAGTTCCAGGGAAAACAGCCCCAGCCGATTCAGCCTCTTCCTATAGCTCAAATCCTCCAACCCTGGCAATATCCTTGTAAATCTTTTCTGAACCCTTTCAAGTTTCACAACATCCTTCCAATAGGAAGGACACTAGATTTGCACGCAATATTCCAAAAGTGGCCTAACCAATGTCCTGTAAAGCTGCAACATGACCTCCAAATTCCCATAATCGAGAGTGTGGTGCTGGAAAAGCACAGCAGGTCAGGCAGCATCAGAGGAGCAGGAGAATTAACATTACGGGCATAAGCCGTTTATCAGGAATGATTCCTGATAATGCCCAAAACATTGATTCTCCTGCTGCTTGGATGCTGCCTGACCTGCTGTGCTTTTCCAGCAGCACACTCTTGACTCTGATCTCTAGCATGTGCAGTCTTCATTTTCTCCCGCCAACTCCTGTACTCAGTACACTGACTAATAAAGGAAAGCATACCATATGCCTTCTTCACTATCCTATCTACCTGCAACTCGACTTTCAATGAACTATGAACCTGCACTCCAAGGTCTGTTTATTCTACAGCTCTCCCTAGGACCTTACCATTAAGTGAATAAGTTCTGCTGTGATTTGCTTTTCCATAAAGCAGTACCTCACATTTATCTAAATTAAATTCCATCTGCCACTTCTCAGCCTCTAGGCCCATCTGATCAATATCCCATGATACTCTGAGGTAACCTTCTTTGCTGTCCACTACACCTCCAATTTTGGTGTCATCTGCAAAACTACTAATTATACCTCCTATATTCATATTGAAATTATTTATATAAATGACAAAAAGTAGTGGACCCAGCACGGATCCTTATGGCACTCCACTGGTCACAGGCCTCCAGTCTGAAAAACAATCCTCCACCACCACCCTCTGTCTTCTACCTTTGAGCCAGTTCTGTATCCAAATGGCTAGTTCTCCCTGTATTCCATGAGATCTAACCTTGCTAACCAGTCTCCCATGGGGAACCTTGTCGAACGCCTTACTGAAGTCCATTTAGATTACATCCACTGCTCTGCCCTCATCAATCTTCTTTGTTTCTTCTTCAAAAAAACTCAATTAAGTTTGTGAGACATGATTTCC
The DNA here is from genome assembly GCF_037043375.1 of Chiloscyllium plagiosum. NCBI lineage: Eukaryota > Metazoa > Chordata > Chondrichthyes > Orectolobiformes > Hemiscylliidae > Chiloscyllium > Chiloscyllium plagiosum. Next base: position 69,726,953 of record NW_028270153.1, on the reverse strand, counting down.
CACACACAAAGCCATGTTGACTTTCCTGAATCAGTCCTTGCTTTTCCAAATACATGTAAATCCTGTCCCTCAGGATTCCCTCTAACAACTTGCTCACCTATCGATACCGCCCTTCTTAAACAGTGGCACCACGTTTGCCAACTTCCAGTCTTCCGGCACCTCACCTGTGACTATCGATGTTACAAATATCCCTGCAAGAGGCCCAGCAATCACATCCCTAGCTTCCCACAGAGTTCTAGGATACACCTGGACAAGTTCTGGGGATTAATCCACTTTTATGCGTTTCAGGACATCCAGAATTTCCTCCTCTGTAATATGGACATCTTTCAAGATGTCACCATCTATTTCCCCACATTCTATATCTTCCATATCCTTTTCCACAGTAAACACTGATGCAAAATACTCGTTTAGTATCTCCCCCATCTCCTGCGGCTCCACACAAAGGTCGCCTTGCTGATCTTTGAGGGGCCCTATTCTCTCCCTAGTTATCCTTTTGTCCTTAATGTATTTCTAAAAACCCTTTGGATTCTCCTTAATTCTATTTGCCAAAGCTATCTCATGTTCCTTTTCGCCCTCCTGATTTCCCTCTATTGTGTTAATCTAAGGATTCACTTGATTGCTCCTGTCTATACCTGACATGTGCTTCTTACTTTTTCTTAACCAAAATCTCAATTTCTGTAATCATCCAGCATTCCCTATACCTACCAGCCTTCCCTTTCACCCTGACAGGAATATACTTTCTCTGGACTCTCGTTATCTCATTTCTGAAGGCTTCACATTTTCCAGCCGTCCCTTTACCTGCGAACATCTGCCTCCAATCAGCTTTTGACAGTTCTTGCCTAATACCGTCAAAATTGGCCTTTCTCCAATTTAGAACTTCAACTTTTTGATCTGGTTGATCCTTTTCCATCACTATTTTAAAACTAATAGAATTATGGTCGCTGGCCCCAAAGTGCTCCCCCACTGACACCTCAGTCACCTGCCCTGCCTTATTTCCCAAGAGTAGGTCAGGTTTTGCATCTTCTCTAGTAGGTACATTCACAGATTGAATCAGAAAATTTTCCTGTCTTCTCCATCTAAACCCTTAACTTTAGGCAGTCCCAGTCTATGCTTGGAAAGTTAAAATCTCACACCATAACCACTGTGTTATTCATATAGATAACTGAAATCTCCTTACAATTTCCCACTGACTATTTGTGGATCTATAATACAATCCCAATAAGGTGATCATCCCTTTCTTTTATGTCTGTTCTACCCAAATAACTTGCCTGGAAGTATTCCCAGGAATATCCTTCCTAAGTACAGCAGTAATGCTATCCCTTATCAAAAACACCACTCCCCTCCTCTCTTGCCTCCCTTTCTATCCTTCCTGGAGCATTTGTATCCTGGAACATTCAGCTATCAGTCCTGCCCATCCCTGAGCCATGTTTCTGTAATTGCTATGATATCCCAGTCCCATGTTTCTAACCATGCCCTGGGTTCATCTGGCTTCCTTGTTAGTCCTCTTGCATTGAAGTAAGTGCAGTTTAATTTATCAGTCCTACCTTGTACCCTGCCAGCCCTGACTATTTGACTCACTTCTTTTCTCAACTGTACCAGTCTCAGATTCATCTCTGACCTCACTATGTCCCTGATCCCCCAACCCCCCCCCCAACCCCCCCACCCCCAATCTCCTACCAGTATATTGGTCCCGTTCCAATTCAGGACAATCCATATTTCTTGTATAAGTCATGTTTACCCCAGAAGAGATTCCAATGATCCAGAAATGTGAATCTTTCTCCAATACACCAGCTCCTCAGCCATGCGTTCATCTGCTCTATCTTCCTATTCCTGCCCTCACTAGCTCGTAACACCAGGAGTAATCCAGATATTACTACTCTCGAGGACCTCCTTTTTAAATTTCTGTCTAACTTTCTATATTCTCCCTTCAGAATCTCATCCTTTTCCCTTCCAATGTTGTTGGTTCCAATGTGTACAATGACCTCCTGCTGGCCCCTCTCCCCCTTGGGAACATTCTGCACCCTCTCTGAGACATCCTTGATCCTGGCACCAGGGAAGCAACACACCATCATGATTTTTCGCTGCTGGCCACAGAAATGTTTGTCTGTGCCTCTGACTAGGGAGTCCCCAATCATAATTGATCACTTGGATCCTGATCCTCATTACATTAAAGCCAGTCTCAATACCAGAAACTTGGCTGTTCATGCTACATTCCAAAGAGTCCATCGCCCCCAACATTTTGCAAAACAACATACGTGTTTGCAATTGGGATAGCTACAGAAGACTCCTGCATTACCTGCCTACCTCTCCTAACTTTCCTGGAGTTAACCCATCTATGTGACTGTATCTGTGGCTTTTCTCCCTTCCTATAACTGCCATCCATCACACCCCAGCTCTTGTAAATTCCTCACTGCCTCAAAGTGTCACTTCAACTGATCCATTCGATCTAATATGATTTGCAACCAAAGACACTTCCTGCAAGGATAATCCTCAGTAACATGGAAATTCTCCCTAAACTCCCACATCCGACAGGAGAGTATACCACTCTACTAAAGGCCATCTTTGCTCCTTCACAATCTACAGACCCAGAAAAAAGCACTGTCTTTTTGTTCTTTAAAAAAAAGTGCTCCAGTTTAACTTAATACTTATGGTTTATAAAATGTAATCAAGAAACAGATCTCAATAAAACACATAATCAAGTAAGAACCCACTCACTCACTACTGTAGACTTACAGCATGGTTACACATCAAAAACTATGCATTTATCTGTTCCTGTACTATGAGCTCTCCCACACAGGTTCCTCCAAGATCAGTTGTGAAGTTTAAGTTTCCCTGGATGCCCTCTGATGTCCAGAGATACATGAATTCAAACAGCAAAGGCAGGTTCACTGCTGTGTTAGTTAGCAGGGTAGGTTTCTTTCTCTCTGTCCTTCACTGACACTGTGCTGCCTTTTGTCTGTCCTTCTCCCTTTTAAAGTGCTGGTGTTTTGACTTTTCTTTTCTCCAAAGTTCCAAAACAATGCAACAGCATTATAAGCATAATTGCGGCTTGTGGAATTCAAGGAAATCACCTCCAATTTCTAAAATACCTCAAAAAGGAGCAGCTCTTACAGCCATAACCTTTTCCTGTCGTCCATCTTGGATTACCCAGAATGCTCTCCAGGAGGAACTAAAGTTTCGTTATGCTTCTTCCAATTTTGCAAACTGTAATACTGTAATCGCTGTACATTATATCATCTCCTCTTAAGTGTGAACAACAAATGCAGACTGGGTGGTCATTTGGTAGAATGCTATCTTGCAGTCCATAAACATTACCTCAAAGTCCATGACTCAGCCATCGGATGAACACATATCTTATGAAGGAAGTTGAGTGGGTTAGGTTTTTAAATGAAGCATTTAAGATCCTAGATAGGATTTGATTTGATTTATTACTGTCACATGTATCTAGGTGCAGTGCAAATTTTGTTTTGCATGCAATACAGGCATAACACACTGTACAAAGTGTTTAGGTTAATAGAACAGAGCAAGGAATACAGCTATGGCTACAGAGAAGATGCATAACAAGCGAGGTCAACATTAAATTTAAAATTTGAGTGGTCCATTCAGAAGACTAATAACAGCAGGGAAGAAGCTGTTTTTGAATCTGCTGGTATGTGTTTAAGCTTTTGTATCTTCTGCCTGACAGAAGGGGTTGGAAGAGATTGCAACCAGGAAGGAGGGGTCTTTGATGATGTTGGCTGCCTTTCCAAAGTCATGATGGACATGATGAATTTCCTTAGATCCCGGAGGAAGTAGAGGGGTTGTTGTGCTTTCCTGATCATCACATCAATGTGGGTGGACCAGGACAGATTTAGTGATTATCACTCCTGGAAACTTGATGCTCTTGACCATCTCCACCTAAGCACCATTGATGTAGACAAGGGTATGCCCCTCTGCCTTGCTTCCTGAAGTCAATGACTGGCTCTTACATTTTGCTAATTTTAAGGGGGAGTGGACATCATGGGTATAGAACATAGAACATAGAACAGTACAGCACAGAACAGGCCCTTCAGCTCACGATGTTGTGCCTACCACTGATCCTCATGTATGCACCCTCAAATTTCTGTGACCATATGCATGTCCAGCAGTCTCTTAAATGTCCGCAATGACCCTGCCTCCACAACTGCTGCTGGCAACGCATTCCATGCTCTCACAACTCTTTGTGTAAAGAAGCATCCCGGTAAACCTCCTCTGAACCCTCTCCAAAGCATCCACATCTTTCTTATAATAGGGCGACCAGAACTGGACGCAGCATTCCAAGTGCGGTCTAACCAAAGTTTTATAGAGCTGCAACAAGATCTCACAGCTCTTAAACTCAATACCCCTGTTAATGAAAGCCAAAACACCATATGCTTTCTTAACAACCCTGTCCACTTGGCTGGCCATTTTAAGGGATCTTTGTACCTGCACCCCAAGATCCCTCTGTTCCTCCACACTGCCAAGAATCCTATCCTTAATCCTGTACTCAGCTTTCAAATTCGACCTTCCAAAATGCATCACCTCGCATTTATCCAGGTTGAACTCCGTCTGCCACCTCTCAGCCCAGCTCTGCATCCTGTCAATGTCCCGCTGCAGCTACAACAGCCCTCTATACTGTCAACGACACCTCCAACCTTTGTGTCATCTGCAAACTTGCTGACCCATCCTTCAATCCCCTCATCCAAGTCATTAATAAAAATTACAAACAGTAGAGGCCCAAGGACAGAGCCCTGTGGAACACCACTCACCACAGACTTCCAGGCAGAATATTTTCCTTCTACTACCACTCGCTGTCTTCTGTTGGCCAGCCAATTCTATATCCAGACAGCTAAGTTCCCCTGTATCCCATTCCTCCTGACCTTCTGAATGAGCCTACCATGGGGAACCTTATCAAATGCCTTGCTAAAGTCCATGTACACCACATCCACAGCTCGACCCTCATCAACTTTTCTAGTCACATCCTCAAAGAACTCGATAAGGTTTGTGAGGCATGACCTGCCCCTCACAAAGGCGTGTTGACTGCATTTAATCAAGCCATGCTCTTCCAGATGGTCATAAATCCTATCCCTCAGAATCCTTTCTAACACCTTGCAGACGACACACATGAGACTTACTGATCTGTAATTGCTGGGGATTTCCCTATTTCCTTTCTTGAAGAGAGAAATTACATTTGCCTCTCTCCAGTCCTCAGGTACGACTCCAGTGGAGAGCGAGGATGAAAAGATCTTTGCAAGTGACGAAGCAATTGCATTTCTCGTTTCCCAAAGCAGCCGAGGACAAATCTGGTCCGGGCCTGGCGACTTGTCAATCTTAATGTTTGACAAAATTTTCAGCACATCAGCTTCCTCTATCTCTATCCATTCCAGCATGCACACCTGCTCTTCAAAGGTTTCATTCACTACAAAGTTTGTTTCTTTCGTAAAGACAGAAGCAAAAAACTCATTTAGGGCTTCCCCTACCTCCTCAGACTCCACACACAAATTCCCTATGCTGTCCCTGATCGGGCCTACTCTTTCTTTGACCATTCTCTTATTCCTCACATAAGTGTAATATGCCTTTGTGTTCTCCCTAATCCGTTCTGCCAAGCCTTTCTCGTGCCCCCTCCTGGCTCTCCTCAGACCATTTTTTTAAGCTCCTTCCTCGCCTGCCTGTAATCCTGTAGAGCTGAGCTTGACCCTAGTTTCCTCCACCTTATGTAAGCTACCTTTTTCCTTTTGACGAGAAGCTCCACCGCTCTCGTCATCCAAGGTTCCTTTATCTTACCACTTCTTGCCTGTCTCAGAGGGACATATTTATTCATCACTTGCAACAACTCTTCCTTAAACAATCTCCACATGTCTATAGTGTCTTTACCATGGAACAATTGCTCCCAATCCATGCTTCCTAACTCATGTCTAATTGCATCATAGCTTCCTCTTCCCCAATTAAATATCCTCCCATTTTGCCCAATCTTCTCCTTCTCCATAGCTATGTAGAATGTGAGGCAGTTGTGGTCACTATCACCAAAATGCTCTCCCACCACAAGATCTGATACCTGCCCCGGCTCATTGCCGAGCACCAAGTCTAGAATGGCCTCTCCCCTCGTCGCCTTGTCAACGTACTGAGTTAGGAAACCCTCCTGAACACACCTTACAAAAACAGCTCCATTCAAATCTTCTGCTCGAAGGAGGTTCCAATCAATATTGGGAAAGTTAAAGTCCCTCATTACAACAACCCTACTACGTCCACACTTTTCCAAAATCTGCCGAGCTATGCTTTCTTCCATCTCCCTGCTGCTATTGGGGGCCTGTAGTAAACCCCTAAAGAGGTGACTGCTCACTTGCTGTTCCTGATTTCCACCCATACTGACTCGGTAGGCAGATCTTCCTCGACAATGGAAGCTTCTGTAGCTGTGATACCCTCTCTGATTAGTAGTGCTACACCCCCTCCTCTTTTTCCCCTCTATTCTTTTTAAATGCTCTAAACCCTGGAACATCCAGCAACCATTCCTGCCCCTGAGAAACCCATGTCTCTGTTATGGCCACAACATCATAGCACCAGGTACTGATCCATGCTCTAAGCTCATCACTTTTATTACTGATACTCCTTGCATTAAAGCAAACACACTTTAACTGATCCCTTGGTTCCTTCCCAGGAAAATCCTTCCCACTAGCTGGTCTACCTCTTGCTACTGCCTCATCTGCATCAACTCTCACCTCCGGTATACAGCTCAGGTTCCCACCCCCCTGCCATACTAGTTTAAACCCTCTCGAACTACTCGAGCAAACCTTTGCCCAGGACATTGGTCCCCTTCCAGTTCAGATGCATATTTTCTCTTGTGTATATTTTCTCTTGTGGGGTAGCTAGAACTGAGGGAAACTATTTCAGAAGAAGAATTCTCCCTGCTAAGATGGAGATGAGGAGATTTATTTTTCTCTCTTTAGTCTATGGGATTGACTTGAAATTTTATTCAAGGCTGAGTTAGATAGAAGAAACACTGGACTCAAAATGTCAACTCCGCTTTCTCTCCACAGATGCTGCCAGATCTGCTGAGTTATTCCCAGCAATGTATGACTTCTTTAATCTAAGCTTATAACAAAATCACAGACATTGCCATAGTTTTGGGTCTGTTTGCTGAGCTGGGAAGTTGATTTGTAGACGATTTGACCCCTGTCTAGGTGACATCTTCTTTGCTTTGGAGCCTCCTGTGAAGCGCTGTTATACTGTGTCTGCGGGAACTTATTTGGTTCCATTCCTGCTGCTTCCAGTTCTGGTTCCGGTTGTTCCTTGTAGTGGCTGGTATACTGGGTCTGGCTCAATGTGCTTGTTGATGGAGTCTCCGGATGAGTGCCATGCTTCTAGAAATTCTCTGGCTGTCCTCTGTTGAGCTTGTTCTATTATCATTGTGTTATCCAGTCGAATTTGTGTTCCTTGTCATCTGCGTCTATGGCCATTAGGGACAGCTGGCCGTGGCGTTTGGTGGCTAGTTGGTGTTCACGGGTGTGGATTGCTAGTTGTCTGCCTGTTTGTCCTATATAGTGTTTCATGCTGTCTTTGCATGGAATCCTGCAAATTGCGTTGGTCTTGCACATGATGGTTATAAGATCTTTCACCTATTACTGAAACATTACAGTGCAGTAAAAGGCTATTCTTTCAGCCTATTGCCTGCACTGGTTCTATCCCCTAGAGTCAATTTCCTGCCTTCTCCTAATTTCCAATGCGTCATTTTTTTCCCAAGCAATCATCCAATGAATGCCTCAACTGAACAATGCCTGCACCATATTTCCAGACAGTGCATTCCAGATCCTAACTACTAGCTGTGTGAAAAAATATTTTTTCTCTCTCATCATCCTTGTTTGTTTGCCACATCATTTTAAATCTGCCCTTTCTTTTCTTTTATGAGTGGGACTAGTCTATCTATACTACCTCTATTCCTGGATCAGTCTATATCTCAAATGACGCTGTCATCGCTCATGATTTTGAGAATCTCGATCAAATCTCCTCTCCAAGAGGGACATTCACAGCATCTTCAATCTATCCTCATAGCTGAAATTTCTCATTTGTAGAACCATTCTTGTAAATCACTTCTGCCCACTCTCTCCAGTGCATTCACATCGTTCCTATAATGTGACACCTACAAATATACACAATACTCCAACTGAGGTCTAAACATTTTAACATCATCCCCTTGCTCTTGTGTTCTGTGCCCTTAATAAAGATGAGACAACTATGCTTTATTTACTGCTCTCTCCACCTGTTCTGCTACCTTCAACATATACAACTAAGTCCATCTTCCCCTGCACCCCGTTTAGATTTCCATACCCTATTTTAAATTGTTTTTTGATATTCTTCTGACCAAAGTGCATCACCTCTGACCTCTCTGCACTGAAATTCATCTGCCACCTATCTACCTGCTCCACCAACTTGTCGTTTTAGAGTCCCACATCATCATCCTCACAGTTTAAAATTCTTCCAAGTTTAGTGTCACCTACAACCTTGGAAATTTCCCCCTGCACATCAACATCCAGATCATCAGTACGTTATTCAGGAAAAGCAAGTGTCCTAATACTGACCCATGGGGAAATCTGCTACAATCCTTCCTCCCCAGACTAAAAATTATCCATTGTAATATTTGTAGAGCCATACAGCATAGAAACCCACTGGGGACCCACCTTTCATTGTGTGTATACTTCCCTTATTAGACATTCCAAAATGCATTATCTTGTACTAACCAGGATTAAATTCAATCCAGCCCAATTTACCAGCTGATCAATATCAGACTGCAGCCTGAGATCATCTTCCTCGCCATCAACAGCACCACCCCAATCCCATTACTCCACACGGCGTTTTTAACAATAGCTTACTCACTCAACAATTTTATTTACCATAGCCAATCCACATAACCTGCACGTCATTGGATTTTGGGAGAAAACTAGAGCAAGGAGAAAGTGAGGTCTGCAGATGCTGGAGATCAAAGTTGAAACTTTATTGCTGGAACAGCACAGCAGGTCAGGCAGCATCCAGGGAACAGGAGATTCGACGTTTCGGGCACAGGCCCTTCTTCAGGAAACTAGAGCAGCCGAAGGAAACCCACACAGACACCAGGAGTATGTGCAAACTCCAAACAGACAGTCACCCAAGGCTGGAATCGAACCTGGGTCTATGGTGCTATGAGGCAGCAATGCTAACTATTGAGCCCCTGTGCGGCCTGCGGATTCCTTAGGATTAGGTCTAGCACTGACCCATCTCTCGTACGTGCTGGAACTAAATGTTGTCCTGGATACACTTTAAATATTGCACCTTATCTAATCCATTCACACTAAAGCAATCCCAGTTAATGTGAGCAAAACTGAAATCACCGACAATGATAACTGTTTCTCTCACACCTCTGTGTGATTCGCTTGGTGTCCTTTAGCAATAATGCAATGTCTCCAACTCTCTTACACATCCCCCATCCCACCTGGAACCTCTATACCCTGGAATGTTGAACTGAAAGTCCTGACCTTCCTCCAACCATGTCTCCGCAACTGCAACAAGATTGTATTCCCAAATGCTGATCAACGGTAAGTCCAAGCTTCTTGCTTTAAAATACATACAATACATACATAGCTTCCTGGACATTTCAATGTGCCTTATGCCAATGTCGTCTTTGCCTGCTGAATGGTCATCATACTCCTTCTATATCTGCATGGACCTTGCTCCTGATTTTACATCTACTATGTCCCCCCCCCCCCACGGCCAGAGCAGTTTAAAACCTCCCCAGTGCACAAGCAAATGTCCCAGCAAGGATTTTTGACCTATTCCAGTTCAGATGTAACCTAACCAGCTTATACTGGTCCTACTGACCCCAGAAGCTGTGCAAATTAACCAAAAGTCTAAAGCCCACCTTCCTCCACTGTCTCTTTAGCCACACATTCATCCCTCCTTTCCTCCTATTCCTATACTCTGCACATGGCATCCATTGGCCCATTACCCTGTTTCCTATTTCTCAGCCAATTTTGTGTCCACCTTACCACTTTTCCTTTTATATAATCGTCTATGACATTTATTTCACAACTCTGTGTATAACATTGCTATTATTTCTTCCTAAATCAGCAAGAGGACTTCCTGTTTAGAAATCCCATGTGATCATCTTTCTGATCTACCCATGTGATTACTAAATCGATCCTGAATAATTGTTTCTAGATATTTCCCCACCAGTGAAGTTAAACTAACTAGTTTGCAATTGCTGGGATTATCCTAATAACTTTTTTTGAACAAAGCCATAATGTTTGCAATTCTCCAGTCTTCTGGCGCCTCCCTGACTCCAGGGAAGATTGAAGGTTTGTGGCCTGTGCCCCTAGATTTTCCATTCTCACTTCCTTCAACATCCATAAATGCATTCCATCTGATCCCAGTGCCTTGTCAACTTTAAGTGCTAACAATCTATCAAAGGCAATGTATCCTTATTAATCTTGAACCCTTCTAATGGCAGTTTCCTCTTCTGTCAGCAAGACCTAGGCAATATTCTCCTTTCTCATAAAGATAGATGGAAATTATTTGTGTAATGCCTCTATTTGTACAGTCCCTTTGTGGCTCTAGTCCTTTTTTAACCAGCGTCTTACTGTTTTATAGACATTTAAGAGGGAGAGAGATAAGAAAAGGGGCAATATTACAGTCATAGAGAAGTGCAGCACGGGAATAGGTTCTCCGTCCTTGCCAAACAGATATCCTAACCTAATCTAGTCCCATTTGCCAGCATTTGGCCCATATCCCTCTAAACCCTTCCTATACATATACCCATCCAGATGCCTTTTGAATATTCTAATTATAACAGCCACCACCACTTCCTCTGGCAGCTCGTTCCATACATGCACCACCCTCTGTGTGAAGGAGTTGTCCCTTAGATCCCTTTTTAAATCTGTTAAATGTGTTGCTGTTAGGAAATCCAGGTCAGTATAGTGAATGATATTTGACCTAGAAGCACAGCATCAAAAGTGAAACATTCAGAGGGTTCTACCTCATCACGGCTGGGGTAAGTGGTCTGCCCGGGCCAACAAAGTGGAGGGGGTAGCAGAGCTCTACAGTTATCCCCAACACCGTTTAGTCCAGTGAAGGGATAAGAATGAGCATTCTATTCCTGACCGCTGTTGAGTGACCTTAGCTGTGTAGTACTGGGAGAGGGTGCGATTGAGTCCAGCTCTGATGTCCCCATGGTAAAATCACCGAGTGACACGTAATTGAGAAAGTTTACACATCCATATTCAATGTTTGAGCAAGGCAGCAGAGACCCCCCGGCACCATGAGCATCTCTCCATTAGAAGGGTAGGACAGGAAGGAGGAGAAAACTGATAAAGCAAAAGAATGCACAACACAGAGGGAAAACTGTCAGAGTATGACGGTGTCTAAAGTGTGAATACAACTGGATTGTTGATTTCATTTGAAGTCGAACTTAGCTCCATCTAGTTCCCTGACTGTGCCTTTTTAATTTCTCCTAAACTTACTGCCAAGAGCAGTCTCCATCCATCCATTTCCTCCAAGATGTTTACTGAGCTGAAAGCGCTGCACGAAGACGATGTTTTTATTGGTGACTGTGCTGATGGAAAGTGATGACAAGGAGGAACAACCATTTCATTCTGAGCTCATGGTGATAATCTTTCAAAATTTCCTTTGCATTTCTGGAATTGTTATGCAAATGTCACCGAAAAAGGTGCCAATTTTTGCTCCCTGTTTTATTGGAGGGTCAGAACTATCTGTGGATATCAATTCAAAGAGATGCTGGAATATCAGTCAGCATAATGTTAGTGGAGCTGATATGACTGAGAAAGTGATAATGAGGACGAGACTGTCCCCAACCAGTAATAGTCAGAAGGCCACACAGACACAATCAAAGCAGAGAAATATGGTTAGAGGCAAACAATTAACAATCAACACTCTCGACCAAACCATGAACCAGGGATTTAATGGCCCAGTAATACTGGTGATACTGGTGACAGTTTCCTTGCTGCAATGAATCAAAAACTATGATATCTTAAAGGTTGGCCAACAGTGGATTCACTTTGCTAAATAGCAAGAAAATAGCTTGAGGAGAATTCAAACCAGTGGCAATTAGAGGGAGCTATTTAAACTTCTCTTTCCACAAAGATACCAGTGTGTAGCCAGCTTCCCATAGAGATTGAGAGATTTACCAGAGCGTTGTCTAACTCAATTTGGAGACTGTCTTGTTGATGTGTAACTGTGTCTGTCTCAGTGTGGGAGAACCGTGTGTGTGTGTGTGTAACAGTGTCTGTCTCAGTGTGGGAGAACCGTGTGTGTGTGTGTAACTGTGTCTGTCTCAGTGTGGGAGAACCGTGTGTGTGTGTGTGTGTGTGTGTAACTGTGTCTGTCTCAGTGTGGGAGAACCGTGTGTGTGTGTGTGTGCAACAGTGTCTGTCTCAGTGTGGGAGAACCGTGTGTGTGTGTATGTGTGTGTGTGTGTGTGTAACTGTGTCTGTCTCAGTGTGGGAGAACCGTGTGTGTGTGTATGTGTGTATGTGTGTGTGTAACAGTGTCTGTCTCAGTGTGAGAGAACCGTGTGTGTGTGTGTAACAGTGTCTGTCTCAGTGTGGGAGAACCGTGTGTGTGTGTATGTGTGTGTGTGTGTGTGTAACTGTGTCTGTCTCAGTGTGGGAGAACCTCGAGTGTGTGTGTGTGTAACAGTGTCTGTCTCAGTGTGGGAGAACCGTGTGTGTGTGTATGTGTGTGTGTGTGTGTGTAACTGTGTCTGTCTCAGTGTGGGAGAACCTCGAGTGTGTGTGTGTGTAACAGTGTCTGTCTCAGTGTGGGAGAACCGTGTGTGTGTGTATGTGTGTAACAGTGTCTGTCTCAGTGTGGGAGAACCTCGAGTGTGTGTGTGTGTAACAGTGTCTGTCTCAGTGTGGGAGAACCGTGTGTGTGTGTATGTGTGTAACAGTGTCTGTCTCCGTGTGGGAGACTGTGTGTGAGAGTGTGTGTATGTGTGTAACAGTGTCTGTCTCAGTGTGGGAGAACCGTGTGTGTGTGTATGTGTGTGTGTGTGTGTGTAACTGTGTCTGTCTCAGTGTGGGAGAACCTCGAGTGTGTGTGTGTGTAACTGTGTCTGTCTCAGTGTGGGAGAACCTCGAGTGTGTGTGTGTGTAACAGTGTCTGTCTCAGTGTGGGAGAACCTCGAGTGTGTGTGTGTAACAGTGTCTGTCTCAGTGTGGGAGAACCTCGAGTGTTTGTAACTGAGACTGTCTCTCAGCATGGGAGAACCTCTTGTGTGTGTGTGTAACAGTGTCTGTCTCAGTGTGGGAGAACCGTGTGTGTGTGTAACTGTGTCTGTCTCAGTGTGGGAGAACCGTGTGTGTGTGTGTAACTGTGTCTGTCTCAGTGTGGGAGAACCGTGTGTGTGTGTGTGTGTGTGTAACAGTGTCTGTCTCAGTGTGGGAGAACCGTGTGTGTGTGTGTGTGTTACTGGGACTGTCTCTCAGTATGGGAGAATCTCTTGTGTGTGTGTGTTACAGTGTCTGCCTCAGTGTGGGGGTACTTCATGCGTGTGTGTGTAGGTGTTTTTTTTAATTTCAAGATTAGACTTTATTCATAAAAAAAACTTTGTATATTTACATGCAGTCACAAATGCAGTTCAGTTCTGCACAGTACAGATAAACAAACATTGGAGTTGACTCTATCCAACAAATGAAAGGCATCTCTTACATTTACAAGACTAATTTCCATGCATTTGAGGCGCTTGGGGGGTCTGATAACTGAGCAGACTCCCATTCACCTTCAGCAGGAGAATTTCAGACAGTGGTCTTCCCCAGTGCGCTTGGGTGGCACCTGCCCAACCCTTTAGCACATCCCTCAGCACGTAATCCTGAACCTTGGAATATCCCGGTCTGCAACATTGGGTCAGGGTCAACTCGTTGTTCTGGAAGGCCAACAAGTTTTGGGCAAACCAAAGAGTTGATGGTCCTCCAGCCACCCATCGATGTCCCCTTGGTGTGTGTGACTGTGTCTGTCTCGGTGTGTGTGCCTGTCTCAGTGTGTGTCTGTGTGTGTGAGTATCTCCGTGTGGGAGACTGTGTGTGAGAGTGTGTGTGTGCGTGTGACTGTCTGTCTCAGTGTGGGAGACTCTCTCATCTCAGTATGAAGAATAAGGAAGATAAACTAACAGTTATCAGCCTCCAGAGTATCATGAAACCTTAAGAATAATGCAGCAAGTATGTCACAAAAGTTTAGGAAAGTTGGATGTGGGAAAACTACAATAAGTAAGTTAGATTTTTGAAGGAATTCCAGAATTTAAAATTGAAAATTCGAAATCCCTCCCAAAGGCTGGAGGTGAATTAGTGCTGACAAAATAGAGAATACCTTTGAAATTGTGCCTGGTCTTTATACAGTGACTGGTTGGGGGTTGTAGGCAGCAATATGTATGGAGAACGAATGAGTAACAAAAATTCTTCAATACTAAAGCCTTAAATATTCATGGTGTTAGGAGAAGATGAAGGATCATAATAGAATACTTTTGAATGCTCTTCTGTACTGACATGGCAGAGGCTTTTTCAGTGTAAAGCAATCAGTCTGTCATCATATTGGGAGAAGTCAGCTTAGAACTAACTGTGGTATGGTGGCTCAGTGGTTAGCACTGCGGCCTCACGCGTCAGGGACACAGGTCCGATTCCACCCTGGGGTGACTGTCTGTGTGGAGTTTGCACATTCTCCCCATGTCTGCGTGGGTTTCCTCCGGGTGCTCTGATTTCCTCCCACAGTCCAAAGTTGTGCAGGTCAGGTGAATTGGCCAATATAAATTGCCCGTAGTGTCCAGGAATGTGCAGACTAGGTGGGTTAGCCATGGGAAATACAAGGTTACAAGGATAGGACAAGGGAGTGGGTCTGGGTAGGTTGCTTCTCAGAGGATTGATGTGGACTTGATGGGCCGAATGGCCTGTTTCCACCCTGTAGGGATTCTATGAAAACTGGCAGGAATCTTGTGCTGCAGTGGTAGTGTCTTGTCCTCCGGGCCAGAGAGCCTGGGTCTGATTCCCACCTACCCTGGAGCTGTGTCATGTCAAAACAGTTTGATTAAAATACCCAAAATCCCACTACTCCTCAATTACCAAAACTACTTACTTCCTCTACTACCTTTGTCCTGTCTTAGCCCCTTTGTCTTTTCTCTCCTGCCTGTATTGTGGCCAGTGCTTTATTATGCTTACTAAGCTCCACTGGGTTCTGGTTGGATTTTTAAAATTCCTTCCCTTGCTTCCAAACATCATCTTCCCTGTATAACCCCTTGTCCCACATCGGCATGTACAAGGCAAGGTGAGTGTGTTTATCAGGTAGAGCTTGTCCTGGTGTCATTGCTAAATGGGAGCTGGTTCTCTTGCATTGTCTCAAGCTCCATGTTCAGTGTAGCCTCATCCACTAAAGTATCAGCATCGAACATTTCCACAGATTTTAAGGTGTTTGCAAGATGACGTTACTGAGAAATACACAGTTTTGAATCAGTGGGGATCTGTGGGATTCCTGCTCTGCCTGCACTCAGGAAAATGCTCCAACAGTATGTGAGAATTGGGCAGCTTCCAGAGCAGTAATGGATGTTCCCCTGGATCAAGATCCTGAGATAGCTGGGAGGAGGGAATCCACAGGGTGGGGCGATATAGGGTGGGAAATAGACTACAGTGGGTGGTTCTCAGCTGTGTCCCTCAATCAGGCACTGAGAGCCTTTTGAACAAGGGACGCTCCCAGGGCCGGTATAAGCCAACACTCCAGGGTTTATTTATTGGTCAAATCTCATAATGAGTCTCTATTAGCTGCTGGTTTACATAGAACATTGAATAGTACAGGTCCTCTGGCCCACAATGTTGTGCCAAGCATTTATCTTAATCCAAGATCAACCTAACCTACACACCCCTCAATTTACTGCCGTCAGTGTGCTTGTCCAGCAGTCGCTTAAATGCCCCTAATGTATCTGACTCTAGCAACGCTTGGCAGTGAATTCCACGCACCCACCACTCTCTGTGTAAAGAACCTACCTATGACATCTCCCCTATATCTTCCTCCAATCACCTTAAAATTATGACCCCTCGTGACAGCCATTTTTGCCATGGGGAAAGGTTTCTGGTTTATCTGCTCTCTCTATGCCTCTCATTACGTTGTACACCTCTATCAAGTTAATTCATGTGGTTGCAGGTGTGACGATGCTGTCACTTTAAGAGGTTATTTTGTCCTGTTTGTTTTTAAAGAGAGGTCATAAGGTCTCTAAGAAAGTAAACAGTTTGTGAGGCCTTGGGGTTTTGTTTTAAAGTTGGAACAATGGAAGCAGCCTGGGTGTGGCCAGCTCTCTCAGACCTGGCTTTCTAGTTTCTTTCGTTTTTAGGTTTAGATTTAAGCAGAAGCCATTGGGGTTTCAAAAGAATTGGAGAATCTGTGTCTGAATTTGCCTTTTTGCCAAGGGATATGTTTATGGGATGTTTCTATATTGGATCAGTTAATGGGTGCTGTATCTATTATTCGGTAAAGTTTTCCAATAGCTAAGTTATTCCAAATTCCTCTTTCTTTTGTTTGTATTTTAACTATAGCGTTTAAATAAATTATGTTTTACTTAACGTCGAGTAGTTTGATCAGTTGCTTTGCATCTGGAACACGGTACTTCACATCTACCTTTAAAATAAGAAACAGTTAGGGTCGAGGCTACCTACTCAAAATATTTTGAGAGGGGCCTGGTCCGGTCCAAAACACAGGTTAAAGCTCCTTTGGTGACCACTAATTGGTCTCTTTGTCTCAGGGAGGTTGGCTGCTGAGCCCCCTACCTTGGATTTAATCTCCCACCCTCCTGTCTGATTTAATTGACCTGACTGCACAAGCCCACCATGGGGCAAGGCACAACACTGCTCCAGTCTCACTGAAGTTAGCTCGCGCAAAATTGAAGTCCACACTGTTTGACAAATGGTCATGTCCATTCACTCAGTGGAAGGCTCTAGCAAGATCTCTCATCAGATTTTCCCAAACTCACCTCATTAACTATATACACCACTCCTATAGCACCTCTTTCACCCAGTCCTATCCCCATTCTATTACTCACTGCGCCTGGATCGACCCCTCACTGGAGTGGACTGTCACCACCTTTAAATGACCATTGTGCAGCTGAACAAGTACTGTTAATCCAGAGCTGCCCAGTACGATTCCAGACATTCTTCCCAGAGATGGCAGAGAAGTGAAAATCACTGACCACTTTGTCAGTGGGGACCTGGAACTCATTCTGGACTCATTCGGTACACAGGCAAGATGTCCTCTTCCCACAGGGCGAGCAGTGGAGACCAAGACACCAGGCCATGCTAGCCTCTTCCAATGTTGCCACTCGGATTAGAGCAGTCTCAGCTATCTGGAGGAAGATCAATGCCCTTCTCCACTCTGCCAGTGTACGTGCCACCATCTTCTCTCTGATACCTGACATTCAGTCTTTCTCTTACTGCACCCACAAAGGCTCATGCTCTACCAGTCTCACTATGGCCTGCAACATCTTGCCTCAGTCACACTCACGCATCCCAACCCCTGTCACCACTTACCCTGCATACCCTCTGTGCTGTCTACTCACTCGCTCAGGAATATCCCCACCTGCACCAACAGTGACAGCTGTGCCACCTTTTCCCTGTCTGTATCCTATAACTCTGGATTCCCCTGACCGAATGCATGACCTTCTGAGTCACTAGTTTGAATGCTACCTCCGAGCTGTGCCTGATTTCAAATTTTGGGCTCTGATTTGAAAGGTTTGATTTTTGTTAACTGAATGCAAAATATTTCAGTTTCAAAAATACTTCCCAAATCCATCTGTGCTGGTTAGTGAGCTGAATTACTTCTGTCAGTATAAAGTATTTATCTGAAATGATTTCAAATCAGGCTAGAGGGTAAACTTCAGAAGTTTTATTTTGGTAGAATTTTACATTTATCAAAGCAGGGAAGGTGTGAGTGAAAGATTAAAGACTAGATATAGAATTTGTTTTAAAATCTATGAACTTTCGAAAGTGTATCTCTCTCATACGCATATACATGCACATGCAGATACATACGCACACACACATCTCACCACCAGTCATGATGACTTCATTTCATTGCTCCATGACTTCCACAGTCGATTCACCAATGATGTTCTGTACACAAACTGATTTATCTGGGGCTTTCCAATTATTCTAAAGCCCATTCCCAAGTCTTTCTCCAGCAATAAAACAATGAAAGACAGTTCATCAACCGAACCTGAAATATTTGGGACTGCGTTCACTTGTGGCAAGTATCATTTGCACCATTTAAATTCCAGGCAATGGTCATCCCAACAGGCCTAGAGATCTCGCGTTGATGGTGAAGTAGTGGCACTATCAATATCATGGCGTTTACCATTGACCCGAGCTAGCTGGACCAGCTAGCAACACCATTTCTATTGGAGCAGGACAGGCTGTAGGAATCTGCTGATCTGGTTACACCTCTCCACCTTTGACATGATTCAATGATAGAATCCTCAGCCCATGGTTGGATAACAGAGTACAGCTCCATTAACACTCTCATTTGACTATCATTCAGGACAGAATGATTTGATAGCTGCCCCTGAATTCAGTTTCCACCCCCTGCCATGCTGTGCCTCTAGAGTAAGCTGTGGTCAGATGCCCAGTTGTTTCTATGTATGCTTCCTCCCTCCTTGACCTTCTCCCTCTCTCCTGCATTCTCTCGAACACATGCACAATTTTCGGCACGGGCTGATAAGAGAGAGGTAACACTTTCCCCTCAGTCATGGAGTCATACAGCATGGAAACAGACCCTTTGGTCCAACCCATCCATACCGACCAGGTGTCCCAAATTAACCTAGCCTCATATGCCAGCACTAGGCCCATATACCGGTAAACCCTTCTGATTCATAAGCCCATCTCGATGCCTTTTAAATGTTGTAATTGTACCAGCCTCCATCACCTCCTCTGGCAGCTTAATCCGTACATGCAATAGCCTCTGCGTGAAAAACATATCCCTTTGGTCCCTTTTAAATCTTTCCCCCCTCATCTTAAACCTATGCCATCTAATTTTGGACTCCCTTACTCTGGGAAAAAGGCCTTGGCTATTCAGCTTATCCATCCCCCTCATGATTTTATAAACCTCTATAAGGTCACCCCTCAGCCTCCGATGCTCTGAGGAAAGTAGCCCCAGCCTATCGAGCCTCTCCCTTTGGCTTAAATCCTCCAACCCTGAAAACATCCTTGTAAACCTTTTCTGAACCCTTTCAAGTTTACTGACACCTTTCCTGTAGGAAGGAGACCAGAAACGAATGCAGTAGTCCAAAAGTGGCCTAACCTAAGTCCAGTACAGCTGCAATATGCCCACTCAACTTCTCTGTTCAATGCACTGACCAATAAAAGCAAGCATACCAAAGGCTTTCTTCACCATCCTGTCTACCTGCAACTCACTTTCCAAGAATATTGAACCTGCACCTCAAGATCTCTTCATTCAGCAACACTCCAGGACCATTCACTAAGATCAAACTGATCTGATTTTTACCTGGTCTACATTACTGCTAATTCTTGATAATCCTTCATAGAGATCCTTGGCACAGAAAAAAAACCCTTCAGTTCATTGTGTCCACACCAATCAAAAACAACCACCTCACTATTTTAGCCTTGTATGCCTTGGTATTGCAAGTGCACATCTAAATACTTATGGAGTCCTAGAGATGTACAGCATGGAAACAGACCCTTCAGTCCAACCCGTCCATGCCGACCAGATATCCCAACCCAATCTAGTCCCACCTGCCAGCACCCGGCCCATATCCCTCCAAACCCTTCTTATTCGTATACCCATCCAAATGCTTCTTAAATGTTGCAATTATACCAGCCTCCACCACATCCTCTGGCAGCTCATTCCATACACGTACCACCCTCTGCGTGGAAAAGTTGCACCTTAGGTCCCTTGCCCTCTAGTTCTGGGAGACTTTGTTTATGTATTCTATCCATGTCCCTCATAAGTTTGTAAACCTCTATAAGGTCACCCTTCAGCCCCCGACGCTCCAGGGAAAACAGCCCCAGCCTGTTCGGCCTCTCCCTATAGCTCAAATCCTCAAACCCTGGCAACATCCTTGTAAATCTTTTTTGAACCCTTTCAAGTTTTGCAACATCTTTCCGATAGGAAGGAGACCAGAATTGCACGCAATATTCCAACCTTCAATGTGATCAGGGTTTCTGCCTCTCCCACCATTACAGGCATTGAGTTCTAGGTTCCCACCACACTCTGGGTAGAAATGTTTTTCCTTACATCATCTCTAAACCTCTGCCCCTTACCTTAAATCAATGCCCCCTTGTCATTGATCCCTCCATCAAGGGCAAAGATTTCTCCTTGTCTGCCGCATCTACGCCCCCTCATAATTTTATACATTTCAACTTTTGTACACGGGGAAATCATGTCTCACAAACTTGATTGTGTTTTTTGAGAAGGTAGCCTAGAAAATTGAATGTGGAGTGGTAGACATTGTCGACTTGGACTTTAATAAAGCCTTTGACAAAGCTCTACATGGCAGACTAATTAGTAAAGTCAGGAGAAAGTGAGGACTGCAGATGCTGGAGACCAGAGTCAAAATGTGTGGCACCAGAAAAGCACAGCAGTTCAGGCAGCATCTGAGGAACAGGAGAGGCATAAGCCCTTCATCAAGAATTAGTAAGGTTAGATCACTTATGGATTCATGGTGAGCTTGCCAACTGGATACAAAATTGGCTTAACAGCAGGAGACAGAGAGTAATGGCAGAGTTTTGTTTTCGGACTGGAGGCCTGTGACCAGTGGAGTTTCACAGGGGTTGGTGCTGGGTCCCCTTTTATTTCACATTCATTTGATGATTGAGATGATATAGAATGCATAGTTGGTAAGTTTGCAGATGATTCGTGGCATAGTGGGTAGTGAAGAAGGTTATCTAAGAGATCTTAATAGGATCAGTGGGTGAGGATTGGGGGATGGAGGTTAATTTGGATAAATGTGAGGTATTGCATTTTGGTAAAATAAACAAGGGCAGGACGTTTGCAATGAAAAGTAGAGTCTTGGATAGTGTCGTAGAACAGCGAGACCTAGGGGTTCAGGTACATAATTCTTTGAAGTTTGTATCATGTGTAGACAGGGTGATTAAAAAGGCATTTAGCACACTTTCCTTCATTGCTCCGACCTTTGAGTATAGGAATTGAGACATCATGTTGAGGTTGTACAGTAGGTTGGTGAGATCTCTTTCGGAGTACTGTGTCCAATTTTGCTTGCCCTGCTATCAGAAATGTATTATTAAACTGGAGAGGGTTCAGAAGAGATTTTCCAGGAGGTTGCTGGGAATGGAGGATTTGAATTATGACGAAAGGCTGGGTATTCTGGGATTTTGTTTCACTGAAGCGTAGGAGTTTAAGAGGTGAGAGGTTTATAAAATCATGAGGGGCCTAGATAAGGTGGATGGCAGGTGTCTTTTCTCTTCAGTATGGGATCTCAAGACTAGGGAGCATATTTTAAAGGTGAGAGGAGAAAGATTTTAAAAAAGGTACGAGGGGCAGTTTCTTTACACAGAGAGTGGTTCATGTGTGGAATGAACTGTCAGAGGAAGTCGGGGATGTGGGTATAATTGCAACTTTTAAAATAATAAGAAACGTTTGGAGAGATATGAATCAAGAGCAGGCAGTTGGGACTAGTTCAGTTTGGGATTATGGTGGGCATGGACTGAGTTGGAAAAGGGTCTGTTTCCGTGCTGCATGACTCTATGACTCAGTTGGGTTCCCTCTCAATCTCCTCTGCTCTAAGGAAAACAATCCCAGTCTGTCCAATCTCTCTTCATAACTGAAACCGGCAATATCCTGGGAAAGCTCCGCTGCGTCCTTCCCTGTGAAATCACATCCTTGTATATTATGGATTCACTCCCTTGCAGATCATATTTGGTTGTGCGTGAGCTGTTGAAATTTGTTGCTGCTTTTATGTTTTAAGTGTAAACTCTGGAGGTGTATGAGATGCAGTGCCATTGTAATGCCAGTTGTGCTGCTTTGGACGCTGGACACTGAAGTATGTGGAGATGCTTTTCGCCCACTCTCTTGTATAACAGTCCTCCGCAATGACATCCACATAATCCTAATACTCAGCCATAGACACTAGGAGCAAGCATGATGCTGGGACTGGAAGGTTTGAGCTATAGGGAGAGGCTAAATACGCTGGGGCTTTTTTCCCCTGGAGTGTTGGAGGCTGAGGGGAGACCTTATAGAGGTTTATACAATCGTGACGGGCATAGGTTTGCTCGCTGAGTTGTAGGTTTGATATCCAGACATTTCATTACCTGGCTAGGTAACATCATCAGTGGCGACCTCCAAGTGAAGCGAAGCTGTTGTATCCTGCTTTCTATTTATGTTTGTCCTGGATGGGGTTCCTGGGGTTTGTGGTGATGTCATTTCCTGTTCATTTTCTGAGGGGTTGGTAGATGCTATCTACATCTATGTGTTTGTTTATGGCATTGTGGTTAGAGTGCCAGGCCCCTAGGAATTCTCTGGCATGTCTTTGCTTAGCCTGTCCCAGGATAGATGTGTTTTCTCAGTCGAAATGGTGGGTTTTTTCCTCCATGTGTAAGGCTGCGAGGGAGAGAGGGTCGTGTCTTTTTGTGGCTAGCTGGTGTTCATGTATCCTGGTGGCTAACTTTCTTCCTGTTTGTCCTACGTAGTGTTTGTGGCAGTCCTTGCATGGAATTTTATAGATGACGTTGGTTTTGTCCATGGGTTGTACTGGGTCTTTTAAGTTTGTTAATTTTTGTTTGAAAGTGTTGTTGGGTTTGTGTGCTACTAGGATTCCGAGGGGTCTTAGTATTCTGGCTGTCATTTCTGAAACTTATTTGATGTATGGTAAGGTGGTTAGACACGACCCTCTCTCTCGTGTCTGGAAGCTGGTACAGTTACAACATTTAAAAGGCGTCTGAATGGGTACATGAATAGGAAGCATTGAGGGATATAGACCAAATCAGACTAGATCAGGTTGGGATGTCTGGTTAGCGCAGCTGAGTTGGACCAAAGGGCCTGTTTCTGTGCTGTATGACTGTATGGCTCCATTGAGTCCATTCCCAGGGCAGGGCTGCACACATCATTCATCCTGTACAGTTACTGGAATGAGGTTCTCTAGTGTTGGTGTCCTGTCCAGGCTGCGGTCAGTCTCAGAATAGCCCCTTATTATCATCCGTAGGGAAAAGAACTTCCAGGCTTGTGCAAAGATTTGTAGCTTGGGTGCACGTTGTTGTGGTTCTGTTCGCCGAGCTGGGAATTTGTGTTGCAGATGTTTCGTCCCCTGTCTAGGTGACATCCTCAGTGCTTGGGAGCCTCCTGTGAAGCGCTTCTGTGTTGTTTCCTCTGGCATTTATAGTGGTTTGAATCTGCCGCTTCCGGTTGTCAGTTCCAGCTGTCCGCTGCAGTGGCCGGTATATTGGGTCCAGGTCGATGTGTTTGTTGATTGAATCAGTGGATGAATGCCATTCATTTTCCATTTTCTCCAGGACAGGCTTCAGGAGAATCTCTAAGGAGACACTGTTAACATGCAGTGCTGCCTTTCACCAGGCCTCGGAAGGGATTGTGTCATGCTCCTGGGCTGTGGTAAGTGTCCTGCTGCCTAGGTGCCTGACTGTTGAAGCTGGAAAGCTTCCTGCCGTTGAGATTTGGTATGTTTACCAGTATGCAGGAGAATGAAGAACAGAATCCCAACAGTGTAGAAGCAGGCCGTTCAGCCCATCAGGATTACACCAATCCTCTGGAGAGCAGCCTACCCAGACTTACCCCTGTAACTGGGCATTTCCCACGACTAATCCACCTGGCCTGCACATCCTTGGACTGTGGGAAGAAACCTGTACGGACGTGGGGAGATTGTGCAAACTCCGCACTGACAGTTGCACAAGGGTGCAACTGAGCCCAAGTCCCTGGCACTGAGGCAATAATGCTAACCGCTAACCCACCGTACCACCCTCTGAGTTGAGAAGTGTGGAATTGAGTGAAAAACATGACTCACCTCCAATTGTAAGTATCTCCCACTTTAAATCCACCACCACCACGCTTCGTCTCAAGAAGAGAAAATCCCAATGAATAAAAGATGGTTTTGTAAACATTTTGCTTTTTTTCAGTCTTAATAGAGGCTGTGTAAGTGTATTTCCAATAGTTCCTGTTCATGTATTATTTAATGTTTATTGAAGCGGTTTTGTGCAGACTATTTGTTTAAAAGCTCCTCTGTTTGTGTTCTGGTAAATTATCTAAAATCAATCTTCGCTTACTCTTTAATAGACAAAGCTATTAGCTCTGTAAAACAGGGAATTCAGATACCTTCAGACAAGAGTGGCTGATGGGATTCTCTGTTCCTTTCGCTATTGATTTTCCTGACCACTGTATTATTGATCGCTTTTGTTTGGAGTAGATCTCCTGCGAAGTCACTTGTAAGCAGGCTGAATGATACTTGTATGATACAAGTTGCTATGTCAGTCTGGAGCCTCTAAGCCTCCTGGTTGATTGCTAATTGTTGGAATATATGGGGATGGTAATTTTTCTCAGGGGGTGGTAAATCGAATCCAGTTTAATGTGTTTGTTGATAGAGTTCTGGTTGGAATACCATGCTTCGAGGAATTCTCGTGCGTGTCTCTGTTTGGCTTGTCCCAGTCGAAGTGGTGTCCTTCCTTATCATACATTTGAACACTACCATGTGCAAGTTCCTCTTCAAGCCACTTACTATCCTGACTTGGAAGTATTGTGGGAATAATTGTTGCTGCTTGCTGAAGTGAATTACTGATTGGTAAATCCCTTCCAGATTTGTGGCTCCTGAGCAGGAATTTGCTTTCTTAAAAAAAAAATTGCTTTCTATTTGTGGGCGGCACGGTGGCACAGTGGTTAGCACTGCTGCCTCACAGCGCCAGAGACCCGGGTTCAATTCCCGCCTCAGGCGACTGACTGTGTGGAGTTTGCACATTCTCCCCGTGTCTGCGTGGGTTTCCTCCGGGTGCTCCGGTTTCCTCCCACAGTCCAAAGATGTGCAGGTCAGGTGAATTGGCCATGCTAAATCGCCCGTAGTGTTAGATTAAAGGGGTAAATGTAGGGGTATGGGTGGGTTGCGCTTCGGCGGGTCGGTGTGGATTTGTTGGGCCGAAGGGCCTGTTTCCACACTGTAAGTAATCTAATCTAATCATCAAATTCCAGTCCTGTGAAACATTCTACTTTAAAACCCTTTTTAGTTGCATATTGACTTCCCTGCACCTAACATACCCATACAGCTCTACCTTCCCAGTTGCCTCCCCTTGTTCTTTAGATTCCTGCCTTGTGTCCCTCCCCTCCCTTCATCCCATCCTAGCTGCCAGCTCTGCACTGATTGCCCTGTCGTGTCAATCTCCTTCCTTCAGTCTGTCTCTCTCTCACCTTGAACAGGCTTCTCGAGTCCCAGCTCGACATTGTAGCTGTCAGCTGCTCCATCACTTCTCCTTTCCTCGACTCTTTCCCCCCCCCACTTCTCCCCTAACCCCCCCACCCCCCAAACATCTGTTTTCCTTGCAATTTTCTAGAAGTGCCCTGCAGCTCTCTATATAAATTCATATCATTTTTGCTCAACTGAAATATGATTCCTGTCTTGGGAATACCGGTGAGTGCAAAATGGTTTGTGCATCTTGTCCAAGTTTTGCATTTCTGGTAGCTATTCATCTTTTGTGCTCCTTTTATCATCTTGTCACAATGTTTGCCATTGCTGAACTTGATCAAGGTTCTCCGCATTCACTTTGTATGTGGGCAGCACAGTGGCTCAGTGGTTAGCACTACTGCCTTACAGTGCTGCGGACCCGGGTTCGATTCCAGCCTTGGGTGACTGTTTGTATGGAGTTTGCATGTACTTCCTGGGTGCACCTGGGTTTTCTCCCACACAATCCAAAGATGTGTTAGTTAGGTGGATTAGTCATGCAAAATTGCCCCATCGTGTCTACGTTTATGCAGAGTAAGTGGGTTAGTCATGGGTTTGGGTGGGATGCTCTTTGAAGGATTGGTGTGGACTTAATGGGTTGAGCCAAATGGCCTGCTTCCCCACTGCGGGGATTCTATGATTATTAACTATATCTAAGTTCTTCTTGAAAGCATTCAATGTTTTGGCCTCCACTGCTTCCTGTGTAATTCTGCAGGCTCTCCACTCTCTGCGTGAAGGTATTTCTCCTTAGCTCAGTGCTAAATAGCCCACCTGTATCCTTAGACTGTGACCCTGGTTCTGGACTACCCCAGTCGTTGGAACATCATTCCTGAGTTTACCTTGTCTAGTCCTGTCAGCATTTTATCGGTTTCTGTGGGAACCCCCATCACAGTGAATATAGTCTGAACTGATCCAGGAGTCCTGTTATTGAGAATAAGCAAATTGTATCTATGATTCTCACTAAAATACTTAATAGAGAGAAAAATTGCTGTCTGTTAGTCTTGTAATGTGCCGACCAACTTAACATGATGAAACTCCAGTGGTCAGCTCTCTGAGAGTGGGGGTGGGGGAGGGAATGGGGTGGAGGTCCCTGTATTCGAGTGCACATGTTGGGGGTGAGCACACTTCCACGTGGCCAGCTTCCTCTGCTTTAAACTTTCACCGGACATGCTTTTAACTGTTATGCAGTGAGACCCCTGTCCCTCTAATTCCTGCCTCATAAAGCTGCCAGCCAGTCAGAAGCTGGTGTCATTGCAGGACTGGTAGCGCCATCAGGAGCAGTGGACACTGCTGGAATTGCAGGAAGACCATGAAGGAGCGTAACGAGAGCTGGTGTGGAATCTGGGTCTGACCCTCCAGGTTGGAAGGCCCAGTCGAGCTCTTGGAGAGGGGGTGGGGATGCCGGACAGGGGGCAGGGGAGGTGTGCGTGGGTCCACAACGGGAGGGACAACTCTGGGAGGTAGCCTTCTCTTCACGTGATGTCAAGAACTGGAAATGAGGTAACACTGCCACCTTCCCTCCACAGCCACTTCCCTGGGCAGCAGCCCGCTGGGTTAAACCCGCCATGTGTTGGGTGTATACTTATCCACCTCCCCTTATATCTGAGCAGCAGGGGAGGTGAGTCCCTTAGGGAGTTATCAATTGTCCACTCAAAGGCCTCAATTGTGCTGTGAGTACCCACCTGACCTTTCCCTTATCACTTTTAAAATTCTGCTGTGAGTGGGCATTCTGCCATTAGCACAGACCCTTCTGTTGTGGGTACAGCCATTTGCTGTCCTGCAATAGGGAGCCCCTTGTGTTTGTGTGACACTGACTCACCAGTAGTTCACTAAGTATCTGCAATTCCTCCACAAGACAGAGCAGATTTGATTGATTGTTAGGAAGGTAAATGGGGATGCAGCAACAATTAGAACATGTGCTGCCATAGAATTCAGCCTGTAAAAGCAAGAGGAGGAAACATTTAACTCCCCAAATGACTCGTGTGTTAAAAAGAATGAACAAACCCAGTAAACCCGCCAGATAGCTCATTCCTGGCATTCTTGTACAGGCAGTACCCTCATACAAGTCTAGATTAGAGTGGTGCTGGAAAAGCACAGCAGGTCAGGCAGCATTGGAGGAGCAGGAAAATCGCCATTTCGGGCAGGAGCCCTTCATCAGGAATTCAGGCTTTTGCCCAAAATGTTGATTTTCCTGCTCCTCAGATGCTGCCTGACCTGCTGTGCTTTTCCAGCACCACTCTAATCTTGACTCTGATTTCCAGCATCTGCAGTCCTCACTTTTGCCGAGTATCCTAATACAAGCTAACTAACCAAAATTAATTGTACATAATTGATACATTTTTGCATTCCCCTTTTAATCTGGCCTCACTTATTACTTTTCTGCTCTTATTCCAGTGCTATTTGTCTCTTCCAATCCTTTTGGGTCACTTGTTTTACTTTCTTAATGTCAATCTGAGCTTGCATTACCTGTCAAATTAATTTAGTTTCCCTTTCCTCTTCCAAGTGCATTGGAACACCCCCCCCCCCCCCCCCACCCTAACTGCAAGGACAGTGGGCCCTCCTTTCCTGTGATGCAAAGCTGTCCAACTTGCATTAATCTCACCTGCCCGAGAGCCTGTCCCAGTATCCAAGGAATCTAAAGCCCTTCCTTCTGTACCATCTCCCCAGCCATTGCCTTCATCTGCATTTACCTCATATTTATTTCTATGTGTGGCACTGTATGTATTCTGGAGTTCACTGCCTTCTGAGGCCCAGTTTGCTATTTCCAATCCAAGTTCCCCCAAATCTCCCTGCAGAATGTCATCCTCTTTCTGACTATGTGATACTAAGGACCACCACTGAATGTTCACTGACCTGTCTTAGAGAGTCCTACAGCTGCCCTGACAGAGGGAGAGATCCTATCCTATACTCCTGCTATGACTGCAGAAATACCTGTCTGTTCCACTAAAGGCACCTTACACATAACATCCCACACTCTACCATCACCATCCCTGGATAAGTATTGTCAAAGTGGCAGGGCAGACCCAGCAGAGGTGGTGTCATGATGGTTTAGTCAGGAGGGACATGTCAATGTTGACTCCAGTCCTGATGAAGTCTATGGCATTGGATCAAATATGGGCAAAGAATCCTCCCACAGATGATCATGTACTGTTATTAACTTGTGGGACGTAGCTGTTGTTGGTTGGCGAGTAACTCACCTCCTAACTCCCCGGAACCTGTCCATCATCTACAAGACACAAGTAAGGAGTGTGATAGAATATTCCCCATTTGCTTGGATGGGTGAGGTTCCAACAATTCTCAAGCTTGCCACCATCCAGGCCAAAGCAGCCTGCTTGATTGACACCACATTCACACACCTCCACTCTCTCCACTACCAATGCTTAGTAGCAACAGTGTGTACCATTGACAAGATGTACTACAGAAATTCGCTAAAGCTCCTCAGGTAACACTTTTCAAACCCACGAGTACTTCCATCTAGAAGAACAAGGGTAGCAGATACATGGGAACACTACCACCTGCAAGTTCCCCTTCAAGCCACTTACCATCCTGGCTTGGAAATATATCGCAGTTCCTTCAGCCTCACTGGGTAAAATCCTGGAATTCCCACCCTAAGGGTATCCTCAATGTACCTATAGCACATGGACTTCAGCAAATTAAGGAGACCACCTCCTTCTCAAGGGCAACTAGGGATGGGTAAGAAATGTTGGCCCAGCCAGTGGCACCCAGACTCTATGGACAGATAAAGATAACAGTGTCTTCTGTCACTGCTGTATTCTTCACATACCTCCTGCCCCACTTCAGAGCTGAGATATATCTGGGGCTTGGCCTTGACCTTTGGTTGCAATTCCCATGGAAGCATCATTCCTCGCTGTTTTGAAAGCCTGGCTGCTGAACAAGATGCACTCTGGGATTCCTGCACCACCTGCCTAGCTGTCGATGATTATTGAACAGTCACCAGTCCCCTTCTTGCCTGTACAACTTGAAGCTGTGGGGTGACCGCATCTCGAAACATGCTATCCAGGATGCTTTCCAATCTCCCAACCCCAGACCTTAAACTGCTCCAGCTCAAGACACAACTGGTACATGCAGTTCTCAAGGATATACCTTGTGCCCTGGAGTTCCCACATAACTCATGCTATACATTTCACACACTGAAGTGTCTTACTATATCTTTATTTATTTCACTAGTAACTAATGTAACTAATATCTGTAAGAGTTAAACAAATAAAGATTTGCCAGGTATTCACCAATCAGCTGTTTCCATTTAGCTGATGCCAAGTTATTTTAAATGGAGGTTAAAATAAATATCTTTACTGAACTCCTATTATCTACATTTGTTCTAAACAAAATGGTAGGAGTGCACATTTCAGTCCCATCACTCCATAGTTTGCAACATTATGCCCAAATCTCAATATGGCCAATTGCATACTCTCTCTATAATTGACTGAGAATGAAAATATTCATCAACCACATTGCTTTAACACAAAATTATTGATTTCCTATCAAAAATAACGCATTCAATGAAAATGTAGAATTGATTAGTGCACACAATGTTTATTCCTCTAAATATCCCAAAACACACACATACAGACACACACACACACTCTCTCTCTCTCATACACACACACACACTCTCTCTCTCTTTCTCTCTCTCTCTCGCTCTGTGTCTCTCTCTCTCTCTGTCTCTCTCTCTCTCTCTCTCTTTCTCTCTCTCTTCAGGTAAAGGGAAAATAATGGATTTTTCTCTGATGGGATGTACTTTAATTTTCAAAAATATGTCTAATAGTGAGTATTCTGAAGGTGTAAAATGGACGAGGTGTAAAATTCACTAAACTCGATCGATCAATCTGTGTTGTTTCATGTGGTGGTCAGGTCACTAATCATGGACAGTTGTCTTTGGGCCCTTGGTAGATACAGCTTGCTCAGAAAATACAATATTGAGAAGTTCTTATGGTGACTCTTCCTGAAGAATTTCACTATGATCTCTCGGCAAAGATGTTTCCGAAACAAGACAGCATGAGCTGAGCTGCTTGTCCTACAGCAGGCTTCTCTCAACTGAAAATCCAAACCCAAACTTCAAATCTGCAAACACAAAGACCATAGCCAGAAAAGTCAGTCAAGTGAGTTTAAATAACGAAGACAAAATAATTCCGATGTCTTTTCATTGTCTTTTCATTGACACTTTAAAATATAACAATCCAGATGTCTCCACAATCCTTTAGACTTAAGTCCAGAATTATTATTAGTTATGGAGTATTTTCATAATCCATGTCAAATATAAATGTAAAAAATTTGGACATCCTTAATGTTACTATCCCTTGTTATATAATTGAAACTTTATTCCAAGATTAATGATCAAATTGTCTTGAGTTATTCAACTAATGTACAGATGTGATCTGAGTTTCCAATTGATTTGTTTCAGTCAAAAGTTTCACCAATTTACTAATCCCTTCTTGTGCTGTCACTTTACTGTCATTCTGGTGTGAGAGGATATCAGAGAAGTGTAGGGTTCACTCAGTCTGGAGAAGGTGGCTACTAGACAAGAATCCAGTCAAGCAGAAGCTTTTGCAAGAAGAATTGATGAAAGAATTCATAAATTGTTGTACCTTTTCCACCTGTAATTGTTTTTTTTCTAATTTATATTTACAGCTATTTCTTGCCGGTATAATGGCCTCTCGGTTGCCTACCTCATCTTCCTGCTCCTGGTGCCACTGTTTTCCGAGCCCACGGCCATTACAATGCAAGGTAGGAGTCCCACATTGATTGCTGTAGAGAGCTGGACCTCTTTCTCACACAGAAATGACCTTGCACTAAAGGTTGGCATGTGACTGCGCATTATAACCAGGGCCAGGATGATCTTCTCGACTGGTTTGCATTATCCATGTGGTCAAAGGGGAATTTTCAACACTTCTCTTTAGTGTAGCTCAAAAACCCTCCTATCTCTCTGCCATAGCTGCCCAAGAACTCTGAGAAACAGCACAAATACCGCCTGAGACATTCACTCCCAACTATTTTGGTTTGTTACTTTACACTGATTGACCAGAGTCCAGAATGATAGTTTAATAGCCCCATGGGCCAAATTAATAGCGGTGTGTATTGGGAACAACTTATGAACAGATTACTGATGAATTGAATCAAATGCTTCTTATTATTCGACAACCTAGTTATTAAAGACATTTTATTTATTTATAGTGGTATTATTCATGTCATTAGGCTTGAACCATTTTAGGTTTATTCGACTACTTCATGAATTATACACGTATTCATAAATACATGATTTTAAAAAATACAATCACAGAACTGACAAAGCCAACATTTGCTCTCATTCCTAATTTTCCCCAATTTAACACTGGGATGGGCACAGAGTAGATGTAAAGTTGGGACCAAGGTCCAGTCAGATATAAAAGGAATACTAGAACAGTCCAGTAGGCAGTGAAGATAAAATCAGGATAAGACACATAGGAGATACAGAAAGCTAAATGGTATCTATTTTCATGCAAGGAGCTTGGCTGGTAAGGTGGATGATCTCCGAGCATTGATCAACACATGAGAATATAATATTGTTGCAACTGCTCATGCATGGTTGAAGGAAGGACAGGTCTAACTGCTCAGCTTTCCATGGTACAGACATTTCTACGCGATCGTGGGAAGATTAGGAGAGACGGGGGATTGCACTATTGATAAAGGAAAGCTGATGCAGTAAGGAGGGAGGATGTTTTAGAAGGCTCTTTAAATGAGGCCATTTGAACTAAGCTTAGAAATAAAACTGGGTCTGGGATTATACTGCAGGCCTCCCAACGTTCAGAAGGAGCTAGATGTAGAGGCAAGTCACAGAGAGATCTAAGTGGAATAGGGTTATAGTTGTAGAGATTTCAACTTTGCTCACATTAACTAGGATTGACTTAGTGTGAAAGCATTAGATTACTTAGTGTGGAAACAGGCCCTTCGGCCCAACAAGTCCACACTGACCCGCTACCCACCCAGACCCATTCCCCCACATTTACCCCTTCATCTAACACTACGGGCAATTTAGCATGGCCAATTCACCTGACCCTGCACATCTTTGGACTGTGGGAGGAAACCGGAGCACCCGGAGGAAACCCACGCAGACACAGGGAGAATGTGCAAACTCCACACAGTCAGTCGCCTGAGGCGCGAATTGAACCTGCTAACCACTATACCACCGTGCCACATTAGATAGGGTGCAATTTTTTAAGTGCCTCTAGATCTTATTGTGCCAGTATAAATAGTTCTATGAAAGATGGGGCAGTGTTAGACCGAACCTTAGGGAATGAAATAGTCAAGTGGTTGAAGTTTGAATGGGTGAGAATACTGGGGACAGTGATCATGACTCTAAGTTTCAAAATCATTCTGGAAAGGGATAGGGATAATGCAGACATTAAGTGTCTGAGCTGGGGGAAGGTCAATTTTCATATCATTAGACGAGATCTGGCAAACATAGAATGGGAGCAGCTCTTTGCAGGGAAGTCTATGTTTGGAAAGTTGGAGCTTTTTAAAAGTAATATAGTGCGAATTCAGGGCCACATGCCCTTCTCAGAGTGAAGGGCAAGGACAGCAAATCCAGGCAATCCTGGATGTTGAGGGATATCAAGAATTTGATTTTAAAATGTTATATTAGGTTCAGAGCATTAAAACAGAGAGACCCTTCAGGAGCGTAGAGAGTGTGGGTGATTTTCTTTTGCATATTTTGAAAATTTTTTTTGTAATTATCTGTCTGCCTTAACTATTTGGACTATAGGTCATCCTTTCACTTGCTAATCAGCTGTTGACACTTTACTCATACCGTCTAACACTTCTGATCACCTGCAAAAACTTGTTATTCAGCCTGTCGACACTCCACTCGCACCATTTGTGCTATTATCTCTTCACCTATAAGTTATGTGCCCGAGGGCTTTCCTCCACTTCACCTGATGAAAGGGCAGCGCTCCGAAAGCTTGTGATTTCAAGTAAACCTGTTGGACTATAACCTGGTGTCGTGTGACTTCTGAGAGTGGAGGGAGTTGCTTAAAAAAGAAATTAGGAAGGCAAAGGTGGGGTGGCACAAAATATCTTTGACAGATGAGATCAAAGAAAATCCTAAGGCATTTTATAACCATATTAAGAGCATGAAGATTGCCAGGAGAAGAGTGGGTATTAGAGGCCAAAAGGGTGATCTGTCAATGGAGCCAGTAGATGTGGATGAGTTTTTATTCACAGAGGAGAAAGACATTGTAACTAGGGATATCATTTAGGACAGAGAGGTTGTAGAGCATCTTAAGATTAATAAGAAGCAGGTATTAGATGTTTTAGTGAGTGTACTGGTACATAAACCCCCAGGGCTTGATGAGATTAATTAGACTGCTATGGGAGGCAAGGGAGGAGATTACTGGGGCCCTGCTGGCAATATTTAATATACTCCACAGGTGAGGTGCCAGGTGACTGGAGGGGACCTAATATGGTTCCTTTCTTTAAGAAAGGCAGCAGGGCTAGACCAGGTAATTACAGACCAGTTATTCTGATATCAGTAGTAGGGAGATTATGGGGTAAAGTTCTGAAGGACAGGATTGATCAACACTTGGAAAGGCAGGGATTCATAGGGGATAATCTGCATGGATTTGATAGAGGGAGATCCTGTCTGACTAATTTTATTGAGTTTTATTTTGAAAAGTGATTAAATATATTGATGAGGGTAGAGGAGTTGATGTGGTTTACGTGAACATCAGCAAGGCCTTTGACAGAGTCCTGCGAGGAAGGTTGTTCTAAAAGGTAAGAGTAAAAGCAAATTGGCAAACTGGATTCAAAATTGGCTTACAAATAGGAGGCAAAGGATGATGGTGGAAGATTGTTTTTGTGATAGGGAAGAGATTCTCATGATCTACTCTGTCCATGCCTTTCATAATCTTGTATTCCCCAGTGAGCCTCCTCTGCTCCAAGGAAAACAAACCCAGCCTATTCAGACTCTCCTTACTACTGAGACTTCGCATCCCATCCTGGTGAATCTCCTCTGCACCCTCTCCAGCATAATCACATTCTTCTGATAGAATGGTGACCAGAACTGCACACAATATTAGATTAGATTAGATTAGATTACTTACAGTGTGGAAACAGGCCCTTCGGCCCAACAAGTCCACACCGACCCGCCGAAGCGCAACCCACCCATACCCCTACATTTACCCCTTTAACCTAACACTACGGGCAATTTAGCATGGCCAATTCACCTGACCCGCACATTTTTGGATTGTGGGAGGAAACCGGAGCACCCGGAGGAAACCCACGCAGACACGGGGAGAACGTGCAAACTCCACACAGTCAGTCGCCTGAGTTGGGAATTGAACCCGGGTCTCTGGCGCTGTGAGGCAGCAGTGCTAACCACTGTGCCACCGTGCCGCCCACAAATTCTGCACAATGTTTTATAAAGTTGTAACAAGATTTCCTTGCTCCAATATTCGACGCCCTGGCTAAGATCGCAAGCATCCTGTATGCTGCCTTCACCATCCTGGCTATCTGTGCCAACACCTTCAGTGATCTATGGACTTCTACACTAAGGTCCCTTTGTTCCTCAATACTCCCCAGGGACCCTCCATTCATTGTGAATGTCCTTCCCTTATTGCATCTCCCAAAATGCATCACCTCATATTTATCTCGACCCAATTTACCAGCTGATCAATATCAGATTGTAGCTTGAGACCATCAACAGCACACCAATTTTCATGTGAACTCAAAACTTACCCTTAAATCTTCTACAGTCGTGTCCAAGTCATTATTGTACATAACAGACAGCAAATGCCCCAGCACCGATTCCCATGGTACACCATCGGTTACAGGCTTCCAATCACAAAATTAACCCTGCACCATTAACCTTTTTCTGCTATTTGCAAATCAATTTTGGATCCAGTTTTCCAACTTGCTTCCGACCTCCTGGGCTCTGACCTTTCAGACCAACCTTCCTTGTGGGATTTTGTCAAAGGCCTTACTGAAATCCATGCACACCACATCTATTGCACTGTCACCATCAAAATATTTAGTTGTCTTCTAAAAAAAATCAGTAGTCAGACATTTCGGGCAGGAGCCCTTCATCAGGAAGAGATTCCTGATGAAGGGCTCTGGCCGGAAAAGTCGGTTTACCTGCTCCTCAGATGCGGCCTGACCTGCTGTGCTTTTCCAGAAACATACTCTCAACCCTGATCTCCAGCATCTGCAGACCTCACTGTCTCCTAGACTGACTCGCCTGTAGAATCCTGGCGTAGTCCTTGCGCCCTTTTTGAATAATGGTACCACATTGACTGTCTCCATTCCTCTGGTGGCCAAAGAGGAATTGAAAATTTTTTACAAGTGCCCCTGCTATTTCCTCCCTTGCCTCACTCAACAGCCTGGGATCCAGTTCATTCGGCTCTCGACATCTATCTACTTTGAAGCCTGATCCTAGTTGTGTCTCCACGTTAATTAAAGTCCCCTGTTCAGCAAGCACAGCTTTCTGGCAATCATCTGTATTCATTCAATACCATTTTCTTAATTCAGTGTCACTTCATTAAACTCTTAACCTAACACAGCCCTCTCACTCCTTAATAGATGTTCCTTAAACTCGTGCAGTCAGCAGCCTTATAAGTTGTCATACTCTGTGGCACCTTGAACCTTCCCTTTCTAGAGCTTTTCTCTCAGGTGCTTTTAAATCACTCAGGAGTATTTCAGAACCTGCTGAACTGTACTGTTAATCTTACAGGACTTTTCAATCTAACTGTCTCAGAAAGAAACATGCACAGCCCACTGCATTTCTGAATGGTTCTAGCTCTCTTTCTAAAAGGAAACTTGTTTCTTTCTTGACCTTCCTTGTGTCATTGAACAACCTCTTTTTTTTCTCTTTCCTGTTCTAGTTTTATGAAACACTGGACTATTCACTCATGGGCTTTTTAAAAATCTCATTTGACTGCATGTAAGCAAATTTCCAGATAATTCTGGACAACTCTTAGAACTCTCAATTAAACTAGAACTATATCCTTCTCTTCTTAATACTCACAATATAGAAACATAAATAAACTTAAAACTATGCATGATTCTGTCTGTTTATAACCCCTAATTCCAAATAACATTAATACGTCATGAAACCTCATCAGACTTTGTACACTGTTAAAGGTCTTGAGATGTTTCACACCTTTTGACATTTTTGACTTAGTTTATTTCCCTATTGTTGGCAATCAAGAGTGTTTCCACCCAAGTGAGCAGGGATGAAATGCCCCCCTCTTTTCCTATTCCTCATTTTTAATTGGATTCATTTGTGAATTCCATGAGCATTTATTTATTTACTAGCTGTGACTGTTATAAACACATTAATAGACAGCTTTCCTTGAGTTTTCAAAGAAAGAGAATAACATAGTCCAATAGAAAAGACTCCAACTTCCATGCACACACGTTCAAAGTTCAGAGTTCAAAGGCCTTCGCCTGCAATACCTGGGTAGTCTAAATCAGCAAACAGGGTTCAGAACTGAGAAACTGGGTGGAGCGACAGGAGAAACATCCAGTAAGGGTCATTGCTCTTTCAGGATCTTACATGCCTGTGCTCTGGTCTATAGAGGAAATGGATACTTATATATACAAAGGGGTATCAAGCTTATTACACAACCCTTCCAGTTGGTTAGTTATCCCAAATATTGTTGTAGTAAAATGGATTTCGGTTGCCTGGCTTGTGTAGTCAAATTGTTTCTGTCATAGTCCCATTGTCCATTTGATTGTGTGAATGGTTAGTCTCCCACCCAGAGGATTCTCTGCATACTAATAGTTAACTCCTTCAATGCATTTGTACCTGGTCATACTTTGCAAATACATTGTCTCCATTTCAATGACTTGTAAAAGGTACAATGAAAACAACGTCTGGCCATCTTTGACTGTGACATTAAGTCATTAGAATGCAGCTTAATTTTTTTTAAAAACTTCATTTTGTGGTTTCTAGGCATTAAACACAGTCATTTTAAAAAATATAAAGCAAGGGCTCATAACAACATGATGAGCCTTCTGTCCTCACTCTGAAACCCATCTAATTAGCTTTTTGAAATCTTATTGCCCAAGATCCAGATTACGCTTCTGTTCTGCAACATGCCAGCTTCTAAACCTAAGCTTGGCATCACTGAGTCATCGCTTCTCGATTTACCCAGCTTTCCTTCTAATTTGTACAGCTCTGGTCTTGTCCCACCTCAGTGCTTCATCGAGAGTCTTCAATCAAATCTCTGTTTGCTCAGGGCACAGCTGATGTGGGGAGGAGGAGGAGGCATGGGGTCTAATAGGGAATTTAATTTCAACTGATCTGCCCTGTTTACATCATGCTCCAGATTATTCTCCAGTAACTTTAGTTGTGAGTTAAATCTGACAGACCGTAAAACAGAAGGTCAGTCCAGCCAAGTAAATAAAGGACTGGTTAAGTTCAATTTAAGGTTCCTCCATGCACATCTCCACTCTGAGTTTCAAATATTTTAAGCATTTTTTTCCTAATGCAAATCCAAGTTTTAATTTGGATGGGCTTCTGTGAGCTTACTTCCCTCTGAGTCAGAAGGTCATGGTTCAAGTCCTAGAATAAACAAGAGCTGTGCTGCCAAATATGCCATCTTTCAGAAAACACCATTAGACTGTCAGGCATTCTGTGGTTGTGAAGGGTGCTAGGTAAATACAGGTCCATACCATCTTACGTATCAGCAGACAGACACACCAGTTCTATTGTTCTGTTTCAGGGCACACAGGATGTCTACTCAAAGCCTTGACTTCCACCAGCTTCATCTTTTTGCTGCTGCATCTGGGATCTCAAGTGATGTTCCATTACATTCCAAGCAATGGTAAGAGATCATTTGCAATGCTGAAAGTCAAGGCAGTCAACTCATAGATAGGAGTTACAACACAGAGAAAGACTGTTCAGATGCATCAATGTTTACCCTTTATATGAGCAAACCTGTAATCACAAGTACCCACTCCCTTCATCCATTTATCTAATTTTATATGTTGACATAGTCTTTGCTTTAGTCACTATCCTCAGTGTTCCTCCCACTCTCAACTTGTAATATTTTACTTCTGTGTTTGCTGTCAATGGTCCACCTTTCAGACTGCCAAACTGTTGGAAACACACTGGGGTCTCTTTAACAGACATCGGTTAGTGCCACTTTCAGAGACCTTTGTGGATTTTGATACCTCTCTGCGAGGTTTAGTGAGTTTTCTCACTCACTTGTCCCAAGCTTGCTCCATTAATTAGATATCACCCTCCTCTGGCACCCTATGCATTCAATACTAGCCCAATTCTACCACTCACTGGAGACAGAAGTGGTTACCACTGCTTGGTATTCGGTGCTGTATTCCGTTCCGCATCTAGCCAAGTGCTATCAGTCTGGATCTGCCCTGAGTCATTGGAGGCACTTGGCTTTGCCTCAATACTGGATCCATGATAATAAATCAAAAAAAGAACAGGAAATGGTGGAAATCTGAAACAAAAACATAAATTGCTGGAGAAACACAGCAGATCTGGCAGCATCTTAGGAAGACAGCAGAATTAATATTTTGAGTCCGGTGACTCTTTAGCAGATGGGTGGCACTGTGGCTCAGTGGTTAGCACTGCTGCCTCACAGTGCCATGGAGCTGCGTTCGGTTCCAGCCTCGGGCGACTGTTTGTCTGTGTGGAGTTAGCACATTCTCCCCATGTCTGCTTGGATTCCCTCCGGGTGCTCCAGTTTGCTCCCACAGTCCAAAGATGTGCAGGCCAGGTGAAGTGGCCATGCTAAACTGCCCGTCGCGTTCAGGGATGTGTAGATTAGGTGCCTTAATCAAGGGTAAATATAGGGTAGGGAGTGGGTCTGGGTGGTTTACTCATCGGAGGGTAGATGTGGACTTGTTGGGCCAAATGGCCTGTTTCCATACTGTAGGGAATTTAATCTATAACCATGTTGACAGACCTGCTGAGTTTTGCCAGCAATTTCTGATTTTGTGTCAGATCCAAGGTAACGTGTTCCCTCATTGGCTCCCTGACAAATTGATCCAGGAAACTAACCGTATTGCACTTCATAAATTTGTTGTCATAGCTACCTTTTCCAATGTGATTAAATCGATCAGCATGAACAGTTAAGTCACCAATAATTATTGCCCTATTCTTTTTACATGCTCCTGCTTTTGGTTGATTTATACCCTTACTTGCAGAGTGACTACTGTTTGGGGGTCTGTACACTACTCCCACCAGTGTCGTCTTTGTCTTGCTGTTATTTACATTCAGCCAAATATCATCTCTGTCCAGATCGTCTCTCACAGCTGTCCTTATTTCATCTCTTATTAAGTGCCGCACCACCACCTTTTCCATCCTTCTGGTCTTTCCAAAGGTTCATCTGTGCCTGAATGTTCAGTTCCCAGGTTTGATCTCCTTGTAACTGTGTTGCAGTGATGCTAGGGTAAGGCAGGATAATGTTAATACCCTTTCCATACTGTATAGAACCTCTTGCCTTCTGGATGGTATGTCCTCCAGTCTAACTAAACATCAATGACAGTAAGTGAATTGAGAGATCCAGGCTTTACTCTGAAGGTCCTCCCTCTCCTGAGTTGGTATATTTTGTTGTTTGTATGTTCCCTTTGACTTAAGCCTGAAGCACTGTCCCCCAAATTAATTAGGGAGCAGGACAAACTAATGGTGAAAAATACATGCCCAAAATTTCAAGTCAATTAGGAGCTCCATGTTAAAGAATTTGAAACAGAAATGCTTCATTGTCAGACTTATTCAGAAATAAACAAAAAGGGAGTCATAAAGTTACCGATTTCAGAAAATTTATCTTCTTCCAATAGGTCCGGTTTGGGAGAATGTACTCTGGCACATCGGAGTAATCAGGTAAGGGTTGTAAAGAGTATTTGTTCTGAAAGAGTTACTGTTGAAGCTGAATTAAGTTCCATCCAATTTCTTCATGACACAGTCTTTGGGTGAAGAAATAGTTGTAGTCCAGCACAAGTTCTCAATGGAGACAAGATGTGTCATCTCTGTCCCGACCATCTTTGTAATTACTCTGAATTAGCCAATGGAATTTATTGTTATTGTTATCACACAATAAACCACTTCTTATAAGTGACAGGAGCAGAAGTAGGCTGTTCGGCCCATCGAGCTTGCTCCAACATTCAATGAGAACATGGATGTTCTGATCATCCTCAACTCCACTCTTCCTTTAACCCTTGATTCCCTTACTCACTAAAAATCTGTCTATCTCAGCCTTGAATATAGTTAACTATACAGCTTCAATAGCCCTCTGGTAAAGAATCCCTCCTCATCTTTGTCTTAAGTGGGTGACCTCTTATTCTGAAATCTTGCCCTCTGGTCCAATAGTCTCCCACAACCATAGAATCTCTATAGAATGGAATCAGGCCATTCGGACCATCGAGTCCAGACCAATTCTCTGAGGAACGTCCCACCCATGCCCAACTCCTGCCCTATCCCAAAAACAGCCAATCCACCTAACCTGCACATCTTTGGACTGTGGGAGGGACCTGGAGCAACTGGTGAAACTCACACAGACACAGGAAGAATCTGCAAACTCCACACGGGCAATCACCCAGGGGTTGAATTGAACCCAGGTACCTGGCGCTGTGAGGCAGCAGTGCTACCGCCCACAAGGGGTAACAATGTTTCTACCCTGTCAAGCCCCCTAAGGATCTTATACATTTCAATATGGTCATTTCTCATTCTTCTAAGCTCCACTGAGTACAAAACAAATGACTTCTCCTTATAAAACAGCATCCCCATACCCAGGATCGGCATAATGAACCTTCTCTGGATTGCCTCCAATGCCAGCATCTCTTTTCCTGGATAAGGGATCCAGAACTGTTCACGATGTCCTAATTGTTTCTCTTTGTTCATTCCTGGTATGTGGGCATCGCTGACTGGCCAGAATTTA
Source organism: Chiloscyllium plagiosum (assembly GCF_037043375.1). Taxonomy (NCBI): domain Eukaryota; kingdom Metazoa; phylum Chordata; class Chondrichthyes; order Orectolobiformes; family Hemiscylliidae; genus Chiloscyllium; species Chiloscyllium plagiosum. The sequence goes on along the minus strand of NW_028270153.1, from coordinate 69,685,649 downwards.
TTGCCCGTCCCTAGTTGCCCTTGAGAAGGTAGTGGTGAGCTGCCTTCTTGAACTGTTACAGAACATGTGCTGTAGGTCAACCCACAGTACCCTTAGGGAGGAAATTCCAGGATTTTAACCCAGTGTCAGTGAAGGAATATATTTCCAAGTCAGGGATGGTGAGTTGCTTGGAGGGGAACTTGAAGGTTCCCATGTATCTGCTGCCTTGTCTTTTGAGATGGAAGTGGCTGTGGGTTTGGAAGGTACTGTCTAAGGATCTTTAGTGAATTCTGTAGTGCATCTTGTAGATAGTACACATTACTGCTACTGACTGTCGATGGTGGAAGAAGTAGATGCTTGTGGATGTAGGACCAATCAAGCAGGCTGCTTTGTCCTGGATGGTGTCAGGTTTCTTGAGGATTGTTGGAACTGCACCCATCCAGGGCAAGTGGGGAGTATTCCATCACACTCCTGACTTGTGCCTCGTAGATGTAGACAGGCTTTGGTCAGTCAGGACATGAGTTACTCACTGCAATAATCCTAGCCTCTGACCTGCTCTTGGATATTGTCCAGATCTTGTTGCATTTGAACATGGACTGCTTCAGTATCTGAGCAGTCATGAATAGTGCTAAACAATGTGCAATCATTGGCGAACTTTGTCACTCCAGGTGATGATGGAGCAAAGGTCATTGATGAAACAGCTGAAGATGGTTGGGCCGAGGACACTTCCCTGAAGAATTCCTGCAGCCATCTCTTGGCGGTGAAATGACTGATTTCTAAAACAGCTGCATTCAGAGGTGAGGTGTCGTGAGAGGGATATCAAGGCAGCATTTGGCTGATTGTGGCATCATGAAACCCCAGCTGAACTGAAGTCAAGTCAGGGGGCAAACTCTCTGCTTGTTGGAGTCATAGGAAGAGGTTTATGGTTGTTGAAGGCCAGTCATCTCAGTTCCAGGACATCCCTGCAGGAGTTCCTCAGAGTAGTGTCTTAGGGGCCCAGCCATCTTCAGCTGCTTCATCAGTGATCTTCCCTCCATCATAAGTTCAGAAGTGGGGGTGTTCACTGATGTTTGCACCATTTGCAGCTCCTTAGATACTGCAACAGTCAATATGTGTACAGAAAGACCGGGGCATTAGTCTGATCTGACAATCTAAACATCTCTTGATAACATTCAGTGATATTGCCAACACTGAATTATCAACCATTGACATTCTGGAATATTCCTACACCTACTGCTAGTTTAGATTCATAACAGGAAACCTCTACCACCCTCTGTCAGCCTATTACTTTTAACCACTATACATTGGTAATAATGTTTTAATGATTGATTTCCTTCAGGTTGACTGAAGTCGATATCGGAAATGCCATTCGTCTGGTTTTTCCAGACATTGGAATATTTATCGGAAGCTTGGCTGCTTTTCTTATCTGCAAGAGCCTTTTGATTAATGCAGGCTCACAGAATGGAGCCCAGAATTTGTCTCCTACTGAGGACAAGGTAAGGAGAAAGCTGACTTCTGAGAGTGCAGAACACAATCTTCAAACTTAGAGTTAGTTTGAATTTGCAGGCCAGATGTTGTTGGTAGGTGGAGAAAGCAAGTTGAGTGCTGCACACTCCAAAGATGTGCAGGGGTTAGGTGAATTGGCCATGCTAAATTGCCCACAGTGTTCAGAGATGTGTAGGTTAGGTGCATTAGTCAGGGGTAAATATAGAGTAATGGGGTAAGGAAATGGATCTGGGTGTGTTACTGTTTGGCAGGTTGGTGTGGACTTGTTGGGTCGCAGGGCCTGTTTCCACACTGTAGAGATTGTATGAGGGTAAAGGAGACATTAACCCTTTTTTTTTGCTAACTGAACTATATTTTAGTACTTCAAGTGAAATATCTTTATTTGTTTGTTCACTCCACCACCGCTTACTAAAACTTGCCCATTATTCAGAATAATGGGGTGGGCCACTTGTAATCAAATTCCAGCTTAGTTATTAGTTATTAGATTGCCCAATGGTTCGTATTTCAGCTTTCACTTAAACGTCAAAGTTGTTATTAAGTTTGTAATTAAAATATTTACATTCCAATTAAAATATTTTACCTCCGTTTTCAATCAGGTCACGTGAACAGACTGAGGCCATTCAGGCCATTCTATTGGATCACGACTCGATCACAGTCTCAAAACCCTCCATATCACACAATCCTTTTTACCACAGAAATGTCTATTACAATCCTGAAACTTTTAATTGATCCCCAGAAACAATGGCCTCTAATACATCGAATCACCACGCAACCTTCTAAATGGAAGGCAATACATGATAAGTTTAAACTTTTAACTGTTTGGTTTGTTCTGATAAATCTACAATGTTTTTAGATTAGATTACTTACAGTGTGGAAACAGGCCCTTCAGCCCAACAAGTCCACACCGACCCACCGAAGCGCAACCCACTCAGACTCATTCCCCTACATTTACCCTTCACCTAACACTACGGGCAATTTAGCATGGCCAATTCACCTAACCTGCACATTTTTGGACTGTGGGAGGAAACCGGAGCACCCGAAGGAAACCCACGCAGACACGGGGAGAACGTGCAAACTCCACACAGAGAGTCGCCTGAGGAGGGAATTGAACCGGGGTCTCTGGCGCTGTGAGGCAGCAGTGCTAACCACTGTGCCACCGGGCCGCCCACCTGTCAAAGCCAGGATATTCTCCTTGAGCAGGTGGCATTATGATACAGTGGTAGTGTCACTGTCTCTGAGAAAGGAGGCCCACATTCAAATCGCACCTGCCCCAGAGGTGAGTCATAACATTTCCGAACAGGTTGATTAGAAACATCTATCCCTGTGGCCAGGCTAGTCTGAAAATGGCTAATCACATCTGACCTCAGAAGTAACACTCCCTCTAAGCTGCATGCACAGCGATCACTGTTGGCATGGCAACCGGCATGCTGTTCACAGCATTGACAGAATTGGGGTGGCATGGTGGCTTAGTGGTTAGCACTGCTGCCTCACAGCACCAGGGTCCCAGGTTTGATTCCAGCAATGGGCGACTGTCCGTGTGGAGTTTGCACATTCTCCGCGTGTCTGTGTGGGTTTCCTCTGGGTGTTCTGGTTTTCTCCCACAGTCCAAAGATGTGCAGGTCAGGTGAATTGGCCATGCTAAATTGCCCGTAGTGTTAGGTAAGGGGTAAATGTAGGGGTATGGGTGGGTTGCGCTTTGGCTGGTCTGTGTGGACTTGTTGGGCCGAAGGGCCTGTTTCCACACTGTAAGTAATCTAATCTAAATTGCCCATAGTGTTAGGTGCACTAGTCAGAGGGAAATGGGACTGGGTTGGTTGATCTTCGGCGGGTCGGTGTGGACTTGTTGGGCCGAAGGGCCTGTTTCCACACTGTAGGGAATCTAATCTAATCCAATTTCTGAAGTAGCTGCCACACATAGACCACAGCTGTTAGGGAAATTACAGCGAATGCTACTCAGAAGATATACAGCCTGGTTAGTGCTTAGATAGAATCTTCCTTGGGAATACCAGGTGTAGTGGACTTAAGGGGCTCTTGTGGTGCAATGATAATGTTCCTACCTCTGGGCCAGGAGGCCTGGGCTCCAGACCCACCTGCTTCAGCAATGTGCCGTAGTATCTCTGAACAGATAAATTAAAACTATCTGCTCTTCGTGAAGTTTGATACCCAGACTGAATATCTGTCCAAGATCTGCCCAAGACTCGATACAACTGAAGCATCACTTCCTCACCTCTGTGTATCTCCACTTTCTTGATATAATGGCTGACCTTTCTGAATCACTTTGCCTATCAGTGCAGTCCCGTTGGAAATGCCCAGGTAGAACATGCCAATTTATGGATTAGTGCCTCCATCCCCTTACCCAACAAATTGAACTTTGATCTCCTCTGCTCCTCAGGAGGAGGGGGAAGAAATCGAATCTGAAGAAGAGACTGATTCTGAGATGGACTCTGAGGAAGAGGAGGCCGAGAAATTGGGACAAGACAAAGCAGGAAAGAAGCCAAACGTCACTCATAAACTGGCTGCTCTGATGGTGGCGATTAAAGAGATGATTGGACATCTGATAATGAAAGCAGGAAAAGCTATTTTAATTATTCTGCTTTGTTTCGCAGGTCAGTAACTTTCAGCTGTTGAGCAGACACACAGTTCTGGTGGAAATGTGTCTTCTTTAAATGGTTATCGAAAAACTTGTGTTTATATAGCATCTTTCACAACCTCAGGATCATAGACTCCCAACAGTGTAAAAGCAGGCCTACTGAGTCCAGACCAACCCACTAAACAGCATTCCACCCAGGCTTACCCCATCACCATAATCCCACATTTCCCATCTCTACTCCACATAGCTTACACATCCCTGGACACAATATGGGCAATTTAGCATGGCCAATCCACTTAACCTGCCCATCTTTTGGCTGTGGGTGGAGACTGGAGCACTTGTAGGAAACCCACGCAGACATAGGGAGAATGTGCAGACTCCACACAGATAGTTGCCCAAGGGTGGAATCGAACCTGGATCCCTTCTGCTGTGAGTGAGTAGTACTAGTCACTGAGCCACTGTGCTGCCCTGATATTGCAGTGAATAAATGGTGCAGCAAAGCATAGCTTGAAGTGTATCCAGTGTAATGAAGGAATCTTGTGGAACAGTTGGTTGTGAGCTTTTATCAGAATGTGAGGATTCGGGTCCTACTGCAGGACCTATGGCCATATGAGGTGTATTCATAACCTGACCAATAAGTGTAGCCTCAATCTGTAAGGAGCTGTTCCTGATCAGCCATATGAGGGGAGCCTTTACTGTCACTAGCTGTAGCTGCAGGTGTGTAACAATGAACATGGCGCAGTGACTGCAAGTCTTTGGGTCACAGGTTGGTTCAGTTGGTTGGATGGCTTGTGTAGATGAGATTGGTGACAATCATTCAGGCTTCAATTGCCGTTTTGGGTGGGGTGGATTTGTACCATGTCTCCTTGCCCTATACTTGGTGGAGATCATGCTGCTGTGGGTCATGTCTGCTTTTGGGCAGAGAACAAAGAACTGTCCAGTGCACAAATGGGCCCTTCGGCCCATGATATTGTACCAAACGATGCCAAATTAAACTAATCCCTTCTGTCTGTCCTTGGTCCATAGTCCTCCATTCCTTGCTTATCTAAAAGCCCCATAAGCACTCTTATCATATTTGCCTCCACTACCACCCTGGCAATGCATTCCAGACACCTGCTACTCTCTGTTAAAAAAAATTGTCCCTCACATTTCCTTTGAATTTTCCCCCCTTACCTTAAATGCATGTCCCCTAGTATTAGACACATTTCAACTCTGGGGAAAAAAGATTCTGACCAACCTGAAGAAGATTCACTGTTACAAAGTAGGAAATATACAAGTGGATTCACATACCGTATTGGGATAAATGACCAGACAAACTGTTTTTTGAGTGACACTGGTTGAGGAATTAATATTGTCCAGGCACCAGAGAGAACTCCGAGAAAGTGAGGACTGCACATGCTGGAGATCAGAGTCAAGAGAGTGGTGCTGGAAAAGCACAGCCGGTCAGACAGCATCCGAGGAGCAGGAGAATCGACGTTTCGGGCATAAGCCCTGCATCAGGAAAGCCTAATGGAGGGTTAATGCCGGGAAATGTCGATTGTCCTACAACTTGGATACTGCCTGACCTGCTGTGCTATTCCAGCACCACACTCTCGACTAGAGAGAACTCCCTCAAAATAATGACAAGGGAATGTTTATGTCCACCAATTGGACACAGGTGGGCCTTGATTTAACATTTTATCGGAGGGAGTATCTCCAACATTGCAGCACTCCCTCAGTACTGCGCTGAGATGTCAGTCTAGTTTAATTGCTCAAGTCTTTGATGCTTGAGCAGTCTAGTGACTTAGAGACCAGAATGTTACTCCCTCCGTTCATGTGTGTTCTAACGACGCTCTTTTTTAATTGGATTGTGGATTAAAAATATGGGGGAAAGAATGACCGCGTTAAACCAGGAAACTGTGAAAGAGTTACTGGAGCTCATTGTGAGTTGTCTTTTTCAAGAGGAGGTTGGAATGCAGATATATTGGATACTTCCGCTCTGTGAGTGTATCTCCAAAACAGTTTTGTCCAATGACCGTCCTTTGGTTGGTTTTTTCAATTGATTTAAGCCTTGGGGTGATCAGTAACAGCCATTTGCTTAGTTACTGGGCAGATTGTCTCCAGCCTTGAATGAGGGCAATACAGGAGGACCATCCAACCCGTAAAAAGAAAGCTCTGAAATCTCTTTCAGTCCCTGCTGTGTGGAGAAGCAGTGGAGAATCTCCTGTTCGTTGTTCTCACCCATTGTTCTCCTGGAAACTGCTTTCTGCAAATTCCTTGCTGAAGGAGAAAAGGGGAAAACCACCTTCAGAGACACTGGATCCTCATCCGGTGAATGAAAGACTGAGAATCAATGTATCTATAACCTCACGTCACGAGCAAAGTATCAGAAGGAGTCAAAAACAAAACATCTTGGAGTCTGTGGTCAGCACTGGTGCCGGATCTAACAGTTTTACTCCTCCATCCAAAAAACTTGTGCATTGTCTTATCCCTGTGAGTATTTATATATGTATGGGAGCTTTAAGAACAGGGTAGAGTTTAAGACTTAGAGTTATAGATGAGCAATTAAACTTTTCTACTTTTTTCCAGCTGGATTGCCATAAATAATTATTTTCTTATTTATAGAAAACTGGTGTGCATATATTTTAACCTGCATTAGACACTCAGGAACACTTGGGACAATTTGGTTGTTTAATCATATTTTAACATTTGTGAAAACTCAGGGAATAGTGGGACTTGATGTCTAGTGTTCCACCTCCTGTGAGTGGTGACAGTGTCGGTAGGAGTTGGATTGCTGTATAATTAAACCAGCTTAACTCCCTGATTCTGTGCAGCACTGTCAGTGGCCTCAATAAAAGTTGATGGAATGCTGGTATTGTAGAGTGGTGCTGGAAGAGCACGGCAGTTCAAGCAGCATCCGAGGAGCAGGAAAATCGACGTTTAGGGCATAAACCCTTCATCAGGAATAGAGGCAGAGTGCCTGAAGGGTGGAGAGATAAATGAGAGGAGGGTGGGGGTGGGGAGAACGTGGCATAGAGTACAATAGGTGAGTGGGGGTGGGGATGAAGGTGATAGGTCAGGGAGGAGGGTGGGGGAAGGTAGAAAAGAGTACAACGGGTGAATGGAGGTGGGGATGGAGGTGATAGGTCAGAGAGGAGGCTGGAGTGGATAGGTGGAAAGGAAGATAGGCAGGTAGGACAGGTCATGGGGATGGTGCTGAGCTGGAAGGTTGGCACTGGGGTAAGGTGGGGGAAGGGGAAATGAGGAAACTGGTGAAGTCCACATTGATGCTCTGGGGTTTACCACCACAGGAATTGCAAAACCTGCGCCCACACCTCCTCCCTCACCTCCATTCAAGGCCCCAAAGGAGCCTTCCCCATCCAAGGTTTTACCTGCACATCCACCAATATCATTTATTGTATCCGTTGTTCCTGATGCAGTCTCCTCTACATTGGGGAGACTGGGCGCCTCCTAGCAGAGCGCTTTAGGAAACATCTCCGAGACACCCGCACCAATCAACCACACTGCCCCGTGGCCCAACATTTCAACTCCCCCTCCCACTCTGCCGATGACATGGAGGTCCTGGGCCTCCTTCACCGCCGCTCCCTCACCACCGGACGCCTGGAGGAAGAACGCCTCATCTTCCGCCTCGGAACACTTCAACCTCAGGGCATCAATGTGGACTTCACCAGTTTCCTCATTTCCCCTTCCCCCACCTCACCCCAGTTCCAACCTTCCAGCTCAGCACCATCCCCATGACCTGTCCTACCTGCCTATCTTCCTTTCCACCTATCCACTCCACCCTCCTCTCTGACCTATCACCTTCATCCCCACCCCACTAACCTATTGTACTCTAAGCTACTTTCTCCCCAACCCACCCTCCTCTCATTTATCTCTCCACCTTTCAGGCACTCTGCCTGTATTCCTGATGAAGGGTGTTTGCCCGAAATGTCGATTTTCCTGCTCCTTGGATGCTGCCTGAACTGCTGTGCTCTTCCAGCACCACTCTAATCTAGAATCTGGTCTCCAGCATCTGCAGTCCTTGTTTTTACCATGAGCAGTTGGACAAACGAGAGCTTTCTCTTCATGCCAGGCTCTCAATCAAGGACAGATCAGACATTGCTTAATTCCTGGGATTTTTCTGAACCATTCAGGTTGTCTTTTAATTACTGTAGTGTTGTCTTGAGGAGTTTGCTGGCCCAGCAGGAGCTGTCTTCACCAGCACTATTTCAGGCAAAGTGAAGTTATTTTGCCCTCCTTTGAGATGTGGGTATCTGCCCAAGAACAGAGAGTATCTTCTAAGCAGATGGTATCACCAGTCACCTTAGTTTAGTCTTCATCCTCCAGACACACAGCCCACCAAAGTGAAACTGGAACAATGGATAAGAATGGCTCATGTCAGTACAAGATGGAGTTTTATAATCCCCATCCAACCACTCCTGACTGGACTGAGTAGTGGTGGGGTGGAGGAATGGGAGCCAGGTGCCATGGGAGCCGTGCCTACTGCTGGTATCTTACCAGCGGTGGGGGAATCAATACCCTAGGTCACAGGGTGAGGCATCAAGGTAAATCCAGAAGACCTTGCAGTGGGCTGGCAGAACCTGGGAGTATCCTGTGTCAAGTGCAGAGCTCCACTTGTTGAACCTCCATTCCCTCTCACCTTGTTTCCACCCCACAACCCCCGCCATTTCACATGCTTCCCCACCCTCCTGTACACAGATCTCCACGTTGTCACTGATGCCTGTTAGGATGATCCTGACAAAACTCCACACTTGCCTTCTGATTTGACTCCATGCACCTCCAGTGGGGTGGACTTGCCTGCAGTCCCAGCAGTCACCAGTACCTCACGGTGGCGTAACTAGGACTAGACAGTTACCAACCATGTGATTGGTTGCCAGCTCTCAGAGACGGAGCTCCTCAATGATGAGGGAGCAGAGGTCCCTCGTCAGTCAATGAAGAGGCAGTTGGCCACAAAGGCAGCTCACAGCTCCCTGTCCAAGCAGAGGTGGGCTGTCCTCCGAGTTTTAAGGCAGGCCTCTTGGTCATGCCTCTATATGAAATGCAATCCTTTATATAGACAAAAGAAACGGAAGGATAAAAGAAATACAAGAATAAAAGTGGTTTACAGAATTGGTTTACAGCAAGTGAAACAACTTGCTTAATAATGACTCCTTTTACCATCTTGAGAACTGTTAAAGTGCTTCATTGTCGATGAAATCCAATTATATTTGCTGTTGCAATGTCGGGAAGCATGGTAAGTAAATGTTCCACATTGCGATGTGACCAACAGTGCTAAGGTAATCTGGTTTGGTGATGTTTGGTTGACAAGGCTGACGCTGTGTGGTAATGAAACATTGCGAGAACTATCTGTAAGTGGGGTGGTATGGACCAGCTGTGTGACACACTGTGTGTTTTCCAGGTATTGTGCACCCATCTCTCATCTCAGCAGTCTACTTCTTCACGTTCCTGGGACTGTGCTCCTGCTGGGCATGTGGGCGTGTTTTCAGCCTGTTCTTCTTCAAGCGCTTGTGTCTTTTGATGATGTTCATCAGCGGAGGACACCTGACTACAATCTACCTTTACCAGTTGCCTGCATTTCAGGAGCAGCTTCCACCTGACCAGGTTCGAATGAGGTACGTTTTGGAGGGAATCTCATAGCCTAGCCCATAATAGTCAGACAGGTAGAAAACTTAGCAGGGCAAATATGAAGAGAACATGGCTTCTATTTTGGTTTAAAATGGACATTCTAAATTGTGTAGAATCTTCAGCAGTGTTTCTTTCACTATGTCAGTATGTGTTGTGAGGCATAACAGTGGAATAGTTGTCAGGGACAGGTCTAGCTCCTGTACAGTGCTCCACATAGAGCGCCTGTACTGTACACTTTTAGGCTTGTGCTTGGTTTAAGACAACATTTTTCCACTTTGCTAGATTCATATTTTGTAACAATGGTACTATTGCTGATGTAACTTGTTTCAATATTACGGATGCACTTTGCATAAGCAGGATCCCACCAACAGCGAAACTAACCAGCTTAAGGTTTTCTGGAGGTGTTTTGAGAAGTGAAAGCCCGAACCGAGGGCAGGCAAGGGCTCCATTTACTGGCTCCTGTGAGAGAACCACAAAACTGTGTGAGACTCCGTAAATGCTGCACTGCGAAGTTCACAATGACCTGCATTTATGTAGCACCATGACAAGAGGGAAGTGTTTCAAGGAACTTTACAGGAGTGTTCTCAAACAAAGTTAAACACTGATCATATCAGGAAATACAGTCATAGAGTCAAAGAGATGTACAGCATGGAAACAGGCCCTTCGGTTCAACCCATCCATGCTGACTAGATATCCCAACCCAATCTAGTCCTGCCTGCCAACACCTAACCCATATCTCTCCAAACTCTTCCTATTCATATACCTATCCAGATGCCCTTTAAATGTTGTCATTGTACCAGCCTCCACCACTTCATCTGGCAGCCCATTCCACATGCACTGTACCCTCTGCATGAAAAAGATGCCCCTTAGGTCTCTTTTATATCTTTCCTCTCTCGCCCTAAACCTATGCCCTCTAGTTCTGGACTCCCCTACCCCAGGGAAAAGACCTTGTCTATTCACCCTATCCATGCCCCTCGAGATTTTACAAACCTCTATAAGGTCACCCCTCAGTCTCCGACGCTCCAGCCTATACCTCAAATTCTTCAACCCTGGCAACATCCTTGTAAATCTCTTCTGAACCCTTTCAAGTTTTACAACATCCTTCCGATAGGAAGGAGAGCAGAATTGCACGCAATATTCCAACAGTGGCCTAACCAATGTCCTGTAGAGCCCCAACATGACCTCCCAACTCCTGTACTCAATAGTCTGACCAATAAAGGAAAGCATACCAAATGCCTTCTTCATTATCCTATCTCCCTGCAACTCTACTTTCAAGGAGCTATGAACCTGCACTCCAAGGTCTCTTTGTTCAGAAACACTCCCTAGGACCTCACCATTAAGTGTATAAGTCCTGCTAAGATTTGCTTTCCCAAAATGCAGCACCTCGCATTTATCTAAATTAAACACCTCAGCCCATTGGCCCATCTGATCAAGATTCCATTGTGATCCAAGGTAACCTTCTTCGCTGTCCACTACACCTCCAATTTTGGTGCCATCTGCAAACTTACTAACTGTACCTCTTATGCTCGCATCCAAATCATTTATATAAATGATTAAAAGTAGAGGACCCAGCACCCACCTTTGTGGTACTCCACTGGTCACCGGCCAACCTTCCACCACCCTCTGTCTTTGACCTTTGAGCCAGTTCTGTGTCCAAATGGCTAGTTCTCCCTGTATTCCATGAGATCTAACCTTGCTAACCAATCCCACCCATGGAGAACGTTGTCATTGTACCAGCCTCCACCACTTCCACCACGCCTTACTGAATTCCATATAGATCACATCCACTACTCCTCCCTCATCAATCTTCTTTGTTACTTCTTCAAAAAACTCAATCAAGCTTGTGAGACATGATTTCCCACGCACAAAGCCATGTTAACTATCCCTAATCAGTCCTTGCCTTTCCAAATACATGTACATCCTGTCCCTCAGGATTCCCTCCAATAACTTGCCCACCCCGAGGTCAGGCTCACTGGTCTATAGCTAACTAAACCCTCAATTTCTTTAGCCATCCAGCATTCCCTATACCTACCAGCCTTTCCTTTCAGCCTAACAAGTATACATTGTCTCTGCACTCGTACTATCTCATTTCTGAAGGCTTCCCACTTTCCAGCTGTCCCTTTACCTGCGAACATCTGCCCCCAATCAGATTTTCAAAGTTCTTGCCTAATACCGTCAAAATTGGCCTTTCTCCAATTTAGAACTTCAACTTTTAGATCTGGTTTATCTTCTTCCATCACTATTTTAAAACTAATAGAATTAGTCACTGGCCCCAAGGCGCTCCCCCACTGACACCTCAGTCACCTGCCCTGCCTTATTTCCCAAGAGTAGGTCAAGTTTTGTGCCTTCTCTAGTAGGTACATCCACATACTGAATCAGAAAATTTTCTTGTACCTGCTTAACAAATTCCTCTCTATCTAAGCCTTTAACACTATGGTAGTCGCAGTCTATGTGTGGAAAGTTAAAATCCCCTGCCATAACCACCCTATTATTCTTACAGGTAATTGAGATCTCCTCAGAATTTTGTTTCTCAATTTCCCTTTGACTGTTAGGAGGTCTATAATACTATCCTAATAAGGCAATCATCCCTTTCTTATTTCTCAATTCCACCCAAATAACTTCCCTGGATGTATTTCTGGGAATATCCTCCCTCAGTACAGCAGTAATGCTATCCCTTATCAAATACACCACTCCCCCTCCTCTCTTGTCTCCCTTTCTATCCTTCTTGTAGCATTTGTATCCTGGAACATTAAGCTGCCAGTCCTGACCATCCCTGAGCCATGTTTCTGTAATTGCTATGATATCCCAGTCCCATGTTCGTAATCATGCCCTGAGTTCATCTGCCTTAATGTTCCAGGATACAAATGCTACAGGAAGGATAGAAACGGAGGCAAGAGAGGAGGGGGAGTGGCGTTTTTGATAAGGGATAGCATTACAGCTGTACTGAGGGAGGATATTACCAGAAGTACATCCAGGGACGTTATTTGGGTGGAACTGAGAAATAAGAAAGGGATGATCACCTTATTGGGATTGTATTATAGACCCCCTCTAATAGTCAGAGGGAAATTGAGAAACAAACTTGTAAGGAGATCTCAGTTATCTGTAAGAATAATAGGGTTGTTATGGTAGGGGATTTTAACTTTCCAAACATAGACTGGGACTACCATAGTGTAGATGGCTTAGATGGAGAGGAATTTCTTAAGTGTGTACAAGACAATTTTCTGATTCAGTATGTGGATGTACCTACTAGAGAAGGTGCAAAACTTGACCTACTCTTGGGAAATAAGGCAGGGCAGCTGACTGAGGTGTCAGTGGGGGAGCACTTTGGGGCCAACGACCATAATTCTATTAGTTTTAAAATAGTGATGGAAAAGGATAGACCAGATCTAAAAGTTGAAGTTCTAAATTGGAGAAAGGCCACTTTTGATGGTATTAGGCAAGAAGTTTTGAAAGCTGATTGGAGGCAGATGTTCTCAGGTAAAGGGATGACTGGGAAATGGGAAGTCTTCAGAAATGAGATGACGAGAGTCCAGAGAAAATATATTCCTGTCAGGGTGAAAGGAAAGGCTGGTAGGTATAGGGAATGCTGGTTACTAAAGAAATTGAGGGTTTGGTTAAGAAAAAGAAGGAAGCATATGTAAGATATAGACAGGATAGATCGAGTGAATCGAGTATAAAGGAAGTAGGAGTATACTTAAGAGGGAGATCGGGATGGCAAAAAGGTGACTTGGGATAGCTTTGGCAAATAGAATTAAAGAGAATCCAAAGGGTTTTTACAAATACATTAAGGACAAAAGGGTAACTAGGGAGAGAATAGGGCCCTCAAGGATCAGCAAGGCAGCCTTTGTGTGGAGCCACAGGAGATGGGGCAGATGCTAAATAAGTATTTTGCATCAGTATTTACTGTGTAAAAGTACATGGAAGATATAGACTGTAGGGAAATAGATGGTGACATCTTGAAAAATGTCCAGATTACAGAGGAGGAAGTGCTGGATGTGTTGAAATGCATAAAAGTGGATAAATCCCTAGGACCTGATCAGGTGTAGTCTAGAACTCTGGGAACCTAGTGAAGTGATTGCCGGGCCTCTTGCAGAGATATTTGTATCATCGATAGTCACAGGTGAGGTGCCAGAAGATTGGAGGTTGGTTAACGTGGTGCCACTGTTTAAGAAAGGTGGTAAGGACAAGCCAGGGAACTATAGACCAGTGAGCCTGACCTCGGTGGTAGGCAAGTTGTTGGAGGGAATCCTGAGGGACAGGATGTACATGTATTTGGAAAGGCAAGGACTGATTAGGGATAGTCAACATGGCTTTGTACGTGGAAAATCATGTCTCACAAACTTGATTGAGTCTTTTGAAGAAGTAACAAAGATGAGGGCAGAGCAGTAGATGTGATCTATATAGACTTCAGTAAGGCATTCAACAAGGTTCCTCATGGGAGACTGATTAGCAAGGTTAGATCTCATGGAATACAGGGAGAACTAGCCATTTGGATACAGAACTGGCTCAAAGGTAGAAGACAGAGAGTGGTGGTGGAGGGTTATTTTTCACACCGGAGGCCTGTGACCAGTGGAGTGCCACAAGGATCGGTGCTGGGTCCAGTACACTCCATATAAATGATTTCGATGTGAGCATAAGAGGTACAGTTAGTAAGTTTGCAGATGACACCAAAATTGGAGGTGTAGTGGACAGCAAAGAGGGTTACCTCAGATTATAACAGGATCTTGATCAGATGGGCCAATGGGCTGAGAAGTGGCAGATGGAGTTTAATTCAGAGAAATGTGAGGTGCTGCATTTTGGGAAAGCAAATCTTAGCAGGACTTATACACTTAATGGTAAGGTCTGAGGGACTGTTGCTGAATAAAGGGACCCTGGAGTGCAGGTTCATAGCTCCTTGAAAGTGGAGTCGCAGGTAGATAGGATAGTGAAGAAGGCTTTTGATGAGCTTTTTTTTGGTCAGAGTATTGAGTACAGGAGTTCAGAGGTCATGTTGCGGCTGTACAGGACATTGGTTAGGCCACTTTTGGAATATTGTGTGCAATTCTGGTCTCCTTCCTATCGGTAAGATATTGTGAAACTTTAAAGTGTTCAGAAAAGATTTGCAAGGATGTTGCCAGGGTTGGAGAATTTGAGTGACAGGGAAAGGCTGAACAGGCTGGGGCTGTTTTCTCCGGAGTGTCGGAGGCTGAGGGGTGACCTTACAGAGGTTTATAAAATCATGAGGGGCATAGATAGGATAAACAGACAAAGTCTTTTCACTGGCATGGGGGAGTCCAGAATTAGAGGGCATAGGTTTAGGGTGAGAGGAGAAAGATATAAAAGAGACCGAAGGGGCAACTTTTTCACGCAGAGGGTGGTACGGGTATGGAATGAGGTGCCAGAGGAAGTGGTGGAGGCTCATACAATTGCAACATTTAAAAGGCATTTGGATGGGTATATGAATAGAAAGGGTTTGGAGGGTTATGGGCCGGGTGCTGGCAGGTGGGACTAGATGGGGTCGGGATATCTGGTCAGCATTGATGAGTTGGACCGAAGGGTCTGTTTCCATGGTGTACATCTCTGAGTCGATAACTGTAGGAGTGCTGTCCCACCCAGCTGGACCATGGCATAGGACATTGGAGGAAGATGGAGCTAAGGCTACTTACGGGTTGTGGAGGACAGAGAGAGAGAGAGAGAGAGAGAGAGTTTACCATGGTCACAGCCACATGGGGTGTCAGTTGGCAGGCGTCACAGTTGAAGGAGTTCACCAGAAAGATGGACATCGATTCGGATGGACAGTCCTTCTGATGAAGAAGAAAGGGAGATTGGGGAGCAAATAGGTATTTGCAAGGACAGTAGGAGTAAGGGTGAGCTATTTGAGAGATGATGAAAACAGTTTCAAGGGGACAGGATCAGTTCCTGAGGAGAGAGAACCATAAATAACATAAACATACAAACACACAGATTAGGAGCAGGGCACCCTTTAAGCCTGTAATTCAATAACATTATGGCTGGTCTTTATTACTACACATTCCCACCTATCCCCAGTAACGTTTCCTCTCAATCTCACCCTTCTTACTTGTCCAGAAACTGTCTACTTCTGCTTTTAAAATATACAAAGACAGTACTTTCTTTAGGAGGGGGATGTGGATGATGGTAGGATTAGGGAGGGGCATGTTGATATTCTAGGCACATTGATATTAAGAAGAAGGAGTTGTTCAATGTCTTGAAAAACACTAAGGTAGATAAGTCCCCAGAGTCTGATGGAATCTATCCCAGGATACTGAAGGAGGCAAGGGAGGAGATTGCTGGGACTTTGGCAGAGATTTGTGTTTCCTCTTTACCCGCAGGAGAGGTCCCAGAAAGACATTGTTCTTTTGTTTAATCCAGGAAATTATAGGCCGATGAGCCTCATGCAAGTGGTAGGGAAATTAAGATTATTCAAGACAGGATTGACTCACATTTGAAAAAGAATTGACTTATTAGGGTTAGTCAGTGTAGCTTTATGCGGGGAGGTTTTGTCTCACAAACTTGGTTGAGTTTTTTGAGGAAGTGATGACAATGATTGATGAGGACAGGGCAGTTGGTGTTTTTCTATGTTGTCTAAAGCACTTGACGATGTACCTCGTGGTAGGCTGGTCCAGAAGATTAAGTCGTATGGGACCCATGGTGAGTTAGTACACTGGATACAAAATTGACTTGGCCATAGAAAGGGTAGTTGTGGAGGGCTGTTTTTCTGACTGGAGATTTGTGATCCACATGGATCAGTGCTGGGACCTCTGTTGGTTTTTGTAATAAATATAAAAAAGATTTGGAATGAAATGTGTGTGGTCTGAATAGTAAGTTTGCAGATGACATGAAAATTGGTGGAGTTGTGGATAGTGAGGAAGATTATCAAAGGATACAGCAAGATCAGTTGGAAAGTTGGGCAGAGAAGTGGCAGATGATCTTTAGTCTAGATAGGGTAGCACAATGGCTCAGTGGTTAGCATTGCTGCCTCACAGCACCAGGGACCCGGGTGACTGTCTATGTGGAGTTTGCACGTTTTTCCTCTGGGTGCTCCAGTTTCCTTCCACAAACCAAAGATGTGCAGGTTGGGGTGGATTGCCATGCTAAGTTGCCCATAGCATTCAGGGATGTGTAGGTTAGGTTAGTTAGTCAAGGGTAAATGTAGAGTAATAGAGTAGAGGAATGGGTGTGGGTGGATTACTCATTGGAGGGTCGGTGTAGATTTCTTGGGCCCAATGGCCTGTTTCCACACTGTAGGGAATCTAATTCTAAGTTTGAGGGGATGCATTTTGGGAGGTCAAGCACAAGAGGAAATTATACAGTAAATGGCCTTTCGGAGCATTGATATATAGAAGGGATCTTGGGTTCAAGTCCATCGCTCTCTGAAAATGACAACACAACTGGATAAGGTGTAAAGAAAGTGCATGCCATGTTTGTCTTCACTGGTCAAGGCACTGGGTATAAAAATTGGCAAGTCACGTTGCAGTGAATAAGAGTTTAGTCCAAATTTTCAATATTGTGTACAGTCTGGTCACCACACTATAGAAGGGCGTGGAGGCTTTGGAGTGGGTGCAAAAATGGTTTACCAGGATGTTGCCTGAATTGGAGTGAATTAGCTATAAGGTGAGTTTGGACAAACTTGGATTGTTTTCATGAGAGCAACAGACGTTGAGGGACTGAATAGAAGTATATAAACTTATGAGTGGCTTGGATGGGGTGGATAGTCAGAGTAAGATTATTATGGAGCAAAGGTTTAAGGGGGGAAAGTTTAAAGGCAAGGGTTTTTACATAGAAATTGCTAGGCATCTGGAACACATTGCCAAGGCATTTAGACAGGTACATGAAGAGGCAAGGAACAGAGGGATACTGGACTATGTGCAGCACAATGACTCAGTTGTTAGCATTGTTGCCTCACAGCGCCAGGTTGGATTCCAGCCTTGGATAATGGTACATGAGGAGTTTGCACATTCTCCCTGTGTCTGCAAAGGTTTCCTCCCAGTACTCCTCAGAGTCTAGAGATATGCGGATTACATAGATTGGCCATGCTAAATTGTCCGTAATATGTAGGGAT
Source organism: Chiloscyllium plagiosum (assembly GCF_037043375.1). NCBI lineage: Eukaryota > Metazoa > Chordata > Chondrichthyes > Orectolobiformes > Hemiscylliidae > Chiloscyllium > Chiloscyllium plagiosum. The sequence continues at coordinate 69,667,890 of NW_028270153.1, read as the reverse complement.
ATGTAAGTTAGTCGGATTAGCCAGATAAATGTGGGGTTACAGGGTTAAGGTAGGGGACTGGGATCTGAGTGGGATGTTCATCAGAAGGTCGATACAGACTCGATGGACTGAATGGCCTCTTTCCGCACTATAGGCATTCTGCGTACATGTAGTTGGGATGGCATTATGGTCGGCACAGCTGTGATGGAACGGAAGTGTCTGTTCCTGTGCTGTTCTATGTTCCACTATCTTTGAGAAAGAGAGTTTCAAAGACTCTGAACATTGTGAGAAAAAGGTTTTTCTCCAGTCCTGTTTTGAATGGGCAAGCCCCTATTTTTAACAGTGACCCCTTATTCTAAAACCTCTCATAAGAGAAAACATCCTCTCCCCATCAACACCCCCCCGAACTCTCGTGTTCAATTAAGTCACCTCTGACACTTCTAAGCTCCACTGGATAAAAGCCGAGCCTGTCCAACCTTTCCCTATCAAACAACCTGCCCGGGTATTAGACTAGTAAACCTTCTCTGAACTGGGTCTAATGCATTTACATTCTCCTTTAAATAAGGAGACTTTCTAACTGTACACGGCACGGTAGCACAGTGGTTAGCACTGCTGCTTCACAGCGCCAGAGACCCGGGTTCAATTCCCGCCTCAGACGACTCTCTGTGTGGAGTTTGCCCATTCTCCCCGTGTCTGCGTGGGTTTCCTCCGGGTGCTCCGGTTTCCTCCCACAGTCCAAAGATGTGCAGGTTAGGTGAATTGGCCATGCTAAATTGCCCGAACTGTTAGGTGAAGGGGTAAATGTAGGAGAAAGGGTCTGGGTGGGTTATGCTTCGGTGGGTCGGTGTGGATTTGTTGGGCCTAAGGGCCTGTTTCCACACTGTAAGTAATCTAATCTAATCTACACTATTTGCGAGCAATGATCCATTCAATTATGTCACCGTTCAGTTCAGTGATTAACTCTGGCAAACTATGACAATGGATAAATGGACACTGCATAACAATCAACAGACAGGGGTATTCTCTCCCAGTCGGGGAGCACTTCAGCAGTCAGGGACATTCTGCCCCGTCACTCGGTGTCCATTCATTTGTTGTCATGACATCACCAATGTACCATGCCTCAGGGCATCCTTGCCTGCAGCGTGTGAGATGAACTGCATCTCTCATACAGACGCACACACATATCAGTCCATGGGGTGAATTTGTATTTGCAGAATTATATTTGCAGACACATTCTATTTTGCTCAAAAAATGCACATCTGCAGGCAGTCAATGCAGACAGTCAATCCATCTAATATTGTATAAGTTCCACTTTGGAAATAGAACCAGTCTGATTCAAGGTTGGGATACAGACAGACTCTGATCTCACACCTTTAAGGCATTGTCTGAGTTGCGATGTCACCTTTTGTTATAAAACCTTAAGTTATCTAGAGAAGGTGACTTAAAAGCAATTCTGGGATTTAAATATTAATGACCTGAAACCTGCATTCTAACAGAGGGAAGACTTAACAATCCAGGTTTGTTCAATATATCACTGTATGACACTGTAATCTTTTGTTATAAATTCTATGTCTTATGATCCTGTACTCCATAACCACCTGATGAAGGAACAGCACTTCGAAAACTAGTGCTTCCAAATAAACTGTTGGACTATAACCGATCAGGTGAATTGGCCATGCTAAATTGGCCATAGTGTTAGGTGCATTAGTCAGAGGGAAATGAGTCTGGATGGGTTACTCTTCAGAGGGTCGGTGTGGACTGGTTGGGCCGAAGGGCCTGTTTCCACACTGTAGGTAATCTAATCATAACCTGGTGTTGTGTGATTTTTAACTTTGTCCAAGTGGTGATCCTCTCTGAGCATTCTCTGTCTAGGTGGTGACCCGCTGTGTTGATTCTGTGTCCGAGTAGTGACCCACTGTGTTAATTCACTGCTCGGGCTGTCGGATGGAGCAATGAATACCGAGGGAGCGATTGAATGAAATCACCAGGTCCATTGGGCAGATGTTGAATGATGCTGTGTTGAAGTGTACAGTAAAGTTACCATAACCACAGAGGACCAGAGGGTTACTCCCTCCTTAGAGAGAGGGACAACTGATGGGAGTTGAACCTGAGGGTCACCACACCTCAGGCGAGGACAGAGGTTGAGAAGATGGGATCTTTGCGGCAACCTCAGACGGTGCAGGATTTGAACTTTCGCTGTTAGCATCACTCTGCATTGTAAACCAGCCGTCCAGCCAACTGAGCTAATCAACCCCCATTGCCAGTTCAGACCAATCGAGAAATCATTGCCAAGTCAAAATGACATTGGAAAGTGGGGAACCTAGAAAGCTGTGCAGTGAAGACCCTTAAAGCTGATTGTTAACAGCAAAGGATGATGTTTAAGAAAGACCTGTCAGACCTTGATGCTTTAACCTTTAAAACAGTTATTTTTAAATCAGCTTCTTTTCTGTTTTGTATGATTAATGTGGTTGATTCAAAGTTATGGAGTAAGGATAGAATTAAGGAATAGTCAGGTAGGCCAGGCCAAATATGTTGTGAAACAGTAATCAAAACTTGGACAGGGAGTGAAAGCCTTTGATTCATCCCTAACCTGGAGGATGGTGAGATGGGGAGAAATTCAAGTATTCAGAGATTGAGAGGTTAAAGCTTTTAAAGTGATAAAATTGGTTTAATACTTAAAGTTACAGAGTCATAAGGATGTACAGCATGAAAACAGTCCCTTCGGTCCAATCCACCCGCCTGCCAGCACCCGGCCCATATCACTCCAAACCCTTCCTATTCATATACCCATCCAGATGTCTTTTAAATGTTGCAATTGTACCAGCCTCCACCACTTCCTCTGGCAGTCCATTCGATACATGCACTACCCTCTGTGTGAAAACGTTGCCCCTTAGGTCTCTTTTATACCTTTCCCCACTCACCCTAAATCTAGTTCTGGACCCCCCCACACAACACCCCAGGGGGAAGACCTTGTCTATTTACACTATCCATGCCCCTCATGATTTTATAAATCTCTGTAAGGTCACCCCTCAGTCTCTGACGCTCCAGGGAAAACAGCCCCAGCCTGTTCAGCCTCTACCTATAGCTCAAATCCTCCAACCCTGACAACATCCTTGCAAATCTTTTCTGAACCCTTTTAAGTTTCACAACATCTTTCTGATAGGAAGGAGACCAGAACTGCATGCAATATTCCAAAAGTGGCCCAACCAATGTCCTATGTAGCCACAACATGACCTCCCAACTCCTGTACTCAATACTCTGACCAATAAAGGAAAGCTTACCAAATGCCTTCTTCACTATCCTATCTACCTGTGCCTCTACATTCAAGGAGTTATGAACCTGCACTCCAAGGTCTCTTTGTTCAGCAACACTCCCTAGGACCTTACCATTAAGTGTATAAGTGCTGCTAAGATATGCTTTCCCAAAATGCAGCACCTCATATTTATTTAAATTAAACTCCATCTGCCACTCCTCAGCCCATTGGCCCATCTGATCAAGATCCCATTGTAATCTGAGGTAACCCTCTTCGCTGTCCACTACACCTCCAATTTTGGTGTCATCTGCAAGCTTACTAACTGTACCTCTTATGCTCATGTCCAAATCATTTATATAAATGACGAAAAGTAGAGGACCCAGCACCGATCCTTGTGGCACTCCACTGGTCACAGGCCTCCAGTCTGAAAAACAACCCTCCACCACCACCCTCTGTCTTCTACCATTGAGCCAGTTCTGTATCCAAATGGCTAGTTCTCCCTGTATTCCATGAGATCTAACCTTGCTAACCAGTTGGGGAGACTATTTCCTCTGTTGAAGGAGTCATAAAGAAAAAGGCCCAATTATCAGATTAGGCAACATTGCCAATCAGGAGTATTGTGCTTCACACCAAGCCTAGTGGGAATCTGGAACTCCCTCTTTCCAAGAGTTTTTGCATACTGGGGACGGAAGAGCAGGAGCAGTCCATTCAGCCTATCGAGCCTGCTCCATTCCCATTCATATAGATTATCGCTGATAAAGCCATTTTCCCAAATTAATGTGGGTCAATTAAAATCATGAAGATCAAGACTGATGAATTTTAATGAGGTAAAGATATTAAGAGATGTGTATCCAAGGTGGATAGTGTTAAAATAAAAATTAGCCATGTTCTAGAGCTAAAGGAGAGCAGGCTTGAGGGCTGAATTGCCTCCTGCAACGTTGTTTGGGGTCTATCCAGCAAGTGCCTTACAATTAATGTCTGCTTTTGTTTTGACCAGGTTGCTTGGAATGACAGCTATCATCAAAACCAATATGTCGGCACCATGGTGTCTGATGACTCACCATGGGCTGCAATGGCCTGCCATTTTGAACCCCATCATACTCCTGGTTCTGTACTACACCATGGCAACCATCATTCGGCAACTGTTCCTCAGTGAGACCGGGGTAAGGGCTGCTTGTTGATGTGTGAAATTTGCTGTTAATGTGTCCTCATTCTCCTCACTATGATGTGAATGCACTGACTTCACCAGATGGTGTTTTTCAAACGTTATTGAGCAGTCATAGTGCTAAGAATGGTTTCTGCTGTTGATGGATTCAGAGCATAAATGATTTCTTTTTGTCTCTTGTAGTTGTTGCATTGCAGCAACTACGATGATCCATGAAGGATTTTGCTATAAAACTTCTCATAGCAATTTATTGCTGCCAATTCTTGATTTTCTCTTTCCTGAGAGAGTTGAGTCTTCCAAAGGTTCTGAGGAAGGATTTTACTTGGGGTGGGGTGGGATGGGGGGAGCACACATCTTCACAGGACAGGGTTTCAGCTTTTAAACACTTCCTGGGCTGACCCTCCGTAGAAGTAATGCAGCAGATTCCGGGGGAATTACTCCATGCTCTTTTAGGCTCTTCCCCCAATGCTTCAACAGATGTGAAGCAGAAAGGTTATCAAAGATGATCCAGCCAACCCCATTATCCCAGGGTCAGTCTATCCAACAGCCTGCTTCCTTGCTTAGATTAATACAAAACAGACCAACAATACTGGGGTGCAACTATTAATTCGGTCAAGAAGCACTTATGATTGTTATGGCTTTGCAGTTTGTAACTTAATTGGAAAATGTTTTCAAAGCTTCCCAAGTAGTTTTGGTGATAGTGCTGTACTGTTGCCTTTACACTAACAGAGCAGAAGCAGCTGAACACGGTCACTAAATTTTCATTGTTAACACAGAGGGTTTCTGCACAATTGTCTTTTTGCTTGACAGACTGATCTTCCAGAAGTGGAGGTTTATACCATCGAAAACTCATCAGAACAGGCCAACGTGGAAGCCAACTTGCAGAATGTCGAAAGTGATGGCAACGAGGTAGTACAAACTAGCAAATCTATCTCAGACAGAATGTTATTGGCATCTCAGAGGCAAAGGGCCTGAGCTTCTCTCTCTCTCTCTCTCTCTCTGGGGTCTGAACTCTCTCAGAATCATGAAGAATAGTATAACATCTCTCGCCCCCACAACAAGCCAAAGACACCTTACTCCCTACAATGCAAACGCTAATGTCAACACCTTACTACAGCTTCCTCTGAGTAACAGCAGAGTATTTCAACAGACTGGATTAGAAGGTATTTGCTTCTCTGTCTGGAGCCTGCGATATCTGTCCTGTTACACAGGCAAATCCACATCAAATGGTTCAAGTTCACTGCACTCTACATTCCACTAGCTACCCAACTGGGCGGGTCTGGAGTGGGCTGAACCAGATTGGAGCAGACCGGCAGTTACCATGGTAACTGTAGAGCCCAGACCCCCAGCTGACCTCCAGCACCACACTCAGTGTGAGGGGGAAGCACAGAATCCTGCCTTACAACCCCAAATACTTGATCAATCACGAAATAGTGTCTTGTTGTATTGCAGCTTTCTTTAACTTTTGTATCTGAGCTCAGCAGCAATTGATTGACGCAGTAATTGCCTGTATGTGATGGAGTTTACTGATGCCTTGTATTTGCCACAGGGGAACAATAACTGTCTGCCAGTCCAGATGTACAGCTCCCCAGAATACACTCAGCAATCCTCTAGTACTGGTAAGATTCCTAACACACAAGATAAAATGTGGGTAAGTGGCAGGAAATGTCATGGTTAATGGTTAGTCATTGCAATTGCTATGTGACCCAGGGTATCACCAAGATTTCTCAGAGGGTGAGGTACGGGCCACATGCATAACCCATCGCAGTTCACTCTGACAGGGCACAGACTCCTCCATTAGATTAGACCCTGAGTTTTGGCCTAAGTCAACTCTGAGATGGGAATAGAGTCTGGAATATGGCGGAAAATAGCTGCTACACTGGCACATTACCTCATAAATTATTTATGTTTAGCTCATTACTTTATAAATGTTTACAATCTAAACTTTTTAGAGTCAGGAAGAAGCTGCATTAATGCACCCCCCCGCAAATATTTATCTTGCATTAACACAAAGCATCAATGTCCATGGAACCTACATCCAAGCTAACATAACAATTCCTAAGTCATTGTGTGCTCATATCTTTCAGGGGCAGCACAGCTCTCTGATGGCACAGGGCCAGTATCAGAGACTGGCATCTCACTGCTCTCTTGATACTTCACATAATTCCTTGGATGCTGCCTGACCTGCTGCGCTTTTCCAGCAACACATTTTCAGCTCTGATCTCCAGCATCTGCAGTCATCACTTTCTCCTCGAGGGTATTCCCCAAAGAACTGTGGTTGCTGAAGATCTGAAGGACAAACAGAAATTCTGAAGGTGTGGCAGAATCTGTGCAAAGAGAGAAATGGAGTTAATGATTTGAGTCCAGTGCTCTTCTTCAGAACAGTTAGCAGCTACAAATGGTGTATTAGTTCTGAAGAAGGGTCACTAAACACAAAACATTCACTCTATTTTCTCTCTACAGATGCTGCCAGACCTGCCGTGTTCTGTTTTTATTCTAGCACGGTGGCTCAGTGGCTAGTACTGCTGCCTCACAGAGCCAGGGACCCTCGGGCAACTTTCTTTGTGGAGTTTGCACATTCTCCCTGTGTCTGTGTAAGTTTCCTCCTACAGTCAAAAGATGTGCAGGTTAGGTGGTTTGGCCATGGGAAATGCAGGGTTACACAGATGCTCTTCGGAGGGTCAGTGTGGACCCAGTGGGCTGAATGGCCTGCAGCCATACTGTGGAGACTCTACAATGCCAGCTGATGGACATTGGACATTTGGTAAATACTCCTTTATTCCAAGCAGGTGTGTGGACATTGACTATCGCTGCATCTGAGAGCTAAGACCACTCAATCCTTAAGACTGCTCCACCGATCATTAAGATCACGGCTGATCTGATTTCAACCTCAACTTTACATTCCTGCATATTCCAAATAATCTTTCATCGCCATGGTTATTGAGAATCTATCTACTTTTGCCTTCAAAATATTTAAAGATTCTGCAACCACATTTGAGGAAGAGAATTCCAATGACTCACATCCCTCTGAAAGAAAATAATTGTTTCCTCATCTCTGTCTTAAATGGGTGACCCATTATTTGTAAACTCTGACCCCTAGTTCCAGATTCTTCCATTTGAGGAAACATCCTTTCCACATCCACCCAGTCAAGTCCCCTCAGGATCTTAACTGTTTCAAGTAAATCACCTCAGATTCTTCCAAAGTCCAGAGAATACAGGCCTAGCCTGTCTAGCCTTTCCTCATAACACAACCCACCTATTCCAGGTATTAGTCTAGTAAACCTTCTCTGAACTACTTTCAATGCATTAACATCCTTCCGTAAGTATGGAGACCAGTATTGCACACAGTACTCCAGATGCGATTTCACAAATACCCTATATAATTAAAGCATAACCTCCCTAATCTTATATTCAGTTTCCCTCATAATAAAGCATAACATTAAATTTGCTTTCCTCAGGTTTTAATGTTTTTAATGATGATTGATGAACAGTGACAGTGACCATGGAAGCTTCATGACACTGACTTGTATCTGGGTTAAAGGAAGGAAAGTTTTCATTTTGTAGCCAACTTATCAAAGGGCCAATCCACCATTACAGAGGTGGTGATGGTTCTTGGAAAATTCTGGAGGTTTTGTTATTAGTCTGTTCTGAATTGCTGCCGTTTGAATTGGGACCCACACTTGCCTGTTCCAGTCAGAATGATCCAAAGGAGACCAAAGTAATTTTGAGGTAACTTTGGGAAGATCAAGCATCAAAAATCCTGCTGTTAAACAGTGAAATCGTTCTTAAATCAACCCTGAGATGAGTTGACTGGCTCTTTGTTGGAAGAGCCAGTGGTGACTACCTCCCCCATCTTGAGATGTAGTTCTATTCCTGCTTCTCTATGGGACCGCAGAGAGTCTGAGTTCCTCTTGTCAATTGTGAGCATTCGAACTGAGCTCTCTATTCACCCAGGAACATGGAATGAGAGGCCTCCCTCAAAGTGTCTCAGCTCAGACCAAGGACCTCAGGCTGTTAGGCAATGGCACCAATATGTGTCTTCAAATGGCCTGAAATTGCTTCCAGCACTGTAAATGTCATTGGGATACATGACAAAGGTTGTGTTAGAGGGGCGACTGAACACTTAATATCTGAAATAAAATATCTGAAACAGTTGTTAAGAAGCCTTATAGGATCCTTGGATTTATAAATAAAGGCATTGAATATAAAAACAAGGAAGTGATGCTACACATCTACAAATAATTGATTAGACCATATTTGGAGTATTGTGTTCACTTCTGGGCACCTTATTTAAGGAAGGATGTTAAAAACATGGAGAGAGTTCAAAAGAGATTTACTAGAATGATATGAGGAATGGAGGATTTTAGATATAAAGAGAGATTAGAGAGATTAGGCTTGTCCTAGGAGCAGAGGTAAGAGGTGATCATATTGAGGTGCTCAAAATTATGAACAATGTTGACAGGGGAAAGAAGGATATTCTATTTCCTCTAGTTGGTATGTCAGTAATTAGGGGTCACAATTTCAAGATTGTCAGCAAGAGAGCTAGGAGTGGGATGAGGAGACGCTTCTTTACTCAGAGGGTTGTTAGGGTTTGGAATGCACTGACTGGGAGAGTGGTGGAAGCAAATTCCATGGGAGGTTTCAAAAAAGAGCTGGATAAATATTTAAAAGTGATGAAGTTAGAGGGCGACGGAGATAGTGCTGGAGAGTGGGATTAGCTGTGTAGCTTTTTCGGCACCCGGGACAGACACGATGGGTCAAATGGTCTCCTTCTGTACTGTAAACAGTACAAACTGGACATAAGTAACTGTCTGAATGAGATGACGTTTCGGAAGAGTCTACCAGAAGTTTTATCAATCCCTCAGACATTTCATCTGACCTAACACCATTCAGGTGCCCGTGGCCCTCTATGTTTCCAGCATTTTCTGTTTTCATTGAAATGTACTTCCACTAACTTAAATTCATGTGGTGACTTAGTCTGCATATTGCTGGATAAAGAGACACACTGTTGAAGATTTTCACCCAACTGTCATCAGGACAATTTGCAAGAATATCAAATTTCCAAGGAAACAACAATTTGTGCTGCATGTGAAAAGGCTTGTTGGGGAGGTAGATTCTGATTGGTAGAGGTGTTGCCATGGAAAATGCGCCAGGGAACAGTTCACTATCAAGCTTTTGTTTAAATTGAATTCAAGTAATTCCGACTCTGGTCAAAGCATTGCCAGCTTTTCCATTTACAATGAAGCAAATTTCGTGATGGAAAGAAAAGTAAGATCTTTTAACTCAACAACATTCTGCTTCTGAGACGTTATCTCTTATGTCAGAACCTAACTCTGTGTGTCAATGAGGTAAGGCTGGAAAGTCACAACAGATCAGAGACAGCATCTGATCCTTTCTGACCTGCAGTGCTTTTCCTGCCTCACATCTATTCATTCTGACCTCCATCATCTGCAATCCTTACTGTCTCCAACCAAGTAACTCTTTGTATTGACTCTCTATTTGAAATATTAACCCTCCCTCTAAAATATTAATCCTCTTTCTGATATATTAACATCCCATCTGAAATATTAACCTTCCCTCTAAAATCATAATTCTCTTTCTGGTGTATTAACCTTCCATTTGAAATTTTAACCCTCCCTCTAAAATATTGACCCTCCCTCTAAAATATTAACCTTCCCTCAAATACCAATTCTCTCTCTGAAATATTCACCCTCACTCTGATATATTAACCATTTTGCCAAATATACCAAACCGTCCATCTTGACATTTTTAATGTGCAATTATATATGTTCTCTTTTGTTGGCATGATGCATATTCCAAATATTCATCATTCTAAACATATGAAATAGGCTTGAAAGATCTGTTTGAAATGTACTTCCACTAACTTAAATTCATGTGGTGACTTAGTCTGCATATTGCTGGATAAAGAGACACACTGTTGAAGATTTTCACCCAACTGTCATCAGGACAATTTGCAAGAATATCAAATTTCCAAGGAAACAACAATTTGTGCTGCATGTGAAAAGGCTTGTTGGGGAGGTAGATTCTGATTGGTAGAGGTGTTGCCATGGAAAATGCGCCAGGGAACAGTTCACTATCAAGCTTTTGTTTAAATTGAATTCAAGTAATTCCGACTCTGGTCAAAGCATTGCCAGCTTTTCCATTTAGTTGAAAAAAACATAATGTTTGGACGTGTTCCTTCTATTTATAATGGATGGGGGCCTATTTTTGAATATATGTAACTTCTAGCATGTGTAAGTGAGCCATATTGTGAGCCAGACTGATCTTAAATTGGTTGTTTGTGTAATTTTTGGCACAGCCAGGCAAGTTAAGTGTGTGCTTTGTTAAATTCACGTGCTTTGCTTTACATAGAGTCTGTCACACAGCACAGAAACAGACCCTTCAGTTCAACTCATCCACGCTATGTTTCCCAACTAGTCCCATTTTCCTGTGTTGACCCATATCCCTTCAATCCTTTCCTAAGTACCTGTCCAAAAGTTCCTTTCAAGTACCTGTCCAAATGTCTTTTAAATGTTGTAACTGTACCTGCTTCTCCCACTTCCTCTGGCAGCTTGTTCCATATTCGCACCACCATCTGTTGCCTCTCAGATCCCTTTCAAATCTTTCTCCTCTCACCTTAAAATTATGCCTTCTGGCTTTAAACTCCCCGACCTTAAGGAAAAAAAGTTTGCTGTTCACCTTACCTATGTCCCTTATGATTTTATAACCTCTATAAGGTCATCCATCAGCCTCCATCACTCCAGGGAAAAATCTCGCAGCCTATCCAGCCTCTCCTTATAACCCAAGCTTTCCAGTCCCGGTAATATCCTTGTAAATCTATTTTTGCACCCTTTCCAATATAATAATGTCCTTCCTATAGTGGGGCGAATAGAACGGTACACAATTCTCTAAAGGTGTCCTCACCAACATCCTATAAAACAGTAACCTGACATCCCAATTCCAGTAGCCAAGGGTTTGAGCATTGAAGGCAGTTGTGCTAAATGCCTTCTTCACCATCCTGTCTACCTACAATGCATCTTTCAAGGATCTATGTTCCTGAACCCCTAGGTCACTCTGTTCAACAAACTCCCTAGGGCCCTGCCATTAACTGTGTAGGTCCAGTGTAACCAAAATGCAATATGTTGCATTAATCTCGCTTAAAATCCATCTGCAAATCCTCAGGCCCTTAGCCCACTTGATCAAGGTCCCTTTGTACTCTTAGACAACCTTGTTCACTGTCCACAATGTCACCAATTTTGATGTCATCCACAAACTTCCCAGTCATGCTTCCTATATTCTCATCCAAATAATGTACATAAATGACAAAGAAAGGTGGACCTGGCACCAATCCCTGCAAAACACCATTGGTCACAGACCTCCTGTCCTGAAACCAACCCTCTCCCACCACCCTCTGTCTCCTACTGTCAAGCCAATTTTGTATCCACTTGGCGAGCTCTTCCTGGATCCCATGTGATCTAACCTTACCAATTAGTCTACCATGTGGAACCTTGTCAAAGGTCTTGCTAAAGTCCATGTTGACAATGTCTATCTTCTTCACATCCTCAAAAGACTCAATCAGGTATGTGAAACATGATTTCCCACACACAGCCATTCTGACAATCTCTAATCAGTCCTTGCCTTCAAATGCATGTAGATCCTGTCTCTCAGAATCCTCTCCAACAATTTACCCATCATTGACTTATTCTCAGTTTGCCTGATCCATTCTCCGTTGAAGTCTGATTATTTGATTACTTTGATAAGGTATTTTATTTTGTTACCTTTTCTGCAGAGCAACGCTTCAGCTTATCTGTTGCTAGCTTCAATCAGTAACAATTTGGGTCAGTCCTTTTTGTTATTCTCCACATCTTTGCATTGCTCTTTGGAATCTTCCCGGACACTGTTTATATCTATTATCCTGCTTTTCCTGCAGAAACCTTCACAGAGATGGAAATAAAAGATGAAGATTCTGGGAACCCACCCAGCAACATGACGATCATTAGCCATTTCATAATGCATCAGAGTTACATCTGTGCACTCATATTCATGATGGTAAGAGTAAAACTATGGCTCCTTTTTCAGTCTTTGCTAGTGTTAGATTTATGATGCTATTGAGAGCTGGAGAATAAACCTCTAGTGAGAAATTGCACGTGACATCAAAAAGAACCTTTCAGTTTGATGCCAGGTTTTGGGGAAACACATTGTGCACACACCACCTTTTACATCTCTGCAATAGTAATAAACATCTTCATTAAGATGGCTGTGTGAGATCCCAGATTCATGTACTGCTGTGAACACACTGGATTCAAGTGCAAGGATTGTTTTTGTCACAAGACCTGAATATGCATGTAAATATTCATTTTTGTGCTTATTTTTAAATTTGAAAACATTTCAATGGTTTTCTGCAAATATCTTTTGGGTTTTGGAGTCAAATCAAAGTGTAATGTGTCGTCAAATATTCACTATTTATTTGATCTATCCTTTGTGATCGATTATTCTTCCCCTACTCACCTTCTCACTCCATCCCTCAGTTCCCAATTTATACCTCAATTCTATTTCCTTACTTTCTCACATTATCACTCATCACCATCTACTTATCTTTACATCTTACTTCTCTTTTCCCCATCTCACTGTATCCACAAGGATTAAAATGTCCCACAGTTATTTATCTTTCAAATTGTTTCCAACATGTATTTTTACTGTTTTAATACAGATTTAATACTTTAGCCTGATAATCTAATTGAAAGTTTAATTCCCAATTCAATAAAAAAAGTTTCACTCATTTTTCCTTAATATTTCTTCAAAATTGAACTTATTTCTCAAATTTAAACCCTTCATTGAGGGTTACTAATTACATAGAACAGAGAACATAGAACATTACAGCACAGTACAGGCCCTTCGGCCCTCGATGTTGTGCCGCCCTGTCATACTAATCTAAAGCCCATCCCACCTACACTACTCCATGTATGTCCATTTGCCTGTCCAATGATGACTTAGATGCACTTACACTTGGTGAATCTACTACCGTTGCAGGCAAAGCATTCCATACCCTTACTATTCTCTGAGTAATTACCTTCAGAATCAGTTAAGTCACCTTCAACACTCCACTTTATCCAAAGTGAACAATGCAATATAATCTGTATCTGTAACATACATTCAACATAAGGCGATACAGGACCAGGCCATTCAGCCCTTCAGCCCTGCTGCATCATTTAATGGGCTCATGGCTGATCTGATCTTGACTTCAATTTTCCTGTCTGGTCCTGATAAATTTGGACTCCCCCCATAGTTTGAAAATCTGTTGTGTTAGCCTCGAATGCATTCAATGATCCCGCCTAGTTCACTAGGAAAGAAAATTCCAAAGATTCATGACCCTTTGAGAGAAGAAATTCCATCTTGAAGAGGCGGTCCTTGATTCTGAAATTGTGTGCTCCCAGTTCGAGATTTCCCTGGCTAACATTCTGGTAAGGTCTCTCAGCATCTTATGTTGCAATACAATCATCATCCTTTGAAACTTCAAGCTTCGGATTTCTGGGGGTCATTCCGTTACTGTATTGGGACAGTGATGAAGTTAATAGGTCCTCTGTTGGACGACCTTTGAGGGAGAGAGGGTTTAGAAACTTTCAATAATTTCATGTTTCTGCAGATCTGGAGCATTACTTACATTAGCTGGATGACCTTTGTCCTTTTGATCTGGTCCTGTGTGATCTGGATGTTACGAGACAGTCAGCGATGGGCAAAACTGAGCTCTCCCTTTCTGACGGTTTATGGGAACTTGCTGTTAACTCAGCAGTTCATTACAGGCTTGGAGCTGACTGAGGCTGAGCTCTTCCCCACAATCTCTAATACTGTCCTGATCGACTTTGACCTGAAGCATTCAAACACACCGTGCATTCACCTCGGTGCTAAGGTTTGTATACAGCATGATAAATACTAATCATGTTCAGCATCAAACCCATTGTTACAGCAGGATGCGATCAGAGTTAAATAAGGTATGCCAGAGATCCCACACTGTGGCTTATTGGGCGATGTTTGGTGGGGAAACTGGGGGGGTACTGGTGGGAACACAGAGAAGGTGAAAGTTTAATTGCCAACCAGAGAATTTGTGGGCGGCACAGTGGTTAGCACTGCTGCCTCACAGCGACGGAGACCCGGGTTCAATTCCCGCCTCAGGCAACTGACTGTGTGGAGTTTGCATGTTCTCCCCGTGTCTGCGTGGGTTTCCTCCGGGTGCTCCGGTTTCCTCCCACAGTCCAAAGATGTGCAGGGTCAGGTGAATTGGCCATGCTAAATTGCCCGTAGTGTTAGGTAAGGGGTAAATGTAGGGGTATGGGTGGGTTGTGCTTCAGCGGGTCGGTGTGGACTTGTTGGGCCGAAGGGCCTGTTTCCACACTGTAATGTAATGTAATGTAATCTAATCTAATCTAATCTAATGTGATTAAAACATTTCTTCAAACAGTTGGAATATAAACAGTAAAGACCACAGAAGTTTGAATTATTAAATGGTTGGATAAATGTTAAATTATATAAGATGTACAGTACCAAGGCAGGCTGGTCATCCTAATTGGTTTCTGGACTGTATGGGATACAATTCTACAATATTCCAAACACAGAACGTATTCTTTTGGCCATATATTATAATTAATTTGACACGTGTTACGTGGCATGCATTGTAATGAGACTTTGTCTGGATCGCTCTTCAAATCCTATTCCCAATTTCCTGGCATCACTTTTATAGGGCAACATGGATTCCACCACATGAAGCCAGTCTGAGGAATTTCCCAGAGAATGATAAACTAAATTGTTGAGAGCAGTTTCAACACAGTTAAAGTGAGAAAGGATCACCAAATGATCATGTTGTAAAAGAAGAGAATTCAGCCCCCTGTGTCTGCACCAGCTCTTCAAATGAGCATCTGGACCTTATGCCAATCTCCTACCTTTTCCCCATACTGTTGCACAGTATTTCTACCCAAATAATCATCCAATGCCCCTGTTCTGCAGAAGGTGCATTCCAGATCCTAACTACTCTGTCAGAAATGTTTTTACTCCCATCACATTTTTGTCTTTTGTAAATCACTTTAAATCTGTGCCCACTTGTTTTTGATCCTTTCGTGAGCGAGAACAATTTGTCCCTATCCACTGTGTCCCGATCTCTCATGATGTTGAAAGCTATCTATAAGATCATCTTTCAGTGTTCTTCTTATGAAAGAGAACAGTCCCAACTTCTCCAATCCATCCCCATAACTGAACTTTCTCATCCCCGAAATCACTTTTTAAAATCACTTCTGCATACTCCCTAATGCATTCATATCTTTCTTATATCATGGTGTGCCCACAATTTTACACAATATTCCAATGGAGGTCTAACAAATATCTTATACATTTTCAACATCACCTCTTTGTCCTTGTACTCTGTGCCTTTATTAAAGCTGAGAACACTATGGTTTATTTACTAGTCTCCACCTGTCCTGCACCTTCAATGATCTGTCCATGTAGACACCCAGGTCCTTTTGCTCCTACACCCCCTCCAGGATTGTATCCTCTTTTAAATTGTCAGCCCATGTCCTTCTTATCAAAATCACTTTGCACTGAACACCGTCTGCCATCTATCTGTCCACTCCACCAATCTTTCCATGTCTTTTTGGAGTTCTCATCTGTTCACTTTAGTTTTCCATGATAAAAAATTCATATTATCTATCAACTTTGAAATTGCCATTTGCACCCAAATCCAGATCATTACTAGAAATCAGGAAAAGCAAGTTGTCACCACTGAGGAAATCTACTGAAAACCTTCCTCCAGCCCAAACAAAAATCCATTAACCGTTACTCTGCTAGTTTTATGTCCATGTTGCTACTGATCCTTTTATTCCATGACCTCTAACTTTTCTCACAAGTTTGTATCAAACTACTGCAAATCCATGGACACTACATCATCAGCACCACCCTCATCAAGCCTTTCTGTTAACACTTCAAAAAATTCCAGCAAGTTAGTTAAACACAATTTCCCCTTTAGAAATCCATGCTGACTCTTCATTAGCAACTTGTTTTCTGTGTGACTATTGATTCTATTCCGAGTAATTGTCTTTCGAAGCTTCTCCACCATTGGGAAACATGAGTTAAACTGACTGGTGTTAATCTGACGGTAAGGTATTTAGAATGAGAGGCTCCAGCAACACTAATTAGGCAAGAGGACTGTTTGTAATAAAAAGGGGCGCATGCAGTGGGAAATGAAGCTCAGCAAAAAAAAAGTTTGACAACCCCTGGTACACGAGAAGTCAAATGTATTATTCTGTGCCACCAGTCTCTGATCAAACTAATCCAGTCACTGCCTGGAAACAAAAGGCTAAAGGTTTTTATTGGGAATGACTACTTGTAAAATGATTTCCAGTCTGCCTCACTGCTCAATGATGGGTTTTGAATGTTGCCTTACCTTTGGTTAGTGATGTGTTTTGTTTATTGGAGTTGGGAGTCATCCTTTGTTTTTATCGATTGGCTGTTTTCTCGGGTTGAATGGCAGCCTTCATTCTCTCCTCTATCCAATCCCTTTGTGGTCTGGTAATGTTCCCTACAAACTGGACATTTCCATTTCATGATTAAAAATGGGCCCAATACATTAAAAACCAAAGAGGATGATGCAGGGATGCAGCAGGCTGGGATGATTTTGGATTTGATGTTGGGAATTAGTTGCTGAGTACGTGTACATGTCCCATGTTGCAGGTCATCTACACTTTCACCTTTTGGCTTTTACTGCGTCAACACTTGACCGAAAAAGAGGAAATGAGAAAAAGAATGCATATATCACTAAGTGAGATCAACATTCAGGGGACAGGTGAGAGAGTTTTCCATTTTACCAGGATCATGGTCTGTGTTGGTTCGTGAATTCTCTCTTTCTTGGATGAAGTAGACGGTGTTTCTCAATGCCAGGGGTGTCTCGATTAAATGGAGAATGTGGCTCTGTGGTAATGATGCTTTAAAAAAGTTGTTCTTGTCAGCTGCATCCTTTAATCTAACTTAGAATCTTGCAAGGCAAAAGGGGCCATTCAGCCCATAGGTAGTGTGCTAGCTCTTTGAAGTTAATCCCCTCAGTCTGCCCTGTCCTCAGCCTTGTAATGTTCTCTTTTCAAGTGTCGTATTCAATTTGCTTTCCAAAGTTGGATGTGTCAGACTTGTTCAGATGTCATAAACATAAACCTTCTCCTCAAATCCTTTGTGACTCTTTCGTCTTTGATCTTAAATCAGTGGAACCAGTCTTATTTATTCTGTCATTATTGTCATGTCTAATGTTCCGGAGAACAGGACCTTGGCTCATTACCTGCTATTGCTTTACTAAAAAGGAAAACCAGGAGTAGGCCATAAGGCTCTTTGAATCTGAATAGTGTTTCTGGCCTGTTCTCTCAGTGGTGTGTATTGTAGTTGCCTTCCACACTCACGGTCCAGGGAGAGGAGGAAGACCTCAAGTCCACCTCAGCCAGAATAGGAATTAAACTTGCTCTGTTGACGCTGTTCTGAGCGACACACTAGCCATGGACGTAGATGAGATGGTTCACCAGTGAAGCTCAAACCAGATGAGATAATCTCTTCTCAAGAAAGAGATGGATAGAGCTCTTAAAGATTGTGGAATCAAGAGTTATAGGGATAAGGCAGGAAAAGGATGCTGATTGTGGATGATCAGCCATGATCATAATGAATGGTGGCTGGCTCGAAGGGCTGAATGGCCTACTGCTGCACCTACTGTCTATTGTCTATAATCTCAGGAGAGGTAGTAGGCTATTTCAGACTGAGGTGTGGAAGTTTCTTCACTCAGAGAGTGAATCTTCAGAATTCTCTGCCCCAGCAACATATGGTATATCAAGCATTGAGCAAGTTCATGACGGATGCTGTTATGGAGATGATGGGCATGAAAGGAGATTGAGATAGTGTGTGAAAGTGGCATTGAGGTAGATGATCGGCCATGATCTAATGGTAGTGCAGGCTTGATGGGCTGAATGACCTACTCCAGTTCCTAGTCCCTGTTTCTGGGGGCAGCATGGTGGTTCTGTGGTTAGCACTGCTGCGTCACAATGCCAGGGACCTGGGTTCAATTCCAGCCACAGACAGCTGTCTATGAGGAGTTTGCACATTCTCCCTGTGTCTGTATGAGTTTCCTCCAGGCACTCCGGTTTCCTCCCACAGTCCAAAGATGTGCAGGAACTGGCCGTGCTAAATTACCTGTAGTGTTCAGGGAGTGTAAGCTAGGTGCATTAGTCAGGGAAAATGTAGAGTAATTGGTGTAGGGAAATGGGTCTGGGTGGGATACTCTTTGGAGGGTTGGTGTGGACTTGTTGGGCCAAATGGCCTGTTTCCACACTGAGGGATTCTATTTCAAGTTTTTATGTGAATCTTTCTTGCCACTTTTTTTTCTTTCTGGTTTACCTGGCTGGTTCTATTTTCCCATTCCCCTAAATGTGACATCTTCCCAATCAAGTAATCTGATTGTTTACTGTTCTGTACCCTGTTCAATGAGCATATCTGAGATAAAGCTCACAGTGACATCCGATGGGTCATTCAGCTGTAGTCGATGACATTAATATGGGGACACTATTGTCACCCATTCCCAGAATCTAGTGGTCAGGATGGGTGCTCTTGTGGTGCATTGGCAGTGTCCTAACTCTGAGACAGGACACCCAGTTTCAAGTCCCAGCTGTTCCAGAAATGTGTCATAACATCACTGAGATCTCAAGCAGCAAAAGGACATTGCCTTCTCCTAATTCTGGGAATTGTGTCTTCAGAAAAGGACAGAAAATTAAAGGAAAGGAAAACACTGGTTTCATTCTGCTCCCAAGTGTGGAATCAGGATGGGTAGGGATCTAAATTGTGTGGAATCAAAACAGTATTTCCTGGAAAAACTCAGCAGGTTGGCAGCATCTGTGGGGACAGAGACAGGGTTAATGTTTCCAGTCAAGTTACCTTTCGTCAGAAACTGAAAGCAGTGAGGAAAATAGTGGTATTTACAAACAGGACACCTCCCAGTCACTACAGTCATAGAGATGTACAGCATGGAAACAGACCCTTTCATCCAACCCGTCCATGTCAACCAGATATCCCAACCCAATCTAGTCCCATCTGCCAGCACCTGGCCCATATCCCTCCAAACCCTTCCTATTCATATACCGAACCAGATGCCTTTTAAATGTTGCAATTGTACCAGCCTCCACCACTTCCTCTGGCAGCTCATTCCATACATGTACCATCCTCTGAGTGAAAAAGTTGCCTCTTAGGTCTCTTTTATATCTTTCCTCTCTCACCCTAGAGGGCATAGGTACTTTTGCTGCTTGAGATCTCAGTGATATTATGGGAATTTTCATAAAACTAGGTAATGAAGAGAAAGGATGTCCTCTGTTTGGTTTGGATGGTGTCCATTCAGTTGTAAATAGCTTGCGATGCAAAGGTTTGTTAATTAGCTATAGAAATCCGGTGAAAGGACCTTTCTTAAAAGGAAACATCTGCTAATGAGTAACTTTAATTGAACTAATTGTACCTCTAATGCTAGCATATAAGTCATAGAATTCAGTTTCTTTAGAGTGTCTACAGAAAATTGTTCTTCCAAAGCAAAGCACTAAGATTGAAGATCTAAAACTTCAAAACTGGTTAGAGACAGATGGTGCCATCTCCGTTTTGCAAATATAAACTAGAGATTTAAGACTATCACTGCACCATGATTTTTGTGGCAACATTGTTAGAATCCTTTTTCTGTTATTTAAACAGGTTAAGAAGCGTTTTTAAAGTCCAAATCTGTGTAATGATAACTGTTGTATGCAATCAAGATGTGAGTGCAAACTAAACTTAGATTTTGTCTGAAGGGAAACTTCAAGTAACTGCTTATTGCAAACTAAATCCCTAAATAGGAATTTTTTTCAACCAAAGTGTTGCTTAATCCTACGTAAGTGTTTGGAAGGAATTATCTATCTATTGCTGTGATTGCCTTTTTGAATTTTTCAAAGGAGGTTGGTAGCTGCACTGCTGACCATGAAGCAGGATTATCTACAATCTTAATTTAATTTCAAATCCTACAGTCTTTGTTAAATTCAGCAGTTTTGTAACATTTGACTGCATCTTCCTGATCTGATACTGAAACTAAGTACTTCTCCCAAAATGGAGGGCATTTTGTATTCACTAGGAAATGGGATAATCCCACGAATGAGAAATGGGACCATTCCCTCTTCACTGGGAAAAGGGGTCATTCTCCCGTCACAGGGAATCGGCACTGTCGCCCTGTCACCGGGAATCAGGACCGTAGCCCCAGCGCTGGGAAACAAGACATCACAGAGTTTCTGTTTTTCCTGAACGAGGTCACACAGGAAGACGCCTCTGACAAATCCACCCGCTCTCCATGTGAGATATACGCTATTTTGGCATGGACTGGCAGTTAGTGATCAGCACCAATGGGAGGAACAAGGATGCCAGCAGCTCCACACTCAAATCCACATGTGGACCAGGCAGCTTGATTCCTGCAGCCTGACAGGAAGGGATGCCTGTCTGAGGCCTGTTCCCTACACCTTCTATACCAAGAGGTGGCAATCTCCTCTCTGCCCCCAGTACACAATCAGCCCAGCCTCCCCCACCTTCACGTTTTTGAAGCTTGTGAATAAATTTCCCTGCTTTTGACTGCATCTCCCTCAGTGTGCTACAGTGCAATCGTAGCTTCTATTCTTAAGAAGGGTGCTATTCGTGTGCCCAAACACTGTTGAAGAGTCTCACTCTCACTGGTATCTGTTGCTTCTGCGGTGCCTCTTTGACTTTGTTCCAAGAGTGGGTCATTCAGCCCTTCAGCCCAACTCTGTCCTTCAATTAAATCATGTCTGATCTCAACTCCATTCACCTGCTTTACATCTTTAACGCTGGATGGTTTTTCAAAACAAAAATATATCAATCCCAATCTTGAAAGTACCAATTGTCTTCATCCCAACTTTGAGCTCCACATTGAGTGAAATGGCATGTACTAGAGTGAAATAACCCTGGTAACAGTTAACATGCCATATTTCTGTTTGTCTTTCTGGTTCTGTCTACAGAGAGTACACAGATAGACGGGACTTCGATGGCAGTGCTTGGATCTGTGGTGAAGGGATTTTTGATAAAGTACTGGATCTACTTCTGCACAGCCATGTTTATCATTATTAGTTTCCATGGCAGAGTCGTGGTATATAAAATACTTTATATCGTGCTGTTTCTCTTCTGTGTGGCATTGTATCAGGTAGGTCTACGTTTGCTGTGTGTATACTGAGCAGACATGGTGCCAACTCACTGTGAGTGCAACACTCTGGTGCAGGGATCAGACATGGGAATTGTTCCCGGATTGTACCTAATGATCTCAAACTCATGCAACACGGTAATCCTTATACCTGGTGAAAGTACACACGTGGATTGGTTTCACATTTGAATATAGGAGGTATGGTTATTAAGTTTGCAGATTACACCAAAATTGCTGGTATCGTGGACAGTGAAAAAGGTTCAATGTGAGGTGTGGGATTTTGGTACGGCAAACCAGGGCAGGACTTACACACTTAATGGTATGGCCTTTGGGGAGTGTTGCCAAACAAAGAGACCTAGGGATGCAGGTGCATAGTTCCTTGAAAGTGGAATTGCAGGTAGACAGGGTGGTGAAGAAGGCATTTGGGATGCTTGCCTTCATTAGTGACAACATTGAGTATAGATATTAGGACGTCATGTTGCAGCTGTACAAGACATTGGTGAGGCCACATTTTCAGTACTGTATTCAATTCTGATTTCCCTGCTATAGGCAAGATGTTGTTAACTTGAAAGCTTCTGAAAAGATTTACAAGTTTGTTTCCAGGACTGGAGGGTTTGAGCTATAGGCTGGGACTACTTTCCCTGGAGCATCAGAGGCTGAGGGTGACCTTAGACATGTCGATTAAAATCACGAGGGGCATGGACAGGGTGAATAGAAAAGGTCTTTTCCTCAGGGTAGGGGTATCCATAACCAGAGGGTATAGGTTTAAGTTGCAAAGGGAAAGATAATAAAAGGGATCTGAGGGGCAACCTTTTCACGTAGAGGATGGTGCATGTATGGAATGAGCTGCCAGAGGAGGTGGTGGAGGCTGGTACAATTACAACATTTAAAAGGCATCTGGATGGGTACATTAATATGAAGGGTTTAGAGAGATATGGGCCAAATACTGGCAAATGGGACTAGGCCAGTTTAGGATATCTGATTGGCATGAATAAACTGGACCAAAGGGTCTATTCCTGTACAACTCTTGACTCTTCCAATGACTAGGACCAATGGGATCAATCCTAGCACAGTGATAGTGATAGCATTAGTGGAAATACAATGAGTAACACTCAGCATCAGGAAAGAGTTACTGTGTTGCAATATGAAGGAATGGATTCACATCAGTAGACTCTTTAGAACTCCCTTCCTCAAAAGGCAGTGGATGTTGAATCTTCAAATATTTTTAAAGCAGAGTTAGATTATTTATTACTGCTGAAAATGTGTTGCTGGAAAAGCGCAGCAGGTCAGGCAGCATCCAAGGAACAGGAGAATCGACGTTTCAGGCATAAGCCCTTCTTCAGGAAGGGCTTATGCCCGAAACATCGATTCTCCTGTTCCCTGGATGCTGCCTGACCTGCTGCGCTTTTCCAGCAACACATTTTCAGCTCTGATCTCCAGCATCTGCACACCTCACTTTCTCCTCATAGATTATTTATTAACCAGGAATGAGTCTCATCAGGGATATGCAGGAATGTAGAGTTGAGGTTAAAATCAGATCAGCCGTGATCTTATTGAATGGCACGGAGGCTCAAAAGGCCGGGGGGGTGGTGGGGATTGGGGGGGTTGGGGGGGTGGGGTGGAGCCTCCTCTTATTCAGATGTTAATCTACATTCAGTAATTGAGGGCTCAGGAAAGGTGTTAGTGAGTCATGGAGTGATTGGCAAGAGTGGGGGAGGAAAGTTATTGAGCCAATGCGAGGAGCTGGATTAGTACCAATCAAGGAGCAGTCAGTAACACGTTGCTCAGGCTGGAGGAGTTATTGAAACTGCACTGGTCTCTCAAATTTCTTCCTCCCTTTTGTGTTTACAGGTACATTATGATTGGTGGCGCCAAATCCTGAGGTATTTCTGGATCACTGTTGTGTCATATTCAATGCTGGTGCTCATCACAATCTACACCTATCAGTTTCAAACTGTGTCTTGGCTCTTTCAGCAGAAAATGGGGATGTCGGAGGACAGGTAGACTGCTAACTCATCACTTCCCCACTTTACAGTTATTCCTCCTTTTCCTATAATTCGGGTTCACTTTAAACTAACGTTTGGGGATAGTCTTTCCTATTCTACTTAATAACTTGCAAACCTCTTTAATGTACCTCCTCTCATGGGTAAAGAGTTTAGTTTTAGTTCTTTTTTAATT
The DNA here is from genome assembly GCF_037043375.1 of Chiloscyllium plagiosum. Taxonomy (NCBI): domain Eukaryota; kingdom Metazoa; phylum Chordata; class Chondrichthyes; order Orectolobiformes; family Hemiscylliidae; genus Chiloscyllium; species Chiloscyllium plagiosum. The sequence continues at coordinate 69,644,091 of NW_028270153.1, read as the reverse complement.
GCAAAAAATATACTTTATTAAAAAAAAATGTATGTATGTACACAATTAATGCAGTTCTGTATAATCTTTGTACATGAAAAGCAAACAAATATTGGAATTTTGGCCTTCCCTGCAGTTAGAAAAATCCCTAAGCATTTTGTACTTATACTTAGGCATGTCCCATATGCTTCTTACCTTCCCAGTTTACCTGCCCTAACCTGTGTGGACAAACAACAGAAGAGGTCAGGAGGAGGAGACCACTGATTAGTTTGTGACCACACTGATATAGGGGAACCTCGATTATCCGAAGGACATTGGCAGGGAGTATTTCTTTCCGTTAATCGAATTCCGGATAATCGAGTTCCAGACAACATTGATAGGCAAACATTGGGATCGTGCAATCTTGTTCGGATAATCTGAGTTTAGGATAATCGAATGCTGGATAATCAACATTCCTCAGTATCTAGATGAATCCTGAGAGTTTAAACAACTGAAAGATTTTCTCATCAGAGATAGGATTGTCCCCGAAAAATCGATTCTCCTGCTCCTCGGATGCTGTCTGATCTGCTGAGCTTTTCCGGCAGTACACTTTCGACTCTGACCTCCAGCATCTGCAGTCCTCACTTTCTTCCGAGGATTGTCTTTGGCATTAAGAGATTCTGTCATGAGAGTAATTCACTGAGAGATTTTTAAAAAATTCGAGAAATTTATGAACACTATGAAATTATGAAATTTATGAGACTCTGAAGGGAGTTAGGCAGAGAGTTAGGCAGAAATTTAAAAAGGAGGTTATTTGGGTGGAACTGAGAAATAAGAGAGGGATGATCACCTTATTGGGATTGTATTATAGACCCCCTAATAGTCAGAGGGAAATTGAGAAACAAACAGATCTCAGTTATCTGTAAGAATAATAGGGTTGTTATGGTAGGGGATTTTAACTTTCCAAACATCGACTGGGACTGCCATAGTGTTAAGGTTTTAGATGGAGAGGAATTTCTTAAGTGTGTACAAGACAATTTTCTGATTCAGTATGTGGATGTACCTACTAGAGAAGGTGCAAAACTTGACCTACTCTTGGGAAATAAGACAGGGCAGGTGATTGAGGTGTCAGTGGGGGAGCACTTTGGGGCCAGCGACCATAATTCTATTAGTTTTAAAATAGTGATGGAAAAGGATAGACCAGATCTAAAAGTTGAAGTTCTAAATTGGAGAAAGGCCAATTTTGACGGTATTAGGCAAGAACTTTCGAAAGCTGATTGGAGGCAGATGTTCGCAGGTAAAGGGATGGCTGGAAAATGGGAAGCCTTCAGAAATGAGATAACAAGAATCCAGAGAAAGTATATTCCTGTCAAGGTGAAAGGGAAGGCTGGTAGGTATAGGGAATGCTGGATGACTAAAGAAATTGAGGGTTTGGTTAAGAAAAAGAAGGAAGCATATGTCAGGTATAGACAGAATAGATTGAGTGAATCCTTAGAAGAGTATAAAGAAAGTAGGAGTATACTTAAGAGGGTAATCAGGAGGGCAAAACGGGGACATGAGAAAGCTTTGGCAAATAGAATTAAGGAGAATCCAAAGGGTTTTTACAAATATATTAAGGACAAAAGGATAACTAGGGAGAGAATAGGGCCCCACAAAGATCAGCAAGGCAGCCTTTATGTGGTGCCACAGAAAATGGGGGAGATACTAAATGAATATTTTGCATCAGTATTTACTGTGGAAAAGGATATGGACTTTAGGGAAATAGATGGTGACATCTTGCAAAATGTCCAGATTACAGAGGAGGAAGTGCTGGATGTCTTGAAATGGTTAAAAGTGGATAAATCTCCAGGACCTAATCAGGTGTAACCGGGAGCTCTGTGGGAAGCTAGAGAAGTGATTGCTGGGTCTCTCGCTGAGATATTTGTTTCATCGATAGTCACAGGTGAGGTGCTGGAAGACTGGATGTTGGCAAACGTAGTGCCACTGTTTAAGAAAGACAAGCCAGGGAACTATAGACCGGTGAGCCTGACCTCGGTGGTGGGAATCCTGAGGGACAGGATGTACATGTATTTGGAAAGGCAAGGACTGATTCGGGATAGTCAAGTTTGTGCATGGGAAAACATGTCTCACAAACTTGATTGAGTTTTTTTGAAGAAGTAACAAAGAAGATTGATGAGGGCAGAGCAGTAGATGTGATCTACATGGGCTTCAGTATTGTCCCCCATGGGAGACTGATTAGCAAGGTTAGATCTCATGGAATACAGGGAGAACTAGCATTTGGATACAGAACTGGCTCAAAGGTAGAAGACAGAAGGTGGTGGTGGAGGGTTGTTTTTCAGACTGGAGGCCTGTGTCCAGTGGAGTGCCACAAGGATTGGTGCTGGGTCCTCTAATTTTTGTCATTTACATAAATGATTTGGATGCGAGCATAAGAGGTACAGTTAGTAAGTTTGCAGATGACACCAAAATTGGAGGTGTAGTGGACAGCGAACAGAGTTACCTCAGATTACAACAGGATCTGGACCAGATGGGCCAATGGGCTGAGAAGTGGCAGATGGAGTTTAATTCAGAGAAATGCGAGGTGCTGCATTTTGTGAAAGCAAACCTTAGCAGGACTTATACACTTAATGGTAAGGTCCTCGGGATTGGTGCTGAACAAAGAGATCTTGAAGTGCAGGTTCATAGCTCCTTGAAAGTGGAGTCACAGGTAGATAGGATAGTGAAGAAGGCGTTTGGTATGCTTTCCTTTATTGGTCAGAGTATTGAGTACAGGAGTTGGGAGGTCATGTTGCAGCTGTACAGGACATTGGTTCGGCCACTGTTGGAATATTGTGTGCAATTCTAGTCTCCTTCCTATCAGAAAGATGTTGTGAAACTTGAAAGGGTTCAGAAAAGATTTACAAGGATGTTACCAGGATTGGAGGATCTGAGCTACAAGGAGAGGCTGAACAGGCTGGGGCTGTTTTCCCTGGGGCATCGGAGGCTGAGGGGTAACCTTGTGGAGGTTTACAAAATTATGAGGGGCATGGATAGGATAAATAGGCAAAGTCTTTTCCCTGGGATCGGGGAGTCCAGAACTGGAGGGCATAGGTTTAGGGTGAGAGGGGAAAGACATAAAAGAGACCTGAGGGGCAACTTTTTCACACAGAGGGTGGTACGTGTATGGAATGAGCTGCCAGAGGATGTGGTGGAGGCTGGTACAATTGCAACATTTAAGTGGCATTTGGATGGGTATATGAATAGGAAGGGTTTGGAGGGATATGTGCCGGATGCTGGCAGTTGGGACTTGATTGGGTTGGGATATCTGGTCAGCGTGGACGGGTTGGACCGAAGGGTCTGTTTCCGTGCTGCACATCTCTATGACTCTATCAGCCAGAGGGTATTAATGGGAGACATGCTATTAGATTTCTATTAGATTGAGGTATTCCAAGCTGAGTGAAAAAACACCGTTGGAATATGCAAGGCACATTTCCAGAAGGGCCAACAGAAAGGTGAAGGCCAGAGGGCAGCTGGTAAATATTGCAGAGGACGCCACGTCCAAGATAAAGAAGCCTAAAACCCAAAAGAACTGTGGGTGCTGGAAATCAGCAACAAAAACAGAAAGTGCTAGAAATTGCCAGCAGGTCTGGCTGCACCTGTGGAGAGAAATTAAGAGTTAACTTTTCAGGTTAAATGACCCTTCCTCAGAACCAAAACTTCCTCAAAAGAAGCATGTCCACTGGGGGAAAAGCCACACTCTAACAGCAGAAACTGAGTCACTTTGTACACAATTGATTAGCTAGGAAAAGGCAAAGCAAGCTGAGAAAGATGATTACTGGAGAGTTGTTAGCAGATGATTCTGATGATTTTCACTACGCCATATAAAAGATTGGCATTACCTGGTCTAAAGGTGATAAATGGCTTCCAGCTGTTATAGGACATGGAACATAGAACGTTACAGCGCAGTACAGGCCCTTCAGCCCTCGATGTTGCACCGACCTGTGGAACCAATCTGAAGCCCAGCTATCCTACACTATTCCATTTCCATCCATATGTTTATCCAATGACCATTTAAATGCCTTTAAAGTTGGTGAGTCTACTACTGTTGGAATGATGACTGCACAATAAGAACATTAAGTGAATGGGAAATGTCAGAGCGACATGTAACATTGTGAACTTTATTTTTGTGCGAGGTGGTGATCCAAAAATAAACTCTCGAATGTCAGCTTAAGACTAAGTGATGAAAAGATACTTACCTCAAGAGGACAATTCATAAAATTCCTACAGTGTGGAAACCGGCCTTTTGGCCCAACAAGTCCACACTGTCTCTCCAGAGAGTAACCCACCCAGACCCATTTCCCTACATTTAACCTCTGACTAATGCACCCAACTTACACATTCCTGAACTCTGTGGACAATTTAGCGTGTCCAATTCACCTAAACTGCACATCTTTGGATCGTGGGAGGAAACCAGAGGACCCCCATGTAGACATAGGGGCGAATGTGCAAACTTCACGCAGACAGTCTCCCGAGGGTAGAATTGAACCCAGGTCCCTGGTGCTGTGAGGCAGCAGGGCTAACCACTGAGCTACCGTGCCACCCTTTAAGAGACAGTTAAAGTTTAGAACCCAATGCATTGGAAAGAGCAAAAAGCTGGAGTTCTTGATAGTGGACCTTAAGCAAATTCTACGCATCTCAGCTGAAATAATTCTGAAGCCTAGACTCGCAACCAGTGTTCCCTTTAAGCAGAACAACCGTTCTAAGGTTCCGTGTGTGGCAATTTGTATCAGCACATCAATCTCAGCATTGACCTCCAGTCCCAGAGGTTGCTGCTGTGCCTGAACGTTAGCGGCCTACACAACTCCGAAAGAAAGTTAGAGGGAATGCTGCTGATTAGCCGACACATACCAGGAGAGATCTGCAGCACTTCAGAGGCCATAAATCCATTAGCCACTGAACAGATCCGAAAAGATTACAAAGGATTGGATCTCTTCCTGGTGAATATCCTTTCGGAGTAGATAAGAGTATGAGACCAACACTGCACCTACCAAGGGGAGAGTTCCAGCGACTGTCCCAGACCGGTCTGAAAGACAAGGTCGAGAAGCTGAGAAAGAAGGGACTAATCCTGGAGTGACAGCTCCTGGAGCCTGGATTAGCAGCAGGGAGCAGTGAAATAACCTGGCAAGCTGAAAAAATGCATCAATTCAAATGATCCAATAAATGCCAATCATTTGCCACAACTTGGCCAAGTAGACAAGCAGGAGGCTGGAAGAACGCAGCAAGCCAGGCAGCATCAGGAGGTGGAGAAGTCAACGTTTCAGGACCACGACTTGGCAAGACAAAGTTCTTTAGGATCCTCAGTGCAAGGAATGGTTCCCCCAAGTGAAGCTGGATGAAAGTAGCTATTCTCTAACTACATTCTGGATTACATTTGGGATATACAGATAATCATGTCTGCTGTTTGGCATTTCTAAAAGAGTACTAGTGTAGATGTTACAGAACAGTCCGTGATCTTCCTGTAACAGAAACTATTGTAGGTGATCTGCTAATAGAGTCATAGAGCCATCCATCATAGAAACAGACCCTTCAGTCCAACATGTCCATGTTGACCAAGTATCCCAAATGTAAGTAGTTCAATTTACCTGCGTTTAGACCACATCCCTCTAAACTGATCCAGAAGTATTTTAAATATTGTATTGTACCAGCCTTGACCACTTTCTCTGGCAGCTCATTCCATCCATGCACAATTGTCTGTGTGAAAAGGTTGCCTCTCAGGACCCTTTGGACCCTTCTCACCTTAAACTTATGTCCTGTACTTTTCAACTCCCCTACCCTTGGAAAAAGACCTTGGCTATTCACCTTACCTGTGCCCTCATGATGTTATAAACCTCAATAAGGTGATCCCTCAGCCTCCAATGCTCCAGGGAAAGAAGTCCCAGCTATCCAGCCTCTCCCTATAGCTCAAACCAATCTATGGATGTGGGGACACAATGGAAAAAGCCATCACTGATCCCAATCAGGATCTACTGCAACAGCTAGAAAGAGCTCGCCAGATGATCCAGAAGCTGAACAAAACAAAAAGTTGAAGTGCTTGATGTCAAGTACATGGATCTTGTTCTGACACTGAAAGATCGTTTCCTATACCTCAGCAAGGTGAGTGCTGTAGCAAAGATGCAGTAACCAACATGTATGAAAGCAGTGCAACAATTCATCAGATCTGTGAACTATTCAACAAAGTTCTTGTCTGAATTGTCATCAGAGTGTGAACCTCGCCACAACTCACTGCTCTTAACGTGCAGTGTTCTTGGGCGCAGAATGAGAAGCAGTTTTTACGAACATCAAACACCCAGTACTGACCGTGCCAGTACAGATGTACTGCAGAGTGACTTCCTCATTGACAGAGTAATGCCAGCGAGACAGACTTGGAAGTACCCTTATGAAACAAGGAGGACAATCAGATGGATTGACATCCAAGGGCATTGATACAAACTGAATGGCTCAATGCTCAGATTGAGAAAGAGGACTTAGCTGCTGACTTTACTCATGAACATTCTGATTAGAACCAGTTTTGGAGAGACAGTGTTACAGTGGATGTGCAGCTACAAGCCACTTCTGAAGATCTTCCTCAAAACACATATACGCAAAGTGTCTGTAAATTATGTTACCTCATTTCTAGAGCTATCATCTGGACATGGGATACAAGCACGGGAAGCAAATGCACATTCCTGACGTGCTGTCAGGAACAGTACACCCAAGGAACAAAATCGAGAATGCTAGAACTAAATGTGGAATCTCCCAGCTTCCACTGAAGCAATGGCTCAACAAAGGTCTGAGGTCAGCCAGCCCAGTGGAGACATTAAATCTGGAAGAAAAGCACCTAACTCAAATCAAGTAACAAGATGCAGTCTCTCCAAGTGCTGCAGGAAGTAATGATAAAAGGATGGTCCAAAACTGTCAAGGACATCCTTGTTATTAGAAGAGAATGCTGGTCAGGTAGAGGTGAAGTGATAGCCTAGGATGGCATCTTATACCAAGGAAATAGAGTCATTATCCTAAGGAGATGAGAAACAGATGCTGAGGCACATTCATGCTAGTTGGCTATTGTAGTCATGTAATCTCTACATCTACAAATGCTTTCAGTCCAGTCTATGGCAACCATTAAATACATTACATGAAATAAAAATGATACACCAATCCTGCACCTGGGTTCACCCAAATCTCTGTTTATACCCAAACTCCCAATAAGTCCAGTGCCCCAACTGATCTACATTGGCTCCCAGTCTTGCATGAGTTCCAGTTTAAAAATCTGTTTTTTTTCATCCTTTCAATGTCCTGTGAAATGCCTTGGGACATTGTATTGCCCCAACACAATAGTTCAAAGTAGAGGTAAAGCTTCCAGGCCTGTGAGATGTTTGGGTAACTAGCACCTACTCCAGGTGCAGCCTCACTGACAATCTGGGTGTGCAAGAGTAACACCTTTAGGATGTCATCTGGCTAATAATCCAGTGGATTTGATCCACCATTCATTGAAGAGTCACTGAGTTTTCATTCCATTCATTTAATAATTTGGGTTTTACAATGAGAGAGTGATCCACTCACCCAGGTTACTACCCTGGAGGTAAAGACCAGGTTTACCCTGTCAGTTACTGAAATGCCAAGGTCTGAGCATTTAATGGACAGAGAAGTTGTTGCTTTTTTATTTAATTAGGCCTTTTGTTGCTTCAGCATGTTACAAAAATTCTTCAAACCAATGAGCTAGGTGAAAAGAAAATTACCATCCTCTTCTTTGTCTCAGTTTGAAAGACCTGGGCTTGGAGCAGTATGACACTGCTGAACTGTTTGCTAATATGTCACTTCCTGCGACCTTCCTCCTGGCCTGTATCCTCCAGCTGCATTACTTCCATGATCACTTCCTCAACCTGACAGACTGGAAGCATGTCAGTCCCAGGCAGGATGATCTCATCAATAGGTAGGTCTCTTCAGATTGTTTTGTGTTTCCCAGTGTTCCAAAGCATTCCCTTTAAAAGCCTGACATAACAACCTCACTGTCTTTTAAAAATACCTGTCTTTGTGATGTAGGCATCACTGGCTTCCTTGTCTAATTGCTCTTGAGAAGGTGGTACAAACTACTGCAGTTCATTTGGTGGAGGGCAGTGCAGTTGTTCATTTCCAACAAAGCCTGGACAACATTCTGGCTTGTGCTAATATATGACAAGTAACATTCACTCTGCACAATTACCACCTGCCAACAAGTGGGAACCTTGACATTTAATAATATTACCATCAAATATTCACTTTGATAATACAGAACTTAAGCACTGTTGATAAAAGATACATTTTGTTGAAGCTTTTCACCTTGAACTCCTCAGGACAATTTGCAAGAATACCAATTTCAATGGGAAAACCAAAATTTATACTGTATGAGAGGAGAGTACTGATTGTTGGGCAAATGGACTGTGATTGGTAGAGGTGTTGCCATGGGAATGCACCAGTTAATGATGATTACAATTAATCAGTCAAGAGAAAGATTGACAAAATGTGCCTTTTCTCAGCAGTGTTACCATCGTTAATTTCCCCAGCATCAATATCCTAGGAAGGTACCATTGACCAGAAACATAACTGGACTAATCAATACTGTCTCAGTACTGCAGCTACAAGACTAGGTCTGAGGCTGGAAATTCTGCAGTGAATAACTCACTTCCTGACTCCCTAAAGTATGTCCACCATTTACAAGATAGGAGTGTGATGGAATACTTCCCATTTGCCTGGATGAATGCAGTTCCAACAATGGACAACCATTTGGACAAAGCAATCTGGCACCCCATCAGTACCTTCAATATTTGGTGCCTTCATCACCAACACATATCAGCAGCAGAATGTATCATCCAGAAAATACAGTGCAGTATCTCACCAATATTTCCTCAACAGCACCTTCCAAACCCAACAGCCCCTACCACCTCACAGCTCATTTTGTATAATCTGTACATTTTGCAGTTGTACACTGTACACCAGGTCAAAACCATTAACATAAACCAATCAAAGTAAAGGTCTTTGTACCAATCTCTGTGGAACCACATTATATATCTTACTCTTAACGATTCACGACCATTGGGCTGTGGTTCCTATCATTCAGACACAAGAACATGAGGAGAACATTCAGCCCACCAAGCCTGCTCCACCATTCAATTTGGGAACATGGCTAATCTGAGGCTTCATTCTCTTTCCTACCCTCTCCCCGTATCCTTTGCTTCAAGAGAAAGCAAAGATTTTACAATTCTAGCCCAAAATCTATTTATCTCCTTCCGCTGAATGTGCCCTGGTGTTTTAGATTTTCCAACCAGGGGTAACAATGTCTGAATGTATATCCTTCACAGCTCCACCAGAATCCTGTGTGTCTCAATGCGATCATCCCTCATTCTTTCAAACCCCAAAGAATATAGGCCCAATTTACTCAGCCTCTCACCATAAAAGCTCAGTCTAAAAGCTTCCTTTTACTACTTCCAATGCAAACGTTCTTCAATTACAAAAGGCCAAAACTGTACACAATTTTCCAGTCAATTTTGTATCTGTACTGCTACCATCACATGGATTTTAGTTTTGCACACAAACTGATATTACAATATTTTACCCAAACCTGCAAGATCACATGTCAACCACACCTTCTTCATCAACTCTTTGGATCAGAATCCCTACAGTATGGAATCAGGCCATTAGGCCCAACCAGTCTACACTGACCCTCTGAAGAGTAACCCATCTAGACCTATTACTCTATAGTTCCCCTGACTAATACACCTAACCTACATACTCCTGAACAATTTAGCATGGCCAATTCATTTAACCTGCACATCTTTGGACAGTGGGAGGAAACCAGAGCACCCAGAGGAAACCCACACAGACATGGGGAGAACGTGCAAACTGTAAAGGATAGAATCAAACCCAGGTCCCTGGCGCTGTGAGGCAACAGTGCTAACCACTGAGTCACCGTGTTGCCCTTTCTGTTAACTCATCAAAAAACACAAGTGACTTAATGAAGCATGAATTGCTTTCACAAACCTGTAATAAAAGTTGCCGAAAAATTATGGGCAGGCCCGGGCAAATCTGTGGAGGTAGAAAGAATTTTAATGTTGCAGGGTCATAAACTTTCCTCCGACCTAGGAGAAGTTAAAAATATCACCACTTTTAAGGAGGGGAAATGAGGGAGCATGGAGAAAAGAACAAAAGAGAAGGTCTGTAAGATGAATTGTCTGTCAGGACTTGGGTTGTGGATGTTTAACACAATCACTTCACTCCACAGTCAATATGATCGTCCTATCACAACTCTTCATTTGAAACTATGATATCTCAGTCTCTAGGGAGCAGCTGTGTTGTATTACTTATGAATTTAATCATATTTCTCCTTATTTACTTTCACTTCCTGTCTTTACTGTCTTATTACAGTGGTCACTAACCACTGCCTATGCCAGTCAGTTGCTATATTTTTCACATTTGGCTGTTTTCCATGCAGTTGTAGACATTACCTTGTTTTGCTAGATTGGTGCAGAGATAATGTGGTAAAGGAATGTCTCTAAATGTGGGTGGCATGTTAATCTGCACATAGATTGGGATAATCAAATGAGTCACAATGCTGTAGAGGAGGAATTCTAAAGTCTATACATGATGGTTTTCTGGACCAATACGTTAGGAGCTATCTAGTGAACAGGTAATTTTAGACTGGGTATTATGAGAAATAAGACAGGAATAATTGGTAAGAGACTCCTTGGGTGGAGAAAAACCAGGGGAAAACATGTACAAGGATGTTGCCGGGGTTGGAGGATTTGAGCTATAGGGAGAGGCTGAATAGGCTGGGGCTGTTTTCCCTGGAGTGTCGGAGGCTGAGGGGTGATCTTATAGAGGTTTATAAGAATCATGAGGGGCATGGATAGCCAAAGTCTTTTTCCCAGGGTATGAAGGTCCAAAACTAGAGGTTTAAGGTGAGAGGGATAAGATATAAAAAGGACCTAAGGGGCAACTTTATTCACAGGGGGTGGTGCGTGTCTAAAATGAGCTGCCAGAGAAAGTAGTGAGACTGGTTCAATTACAACATCTGAAAGCCACCTGGATGGATATATGAATAGGAAGGGTTTGAAGGGTTATAGGCCAAGTGCTGGCAAATAGGACTAGATTAATTTAGGATATCTGATCGGCATGAACGAGTTGGACCAACGTTGTCTGTTTCCATGCTATACATCTCTATAACTCTATAATTGAATGCTGCTGATGATGCTAAAGGCCAGCTGGGCTCCATGAACCACTCATGTATATCCAAATTCCATTCCCTTCCTGTCCCTGCAAAACTGGGAAGTTTGAGGGTGGGCTCTGCAGTTTGTATTACAAGAAAGAAGCTCTGAATTTTGAAGAAAATCTTGGCCAAGGCCAGTCTTGCTCCAATGACTTGAGCAGAGGACTTCAACTCATACTGTTGAAGCATTATTGAGGTAGGTGCCAATTTGAATAGATGTAAAATCAAGGCCCCCTATATTCTACCTCAGACAGGCATCCCACTGCTCTTTTCAATCACTTATGATGGTACTCAGAAATAACTGTGAAATGTAATCGTTGCCTCACTATTAAAGGGGGAGCTTCTGTTTGTCTACAAATAATGTACCTGAAAAAGGTTTGAACAAAACATTGTCGTGGTAGGGCAACTGATTACTTATTGACACAGACAAACAAGATGGATTCAGATACTAGAATTTTTTAAAGGGTCTGTGAACATTGGGAGATCAAGTGAATTGATGTTTTTGAATGTTGATGGTGTTAGATTGTCTCAGCTGTTGCGATAAAACCTCTCACAGCTGTCAAAATGCAAGCAGCATTTTCACGTGGTGTGTAACAAATGAAAAACTCTGTACCTGGAGCTGTGAACATCAGTTGTATCTCCTGATTAACTCCCCTCAACTTGAGCCAGAGGGGGCTTGACCCAAGGACACATAAGTTGGAATAAGTTGAATCAACCACCTCCCCAAAGGAAGAAAACTAGTCCTGAATGTTAACCTCTTCCCCATCATCTAGGTTTAAATTCATTTTGTACAAACCAGATAAATCCGGAAATCTTATTTCTATGAAAAAAATCAAAAGTTTGAACTTTGTTACAAATTTAAAATCTTAAAATAAGGTCCATCAGACATTAAAGTAAGAAATCATGGGAATCTGACATTATTCAAGTTATGCAGAGGTATTTAAAAACATTTTGGGGTTGTTTATTTAATGGTTCATTCACACAATATTAGAACACCCTTAATTATTATCCCATATTTGGTTAAAAGGCCACCTATTAAAATGTGGGCATACATTCAGTTTCTAGGAAATTGTAATTTGAATTTATTCATTTGCGATTTTTGAGAAGATTTGTAGCTCAAGTTGAGGTTCAGGTTGTAAATTTGCTCACTGAGCTGGGAGGTTTGTTCTCAGATGGTTTGCCACCATGCTAGGTAACCTCATCAGTGAGCCTCCGGTGAAGCACTGGTGTTTTGTCCCACTTTCTATTAATGTGTCTTGGACATTTATCAACATCTGAGAAAAAGAACCGGAAATGATATCACCCACCTTAACAGACCAAGACAAATAAATGAAAAGTGGGACAGAACACCAGTGCTTCACCAGAGGCTCACTGATGATGTTACCCAGCATGGTGGCCAACCATCTGAGAACAAACCTCCCAGCTCAGCGAGCAAATTTACAACCTGAATTTATTCATGTTAAAAAATATTAAAGTTAGGTAACAGTCATGTGTTTTGCTGTTAAGCAGTTTTGCTCAGTTAAGGTGCTTTGTCCAGCAAAATATCGAGATATGGGCCTCGTACTTTTCCAATTGCAGATTTTCTTATCATGATATGTTTGCGTGTTAGAATAATAGCAAGAATCATAACATAATGTTTTATGTCTGTATTTTTTAGCAGCAACTTTACATTACTGTGAAGGGAATTAATCGTGCTTTGTTTGCAAGCTAGTTTTATTCCCTGTTAAAAATGCTGCTGTGGGTTTTGTTGAAAAGTGACATGTTACTTAATACTCTTGTATCAATTTCATATATTTTGAATCTTGCTCTTTCACATTCTGACTGGCTTATTGCATGTGGACTGGCCTGATGTCAGAGGGAAAATCTTAATAAAATGATTTCTTTTTTCACATTTTTATTTGCAAAGCATCAGTAACACTCTTGGAAAAGCCTCACACAAGTGCTGTGTATTTGTAATAATATTTAGTTAATCAGGAAATGATAATGATGCCATGATAGTGTCACTGGGCTAATAATCCAGAACCTCAGGCTAATTTGCAGGCAACCACAGAATGCTGGACAAATTCAGCATCATCTAGGGGGAGAGAGACAGAGTGAGAAAGAAAGAAAGAGTGAGTGAGTGAGTTAAGGTAGAGTCATAGAGGTTTACAGCATGGAAACAGATCCTTTGCCCAACGTGTCCATGCTGCCCAGTTTTCACAATTAATCGGGTCCCATTAGCCTGCATTTGGTCCATATCCCTCCATCCCTTTCCATCCATGTACCTGTCTAAATGTTTCTTAAATGACTAAGTGATGATCTTTGCGTCTTCACTGTTCACTGGAGTAATACCAGATGATTGCAGGGTGGCAAATGTTATTCCCTTGTTCAAGAAAGGGAATAGGGTAACCCTGGGAATTACAGACCAGTCAGTCTTACGTTGGTGGTGGGCAAACTATTGGAGAGGATTCTGAGAGACAAGATTTATGATTATTTGGAAAAATATCGTTTGATTAGAGATAACCAGCTTGGTTTTGTGAGGGGCAGGTCATGCCTCACAAACCTTATTGAATTCCTTGAGGATGAGATGAAACACATTGATGAAGGTAGAGCAGTGGGTGTGGTGAATATGGATTTTAGCAAGGTGTTTGATAAGGTTCCTCATGGTAGGCTCATTCAGAAAGTATGGAGTAATGGGATACAGGGAAATTTGGCTGTCTGGATACAGAATTGGCTTGCCCATAGAAGACAGAGGGTGGTAGTAGATGGAGAGTATTCAGCCTGGAACTTGATGACCAGTGGTGTTCTGCAGGGATCTGTTCTGGGACCTCTGCACTTTGTGATTTTTTTTATAAATGACTTGGATGAGGAAGTGGAAGGATGGGTTAGTAAGTTTGCCGATGACATGAAGGTTGGTGAAGTTGTGGATAGTGTGGAGGGCTGTTGTAGGTTGCAACGGGACATTGACAGGATGCAGAACTGGGCTGAGAAGTGGCAGATGGAATTCAACCTGGAAAAGTGTAAAGTGATTCGAAGGTCAAATTTGAATGCAGAATGCAGGGTTAAAGGCAGGATTCTTGGCAGTGTGGAGGAACAGAGGGATCTTGGGCTCCATGTACGTAGTTCCCTCAAAGTTGCCACCCAGGTTGATAGGGTTGTTAAGAAGCCATATGGTGTGTTCGCTTTCATTAGCTGGTGGAATTGAGTTTAAGAGCCACGAGGTTATGCTGCAGATCTATAAAGCCCTGGTTGGACCACACTTGGAATATTGTGTTCAGTTCTGGTCACCTTATTATAAGAAGGATGCGAAGCCTTAGAGAGGGTGCAGAGGAGATTTACCAGGATGCTGCCTGGACTGGAGGGCATGTCTTATGAAGAAAGGATGATTTAGCTAGGGCTTTTCTCTTTGCAGCAAAGAAGAATGAATGGTGACTTGATAGAGGTGTGCAAGATGATGAGAAGCAGAGCTAGGGTGGATAGCCAGAGACTTTTCCCCAGGGCAGAAATGGCTATTACGAGGTGGCATAATTTTAAGATGAGTGGAGGAAGGTATAGGGGAGATGTCAGAGGTCAGTTCTTTATACAGAGAGTGGTGGGTGTGTGGAATGCACTGCCAGTGGTGGTAGTAGAGTCAGATACATTAAGGACATTTAAGCAACTCTTGGATGGGCACATGGAAGATAGTAAAATGTATGGTACGTAGGTTGGTTTGATCTTTGAGTGAGATAAAAAGTTGGCACAACATCGAGGGCCGAAGGGCCTGTACTGTGCTGTATTATTCTATGTTCTATGTTAAATTGTACTCATCTGCACCACTACTGCTGGCAGCCCATTCCATACCTTCACCACCCTCAGTGTGAAAAATTTGCCACTCTCGACCCTTTTGTATTTCTCCTGTCTCATCTTAAATCTGTGTCCTCTAGCTGTTGGCCATCTACTTTGCCTATGCCCCTCATGATTTTATAGACCTCTATAAGGTCACCCCTCAGTCTTCTACACTCCAGGGAAAACAGCCCCAGCCTATCCAGCCTCTCCAGAAGTGTCAGACTGGACTTGAAGCATTAGTTCTGTTTCTCTCTCCATAGATGTTGTCAGACCTGCTGAGTTTCTCCAGCATTCTCTGTGTTGGTTTCAGATTTGCACCATGTGGTTTTATGCTAATGTTCTACGTATCTGGTTCAATTCCCACCATGGTGAAATCTGAATTTAATAAAATAAAATCTGGAATTAAAATCTAGCCCAATGGTGTCCAGGTAACCACTGCCATTTGTCAAAGAGACCCACCTAAAGTCCTTTAGGCAAGGAAATCTGTTACCCTGGCCCAGTCTGGCCTACATTAGACTCCAGACCCACCAGGAGCGTTGTTGTCTCTTAACTGCCCTTTGACCAATTAAGAATGGGCATTAAATACTGGCCTAGCCAGCAACACCCATCTTCCATGAAGCAATAGACAATAGGTGCAGGAGTAGGCCATTCTGCCCTTCGAGCCAGCACCACCATTCATTATGATCATGGCTGATCATCCTCAATCAGTAAATAAATCATGGCAGAGATATGTGCTGTACAGAATGTCCTCCTCACTTGTTTTTTGTGTAATGTGCAGTTTTGTTTTACATCAGAAGCAATGTAATGAATTAAATGCAGGTGTGCAAAGTAATGTGTAGACATTCGAGGATTAGTGAAAGAGGTTGGTCTTGGTGATAAACTGTCACTCCTTTAGTAAGTTCAGTTCACGCCACCCAGTTTGACCAAATGCTACTTAAATAGATGGAGGAGTGAAGGGTAGGCCCAGCACCTGGAGAAGGAATGGACTATTTTCGATTATCTTGTAACTCAATGCAAGACACACACAAACAGTTTTGTTTTGACAGGTTGAATAACAAACGCAGTAACAGAATTCACGGCAGCCTTTACACCTTAGAGAAACTCGGCTTTGAACCGAAGGAGTCAATCTTGGCGCAGGAGACGGGCACGGATATAAAAGGTAACTTTCAACTCACTGTGATCAACGAACATGATTTGGATTTCGAAGACAAACTTGCACACATTTGTAGCCACAGCTCCCTGGTTCGATGCAGGAAAGCAGGTAATGCAATTGCTAAAACGTATCAACAGAACAGTGAAACTGATGCAGAATTATGTGATTTGAATTATGCTGACATAATATATTTATATACATCAATGTTTCTATTTCTATACAGCTCCTTTTATCTGAATAAATTAATGGATGATTGTAAATAACAAATCCAAGGGTTTTGTAAGAGAAGGGCTTTGTAAAAGGAAGGAAAATATGCTTCACCTTATAATCAGAGTGATGGGGTTTTCTCTGTTTAATGATACTGCACTACCTTTGATATATTTTAACATTAACCTTTGCCTACATATTAACACACCCACAGTCATTAATTTAGCACACATTGTCTCCTCACCATGAGATCACTCTCCAGCTCACTCTCTTAGTCATGTGATGTTGCATCACCATTACTTCATGATCTCACAGGCTCATGCTGTTAAACTATTGCTCCACATCATTGCCCATGTCTTTGTTCCCATTATTTTATAATATTCAGCACCATCTCACTCAAAGTCTCAAAAGTAACAGGAACAGTTAGTGTGGTGGTTTGACACCTCTCCCCAATCTCATTTGGATTTGTTTCTGAGATTGCTGCTCTGGTACTTGGTGCCTTCACTCTGTTTGAGAGCATCGTCTTTGGGACTGTACAGAGCATTTAATGGATCCTTTCTGTTCTTCATAATTGATGTAGTACAGTCATCTTCTGGCTCGCTTTTCAAAGATGTTAAAGCTCACCAATTCCTCTTTCAACAGCCTCATGGTATTTCCACTAAGTAGGATCTTGGCTATTCTGAATTCTCAAGAACGGTTAATTCTATGTGCCTTGTCTTTCATCTATATTCCTTCTCCTGGAAGAAGTATTGACAATTCTCTTGTGTGATGACAATGATTGAAGTTTCTAATTTGCTTCTCTCTTTTCACTTCTTCATGCTGTCTCAGTCTGTCGTGGTCTTCCGTGGTAACTGGTGGTTTTCATTTCATGGACAGTGAAGGAAGTTTTGTTTTCTGTATTCTCCCCACTGTAATTCATGGTGATGATTCATGTTGATCTATAACTTAATACAGGCAAATTAATATCTTGATTCTTCAGGAGTGTTTTATGATTCTGACTCCTCGTTCAGCTTCTACTATTCGATTGTGAAGAATGAGATGAAATCTTTGTTGTGAAAGAATCCATATTCCTTGGCAAATTCTATAAACTACTCATTTGCAATCTGCCATCTGTTATCAGATATGATTGTGCCAGGAGGACTGAATAAAATCGATTCATCTCAATAATGTAATCGTTGTGTCTGCTGTAAGAGTGTACAAGTGATTTTGCAATCCATCTTGAGTAATTGTCAATAATAAGGATATATCTTTTCCTTTTAAACTGAAAACAAGTTCATTCCTAGCTGTTCCAGATGTCTTTATGAAATATTGATGACAATATTTCATTCCTGAATGTTGATTGTTCAAGTTCTGCAGTTTGCAATTATCTCTTCAATTTATCAAGTAACTTGAGGCCATCAAACTGAGTGTTGGGCACTTGCTGTGCGTCTTGTTATTCCTAGCTGACATGGACACACTTTTGAAGAATATCACTTTGTTAGGTGTTAGCAATCTTTTAGCAAAGACAAACAAATCATCTGTATTCATGAGATGTTTCTATTGCTCAGAGTACTGTCTCAATGTTGAGTTACCCTGGAGGTATTGACCATCCTTCCTGATAATTTCATCTCATCTGCAGACTTCACCTCTGATTGAATTACTCTGCTGTAATCTTTTCTCTGTAGCCAATGTTTCCTGTTACCTGAAAATGTAAAGACTTCCACCTCCGCTATCACCTGCAAATCTTGTTTTTTAGATTCTTCAGCTGGTGTTCTAGAGGACACATCAGTTGTTGTTTGACATTTCCCTTGAGTATATTCAGTGATGAAGTCATATCTCATCAAACACAATCTAGTGCATTGACTATGAGGTGGTTTGCAATTTTTTATATTAAGTATAGAAACTAAAGGATTGTGATCTGATTTTGATCTTAAATCTCATTCTTATGACATATCTGAAAACCTCTCACTTGCCCATGTTGCTGCTGGACCTCTTTTTTCAATTGGACATATAACCATTCTCAGTTTCTGTTCAAGACCTTGAGGCATAGTGTACAGGTCTTCTTTTACCATCTTCCTGGACTTGTATCAACAACACTGTACTTAACCCTGCATCCATTGCTAACAATATTGATAACTATTGGTAACTTTCATTGTGCTAAACAAAGTCATAAATTCATAACTTTTTGAAATCATTTCTTTCACCAACATTCCAGCTTACTCTGGCCTTGTCTTAAAATCTGTCTCAGTATCCCATTGACTGATCCCAACTTGTTTAACCGTTCCTGAAAATCTTTGCAATTCTTCTATATTCCCGGGCTGAGGAAATTCCCAGATCATCCTTGTTTCCTAAGGGTCAACCTTTATCCCTGTGGCTTGCATGATACGATTTAAGAACATTAGGTGTTAACTGTCAGGCCTGCCTTCTGTTATATTCATTCTTTGTTGTACTATGTATGTGGATATCATCCATATTATTATTCCTTCCCTTGGAAAACATTGTACATGACGCTCTGGAATATTTCAGGGGCCGATGCCACTTTGGATGGTAGTCAATTGAAACCGTATTGACCAACAGGTCTTATGAAAGTAGTTAACAATTTCTATTCCTGGTCCAAAGAGACTTCCCAGAATCTGCTATTCGTATATAATTAACTGAATAGTGTGCTGTTTGCAGATTTTGCTAAGCTGTCATTGGATGAATTTTCTTCTGTACAGCCATGAGAGATTATGTCATATCTAGGTTTTGCTATTCCCATTTGGTTTAGGAACTGTGACTATCCGTGAACACTGTTTAGAGCACGATTAATTAAATTAGCCCGTGTCACTGCACCATTTCAATTTTCTGTTGGTGGATGCGGTACTTTTCTTGGAGATAGAAGGTAAATAAATATATTTTGCATCCAGCTGCAATATTATGTGGAATTCATTGTTCAGCTTACCAGGCCTGAAAATAATTTAGTAAACTCTTTTCTAAATGTTGGCTTTCAGAGCACTTTAATTCCCCTGTGTGCAGAATCTTATTTGTTTTGCTTAAGTCCAAGTTGTGTTGAGCTTTTTGGAGGGATTTCCTCACTGCAACCTACCAAACTCACCTCATTAACTACTTCCCCTCTCCTTAATGAGTCTGTCACATCCAATTTCTCCCATATCCTGCTATTTTAAAGCCTATGGACTGGTATTGAGGGCTGCCCTTGATCTATTGTGCAGGGACCTCCCCTGAGCGGAGACTGTCTCTCTTGACTTGACTGAGAACTGTTGATAATCCTTCCTCTGTGTCTGTGCCAAAGCTTTGGGCAAGACAGAAGTAATCTGAGCCTGGTATCTCTGAATGAAGGGACAAAGTGCCAAAAGGTGAGGTAGGGATGGAGTGAGGACCTAGATAGGCTCAGAATAAGTGTGTGCTGTGACAGTGAGCAAAGAGCTTGGAGGTGCAGCCTGGCTCAGTCCGTGAACTGTGAACTGTGTGTATAACCCTGATCGCACAGTGTCCTTGCAGCATTATAATGCCAGGTGTCAGTGCAGCTTTGATGTGCAGAAATATCCTATAATTGGTTCAAAGATGTGCCGTAAGGGTTGTGAGAGGCTGGCATATGTAGGATGCCAATGTGTGTAGAGTGTGTGTGTATATATTATATATCGATGTTGGCACCCAGTGTCCATGGAGCCCTCTGAAGCAAGCAGCAAGTGGAATTCCCAGGTATCTGCTCTGGCTTCCGAGTTAAGTTTTTTCTGCCGTTGAGCTTGTTTTGCGTGTTTCTGAAGATATGAAGTTGAATATTAATGAGGCAATTTGTTCCGTTAGTCCCCCTCAGTTGGGAGCTCAGTGCTGCCTAGTGAGAAGCTCGCTACAATATTTGTAAAAACATAAAAGATGCTCTCAACTATGATATAGGCCTCCTCTGACTTTGCATCTGATTCTGCCACAAATCCTGTCCAGCCCATATCACCCAGACCAATATAAGACTTCACTTTATTGATCAATGAGAATCTCAAGCATGCTGATATGCTGAGCAATGATCCTTCTTGATTCTGTATAACATAAAGTGGTTCAGTTCTCTCCTTGTCATTGTATTTTAATATTTACTACAATGTGTCCAATGTTTGTCACACTTTGTGCCTTGGTGTTGCAGTTTGATTGAAGGAGGTTTTAACTTGATCTGTTTTAACCATTTTATTTTGTCAGACAATATATAGCACCGCTGGAAATGTGTTGCTGGAAAAGCGCAGCAGGTCAGGCAGCATCCAGGGAACAGGAGAATCGACGTTTCGGGCATGAGCCCTTCTTCAGGAAGGCTTATGCCCGAAACGTCGATTCTCCTGTTCCCTGGATGCTGCCTGACCTGCTGCGCTTTTCCAGCAACACATTTCCAGCTCTGATCTCCAGCATCTGCAGACCTCACTTTCTCCTCAATATATAGCACCAACTTGGTATCTAGTTTAACCGCCATAGAATGCCCCTCTGCATTGAGATTTACCGACCAGTATTTGCTGTCCAGGTGATTGATTTCTCCTTGAATGTGGTTTTGACTCTCCTACTTCCTCGATTGTATGGCATTTCAAGTTCAGTTGCTGCTTGCTTTCAAGTATAGAATTACAGGATTCCTTAAATTGACTTCCAAAAGTGTTCAACAAGGCACTTCACAAAAGATTAAGTCATAACATAAAAAGCCCCCAGTTTTGGAGTAATATATGGCATGGATAGAGAATTGGCTAATGGGGAGGAAACAGCGAGTGGGGGTAAGGGATTCTTTTTCAGGTTGGTGACCTGTAACTAGTGGGGTTCCACAGGAATCAGCGCTGGGGCCACAACTGTTTACTACTTACAATAAATATTAATGACTTGGAGGAAGGAAATGAATGTACTGTAGCCAGATTTGCAGGCAATGCAAAACTAGATGGAAAGGCAGGTTGTAAGATGGTGCAGAGAGGTATTGATAGGTTAAATAAGTGGGGAAAAAATGGCAATGGGAGTATAATGTGGCAAAATGTGAAGTTGTTCATTTGGAAGGGAGAGCAAAAGAATAGGATATTACTTAAATGGAAAAAGCTGCAACAGAAAGGAACTTGGGGAGTACTTGTGCACAAAACACAGAAAGCTGGCACCGCAGGTAATCAGGAAGGCTAATTAAATGTTGGTAAAAACAAGGATTTCAAGGGGATCGGTGTATAACAATATGGAAGTATTACTGTAACTGCACAACATGCTGGTGGGACCATATCTGAAGAACTGGGAGCAGTTCTGGTCACCTTATTTAAGAAAAAGTTATTGTTTCATTGGAGGCAGTTTGGAGAAGGTCCACTGGGAAGATCGTGGTGTGGAGGGATTGTCTTATGGATGAAGATTTAGCAGGTTAGAACTCTACTCGCCAGGAATTTGACGATTGAAAAGAATGAGAGGTGATCTCATTAGAGATGTAGGGATTCTTAAGGGGATTGATAGGTAAATACTGAGAGGACATTTCCCTTTGTGGGAGAGTGTAGGACCAGAACACACAGTCTCAGAATAATGGGGCACCAGTTTAAGACTGAGATGAGGAGGAAATTCTTCTCTCAGAGAGTTGAAAATCTTTAGAACTCTTTGCCACAGAGACCTCTGGGGGAAGAATGCTTGTGAATATTTCGGGCTCAGATAAATTCTTCATCAGTTGGGGAATCAAGGATTCTGGAGAACAGACAAGCACTACAGAGTGACAGTGAAGTGAACTGCTGCATGATTGGCTTCTAGAAATATTTACACATCATGCGGTTAGAATACTGACCAACTGACAGGAAACAGAAAGTAGGATAATGGGTGATGATGTAGTTGGACAAATGTAACTAGTGAGACCATATCCATTCACCATATTCAACAATGACCTATGACTGAAGAAAAAGCCAAATTTTTAAATTTGCTGATCACACAATGACAGGCAAGATTGCAACCGACGTAGATAGAAGTGTAAAATTATAAACAGATATTGATAGGTTAAATGCATGAGTAAACCAAACTCACGATGAGGAATAGGAAACGTAGATACAGGACAAAGTTTTCTCCTGTAACTGTGTTCTCTATTGCTCATCACAATCCAGTTTTCTGAGCGTCAGCTACAAAACAGTCAAACAACATTAATCCTTGTTGAAACTCGCCAGAGGAATTGCTGGTTGGGTGAGGTAACTGCAAGGTCCCTGTACAACTGGATCCAGCATTGGGTTGGTGCCCTCAGGCGAGAAGTGGGAAAGGAGGAACACAGCCGTTGACCTCCAAAATTCTGAGAATCTTATCCTATTGTATTTTCCTGTTCAGGATATCCAAATCCCTGGAGCATGGTGATTGACAGATTGACTACCTTATTTTTACGTTTTCTGGAAAAACTGCATAAAGTCCAAGTCTGGGTGTGGAGATTCCTGGAACTGCACATCATCAAGATGGTCTCCTCCTTTATTATCTGGATCACATTAAAGGAGGTGAGAACTTTAATACAAACCAGTGCTAGTTACAGGAGGGAGAAATAGATGAGCAGGGCTGGTGTTGAAATTAGATGTAGCTGAAAGAGGTCTTGCATAATGGTAATGCCATTATACTCATAATTCAGGAACATAGGCTAATGATCTGGGGACACGAACTGGTAGTTTGTATGACTGGAGTTCAGTGTCGAGTGGCATTCCACAGGGATCAGTACTGGGTCCCCTTTTTTTGTGATATACATAAACCATGTAGAATAAAATGTGGGATAAGGTGGGAGGGGAAATGATAAGTACATTTGCAGATAACACCAGGATTGGCCGGCGGTTGACAGTGGGGACGAAGTCTTGGGTTACAGGAGGATATAAACAGATGGACAGATCAGTAGCAGATGGAATCTACCTCAGATACATGTGAGGTGATGTACTTTGGAAGTAGTAATAAGACAAGGGAGTACTCAAAGGATGGCAGGACATGAGGAAGCTCAGAGGAACAGAGGGTGTTTGTCCACAGGAAGTTCACAGGACAGGTTAATAATGTAGTTAAGGCAGAAGGGAGACTTGCCTTTATAACTTGAGGCATAGATTATTAGAGCTGGGAGGTTATGTTGGAGCTGTATAGAACTCTGGCTAGACCAGAACTGGAGTGCTGCATGCAGTTCTGGTCACAACAATAAAAGGAGAGTGCGACTGCAGTGGAGGGGGTGCAGAGGAGATTGCCCAGGTTGTTGCCTGGAATGGACCACTTGAGCTATGAAGAGAGGCTGGAAAAAGTTGGGTTATTTCCTTTGGAGTAGAGAAAATTGAGGCGGGACCTGAAAGAGGGGCATGGCCAGGGTGGATAGAAAGCAGCTATTCCTTAGTTGAAGGGTTAATAATAAGGCAGGATATAATTTTAAAGTGAAAGGAAAGATGTTTAGAGGAGATTTGAGGGAAAATCTTTTCACCCAGATGATGGTAGAGGTCTGGAGTGCACTGCTTGGGAGGGTAGAGATTCCTAATGAAGGGCTCCTGCACAAAATGTTGATTTTCCTGCTCCTCGGATACTGCCTGACCTGCTGTGTTTTTCCACCACCACTCTAACCTTGACTCTAATCTCCAGCATCTGCTGTGCTTACTTTCAGGATCAGTGGTGTTGGAAGAGCACAGCAGTTCAGGCAGCATCCAAGGAGCTTCGAAATCAACGTTTCAGGCAAAAGCCCTTCATCAGGAATAAAGGCAGTGAGCCTAAAGCGTGGAGAGATAAGCTAGAGGAGGGTGGGGGTGGGGAGAAAGTAGCATAGAGGGGGAGGGGATGAAGGTGATAGGTCAGGGAGGAGAGGGTGGAGTGGATAGGTGGAAAAGGAGATAGGCAGGTAGGACAAGTCCAGACAAGTCATGGGGACAGTGCTGAGCTGGAAGTTTGGAACTAGGGTGAGGTGGGGGAAGGGGAAATGAGGAAACAGTTGAAGTCCACATTGATGCCCTGGGGTTGAAGTGTTCCGAGGCGGAAGATGAGGCGTTCTTCCTCCAGGCGTCTGGTGGTGAGTGAGCGGCGGTGAAGGAGGCCCAGGACCTCCATGTCCTCGGCAGAGTGGGAGGGGGAGTTGAAATGTTAGGCCACAGGGCGGTGTGGTTGATTGGTGCGGGTGTCCCGGAGATGTTCCCTAAAGCACTCTGCTAGGAGGCGTCCAGTCTCCCCAATGTAGAGGAGACCGTATCGGGAGCAACGGATACAATAAATGATATTGTATAAGGAATAAATGATGTGAAAGTAAAACTTTGATGGATGTGGATCCTTTAGGGCCTTGGATAGAGGTGAGGGAGGAGGTGTGGGCGCAGGTTTTACAGTTCCTGTGGTGGCAGGGGAAGGTGTCAGGATGGGAGGGTGGGTTGTAGGGGACGTGGACCTGACCAGGTAGTCATGGAGGGAACGGTCTTTGCGGAAGGCGGAAAGGGGTGGGGAGGGAAATATATCCCTGGTGGTGGGGTCTGTTTGGAGGTGGCGGAAATGTTGGCAGATGATTTGGTTTATGTGAAGGTTGGTAGGGTGGAAGGTGAGCACCAGGGGCGTTCTGTCCTCGTTACGGTTGGAGGGGTGGGGTCTGAGGGCGGAGGCGCGGGATGTAGACAAGATGCGTTGGAGGGCATCTTTAACCACGTGGGAAGGGAAATTGCGGTCTCTAAAGAAGGAGGCCATTTGGTGTATTCTATGGTGGTACTGGTCCTCCTGGGAGCAGATCCGGCAGAGGCGGAGGATTTGGGAATATGGGATGGCATTGTTGCAAGAAGTAGGGTGGGAAGAGGTGTAATCCAGGTAGCTGTGGGAGTCGGTGGGTTTGTAAAAAATGTCAGTGTCAAGTCAGTCATCATTAATGGAGATGGAGAGGTCCAGGAAGGGGAAGGAGGTGTCAGAGATGGTCCAGGTAAATTTAAGGTCAGGGTGGAATGTGTTGGTGAAGTTGATGAATTGTTCAACCTCCTCGCGGGAGCACGAGTTGGCGCCAATGCAGTCATCAATGTAGCGGAGGAAGAGGCGGGGAGTAGTGCCGGTGTAATTATGGAAGATCAACTGCTCTACGTAGCCAACAAAGAGACAGGCATAGCTGGGGCCCATAAGTGTGCCCATGACTACCCCTTTGCTCTGGAGGAAGTGGGAGGATTCAAAGGAGAAATTGTTAAGGGTGAGGACCAGTTCGGCCAAACGAATGTGAGGGTCGGTGGAAGGCCTTACTTTCGTCTGCTTGGGAGGGAGTTGAGGTGGGTAACTTCACAACCTTTAAAAAATACTTGAGTGAACACTTAGAAATATCATAACTGGGATTTAGGCCCATAGCCTAAGTACTGGAAAATGGAACTGGTGTAAATTTAGTGTAGTTTTGTCAGTACAGAGTTGATGAGCCATACCTTCTGTAATGTTTAATTCTATAAGAGTTCAATTTCCATTGTAAGTTAGTAAAATCAGGAATCAAAAGCTATTCCCAGTAATGGTGACCATAAAGCTACTGTTATGTTTCTCATAAAAACCAATCTAGTTCAACAATGTCCTTTTGTGAAGGAACTCTGCCGTCTTTACCAGGTCTGCACCTACATATGACTCCAACCCACGGCAATTTAGATGACTCTTAACTGTAAAATGGCTGTGCAAGCCTGATATTTGAAGGGCAATAAATGCTGGTCTTGCGAGAGATCCTCCCCTATCCCATGATGCAATGGTAAAACAAGTCTGCAGATTCAGCGCAAAATATCTCCAACCCAAGGTAAAGCAGGAACCAACAAAATTCACAGGACTGTCCATCAAATAAATCAGAAGGGATAATGAACTAGTCAGACTGACTCCAGAGTACTGCATCTAATAAGAGGGGCATTTAAACGTTAAGAACCACAAGGCCAGTACTATTTGGGAGGGTCTGTGTTCTGAGGAACATCTGGAGAAACTTGGAACTTTCAGGCTTTAGGGAGGCTGAGAAAATCTCACTGATGTACACAAGAAGGTAGACCAAAAATTAATTTGGAATATACTTTAAGTTAAATATATGTTCAAGAGACTAACTAGTAATGGGTAATTTTGGGCCTACCACTGTATACGGGAGATTGGTCTTGACAAAGACAGTCATCAAGATATGGAATCAACTTGCAGAATGAGGAGTCAGGGCAAAAACACTGTTAAATTGTTGAAGTAACAATTGGATGCAACAACATGGAGATCTCCTTGTGCAGGTGAATCACAATGAGGCAAGTTGCATTCCTCACTCAGAATAACCTTGTGAAGATCTCAGTGAAGGAACTGTTCGAAGAACAGTGGCACTGCAGAAGGGTTTCAGGCTAAATTTTCAGTAAGAAAGCTGTTTACTGCAACATCAGTCTTTCCATCTATGTGTTCAGGCCACACAGCAGGATAAAATCAATCTGGAGTCCAGTTCCCATATGGGTTTCCCAGGTCCCACTATAACCTCAAAAGTAACTCAGAGAAGCAATGTGGTTCTGATTTCCACCGAGGTTCCGGTGGGAGAGTGAGGAGTGCGCCTGAGAATTTTCAAATGTCTGCACTGACAACTGGTAACCAGGGTGGATCCAATTTCTGAGTTGTCATTTATAACTGATAGCAGTTGGCAGCTCCTGAATCTGAGCCAGTTCAGAAAGAGCATATTGTACCACTTTGCTCAGTACCATCTCCCAAAGTAAAAACCTGACACCTGTACTTATTTCCTGTCAACGTTTTCCATTATAAAATCCAACATCCAAATTCCTAATGGAATTTCACCCTTTTGTACAGCATATGCTTCCCCCAATCTCCATCTCCATATATATCAGATTCAGTGTTATTTTGGGAGTGGGATGCTCAATGTCAAGGCAAGTACCATTGCTATTACACCATCCTTACACATTTTGGCCATTTGGTCCTATTCATTACCAACCAATCTGTCACTCCAAATCACATTCTCTTGACTATTTGACCTGTTGCTACAAAGACCTAACCCACTTGTACCTTTGCACACCCCTGGACTATAATTGCAGTCCCATTGGTGTAGCCACCACTTCCCCATGCAAACATGGAGTCAACAGACACTTGTGGTGATTGCCAGAAACAATAATATGAAATTGCAGAAAGAAACAACAGTAAGTATGGAGCCAAGCCTGGTGGTCCAACCTTTCAATTATACAGTCACCACACCCAGAGTTTTCCTAGGGCCTGAGAAGGGCCTGTTAGATATCAAGAACTCAGTTGTTCCAACAACAGAGCAAAATATTTTGTTGATTATGAACTGCCTGAAGACTTGTTGTTGAGTGTGTCTGAATCTTTTACAGGTCTCCTTGATGAACTACCTTTTCCTTATCGTCTGGGTGTTTGCATTACCCTATTCCTCATTCCGTCCACTGGCATCCAGCATTTCAACAGTGTGGGCCTGTGTCATGATTGTCTGTAAAATGATGTACCAGCTCAAGGTTGTTAAATTATCCACATTTTCTGCAAATTGCACACTGGTAAGCAGTGACATGGTCACATGTTTTTCTTTCGGTAGTCAACAACAATTTTCATTTTATTAGCATTTTTAATGTTAATAAATTGTCCATAATGGGATTTTCAAATTGGTGGAAGTGATAGGTCATTGTGGATGTGATAGGATTTAGGAACATTGGAACATAGAACTTAGGAACAGAGGGTTCCCGCAAGTGGCAGGCGTAGAGTTTGGATCTGCCCGTGTGCAGAACCAAGGTACGGAATTGCTGTAGATTCGGTGAAGGTACAGGAGCAGTACTTGGACAGGCATAGAACATATTTACTTGCAATCAAGGAATATCTGGCAAAAGTAAATAGTAATGTTGTACCTTTAAACTGTTTCTTTAAAAAAATGCAAAGTTATTATGTGTATAACACAAGTGTATTAGTTGTGTGTTATAAAATTAATATATGCTTCATCCTCCATTATTATTTATGGCATTAGCATGCAAATATTAATGTTTATAAATTGGATCTTGTCATTTTATTGTTTTTCACTGAAGCATTGACCTATTGAGTAACTAATTTCCAGCTGTCAATTTTCTTCTCCTTATCCCTTGTTAGATTATAAGACGTTTATTGAAACAGCAAAATTCCATAAGAATCTTGCTGTTTTCTTGCTATGATTTCAGCAAGTGGCTGACTGACTTTGTCTGGAAAATGACGTAGATCTCCAACAAACAATGTATAGAATTAAGCATATGTCGAGGTATTAGAGGATACCGGCCTTCAATTCTGCTTTCAGGCTCTATCCTTGACCCCAAAACTTTTGGGCACGTTAATGGTAATGGACACATTGGGTTATTTTGACATTGAGAAATTAGTGAAATCGTAAGTAATACAAATTTGCATCATGATTTTCTAAAAGCTCGTGATACTGATGGGAATTCCATGAGTAGGTGTTTGGATTCTTCAACCTGCTGTACCATTCAATACATTCATGGCTGATTCCATTACTCCATGTTCCTGCCTATCCTGAATCTTTCAACCCTTGTGAAGAATTTATCTAACTCTGTCTTAAAAAGATTCGAGACTCTATTCCTCAAAACATAGTGTTCCAAAGACACATGACATTTGGTGAGAAAATAATTCTCCTTATCTTTGTATTAAATGGGTAAATGGACCATAATTCTGGATTCTCCCACAAGAGGAAATATCTTTTCCCTATCCACTCTGTCAAGACCCCTCGGGATCTTCTATACTTCATTCCTCACACACTTCTGACTTAAAAAAAATACAAACCTGGCCTGTCTAATCTCTCCTCATAAGGTAAGCCATCCATTTCAGGTATTACCATAATAATCCATCTCTAAACTACTTTCAATGTCTTTTGTTATGAACCAGGCCAGATCGCCTCCCCCCCCTCCACCAAAGAAGATAGCCTAACTTTCCGAGTTGTTTAAGACAGACGTAAGGTGGATATCTCAGGAGTGATGCAGTGGATCAAACCCCTCTGTTTCAAGTAAAACACAATTTATTTATTGATACACCATCGAAAGAAACACAAGCAAAAAAAACCCAGAATTTAAAGTAATGCCTATATTAAACCCAACCAACATCATATCCATACAATTTACCATCAGCTGTTCTGCAACATCCCCATAAATAAACCCCTTGGCAAAAAATGGTAAATTCAAACACTGGTTTTACAGGAGAGATATTTGCGAGAGAGTCAGCCAGAAACGTCTATTGACTCAAAGAACCTTTCTTTCCAGCAGCTTTCTTTGACTAACAGCTTTGAACAGACTGCTTGCTAAAACCAAACCGGGGGAAAAAAAAGCACTGAGCAGGGAGAACTGGCCACTTCCTTTTTATTGTACAAGTGTTCTACAAAAAGCTTAAAAGCCTTTTCCTGATTGTTGCCTTAGGTAGTATCTAGTAGTTTGCCATTAGCAAAGTCCCTTAACCCAGACAAATTGGAACATCTGCCAGGGAGAACTAGCCATTTGGATACAGGACTGGCTCAAAGGTAGAAGACAGAGGCTGGTAGTGGAGGGTTGTTTCTCAGACTGGAGGCCTGTGACCAGTGGAGTGCCACAAGGATCGGTGCTGGGTCCACTACTTTTCATCATTTATATAAATGATTTGGATGTGAACGTAGGAGGTATAGTAATAAGTTTGCAGATAACACCAAGATTGGAGGTGTAGTGGACAGCGAACAAGGTTGCAATGGGATCTTGATCAGATGGGCAAATGGGCTGAGGAGTGGTTGAAGGAGTTTAATTCAGATAAATGCGAGGTGCTGCCTTTTGGAAAAGCAAATCTTAGCAAGACTTATACACTTAATGGTAAGGTCCTAGGGAGTGTTGCTGAACAAAGAGACCTTGGAGTGTAGGTTCATAGCTCCTTGTAAGTAGAGTTGCAGGTAGATAGGATAGTGAAGGAGGCATTTGGTATGCTTTCCTTTATTGGTCAGAATATTGAGTATAGGAATTGGGAGGTCATGTTGTGGCTGCACTGGACATTGGTTAGACTGCTGTTGGAATATTGCATGCAATTCTGGTCTCCTTCCTTTCGGAAGGACGTTGTGAAACTTGAAAGGGTTCAGAAAAGATTTACAAGGATGTTGCCAGGGTTGGAGGATTTGAGCTATAGGGACAGGTTGAACAGGCTGGGGTTGTTTTCCCTGGGACGTCGGGGGCTGAAGGGTGACCTTATAGAGGTTTATAAAATCACGAGGAGCATGGATAGGACAAATAGACAAAGTCTTTTCCCTGGGGTGGGGGAGTCCAGAACTAGAGGGCATAGGTTCAGGGTGAGAGGGGAAAGATATAAAAGGGACCTGACGGGCAACTTTTTCACGCAGAGGGTGGAACATGTATGGAATGAGCTGCCAGAGGAAGTGGTGGAGGCTGGTACAATTACAACATGTAAAAAGAATTTGGATGGGTATATGAATAGGAAGGGTTAAGAGGGAGATGAGCCAAGTGCTTGCAAATGGGACTAAATTAGGTTGGGATATCTGGTTGGCAAGGATGGGTTGGATTGAAGGGTCTGTTTTGTGTTGTACATCTCTATGACTCTAATTAGGACCTTTAAGCCTACTCCATCACTCAATATGATTATGGCTGATCCAGTTGTGGTCTCAGATTCACTTTCCTGCCTGCCCTAAATAATGCTGATCTCTCTTGTCAATTCATAATCTATCTCCTCAGCCTTGAATAAGTTCAATGACCCAGCCTGCACTGTTATCTGGGGAAGAGAGTGCTACCACATGATTCTGTGGCAATGCTAAAATAGCCTTGTTCTTTCCATCCAAATAGATTGAAAGTTCATGAGGAGGTTGTAGTAATATGCTGAAAGGAGCTAATCAGACGGCTAATCCATTTGATCAAAATTAACACAAGGGGACACAAATACATATGATGTAAATCTATTAACTAAATTAACTTGATATATATATATATATATATATAGACATATGCAAACGAATGAGTGAATATATTAACTTAAACAACTTAATAGACACATATATACAAACAAGTAAGTTTCATACTGCCTTCTATCCATCAAGGACCTTGGCAGCGGTGGTATTTAGAGCTCTATCTCATTTTCCAATATCTCCGGTCTTGCAAACCCCAGCCGGATGGTGAACGATACGATGAGTGGGGCAAACGCCCTGATATTGGTACTATTCTGAATCTGAGGTTAGGTGCTGAATCTCCATTTAGTATTTTCCGAAGCTTCAGAATAGGCTGAGAAACAAATCCAGGTGGCCTCATGTAACTGCAGAACAGGACATTTCCTCACAGACAGTTCAATATGTCACATGGTTACCTCCCAATCGAAATAGGCTGGCTTTTGCATTAGGCCTGTTTTTCATGGATAGGATCATAAAATCCCTAGTGTGGGAACAGACCATTTGGACCATGCTGAACTTCCGAAGATCATCCCACCCAGTCCAACCTCTACCCTATCCCAGAAAATCTGCATTTCCTGTGGCTAATTAACCTAGCCTGCACATCCCTGGACACTATGGGCAATTGAGCATGGCCAGTCCACCTAACCCGCACATCTTTGGATTGTAGGAGGAAACTGGAGCACCCAGAGGAAACCCACGCAGACACAGGAAGAATGTGCAAACACCATACAGACAGTCGCCCGAGGTGGGAATCAAACCGAGATCCCTGATACTGTGGGGGCAGCAGTGCTAACCACTGAGCCACCGTGCTGCCACTTTTCCACTTTATTTCAATTGCTGATTGCCATGAGCAATTAACCTTAAAGCTCTGGTTTGAAGATATCATGTTTAGGCCCAACATGTCAGGGGTAAACTGGTGATCGACAGCTCAGTCACTGATGAGGGGAGCTGGGAAGGGTCAGAGGTCAGGTCTTGGCTTCAGTTGAAAAAGGAGTTGATCTAAGGGAATGTTTAGTTTGGAAAATTCAAGGTTAGACCCAGTTGGTTCAGTGAATATTTGTAAAATGAAACTTGACTAGTTTTAAGTGCTGAAATGGCAACATTTGTTATTTTTGATATCACGTGAAGCAGTTACCATCAAATTGGATTGAACTGATTCCTGGATTCTGTCTCGTATGCACGTGAAATGAACCAGCTCTTGTTTTGAAAATGGCTTTTAGTCTACCAGCGTATACAGGGTGATGAAAGAAATGCACAAGGATAGTTGGAAGGTTACAGCATCCCGTATGTGTGATGAGGATTTCACTATCCCAGTGCACCCACATGGGGACAGGAGGGGGGTAAGGGAAAAGGGGTTGGCACCCACATCTGAAAAACTGGGAAGAGAATCTGTTGCTGGACATGTGGCTGTGTTGAAGTAGATAGAAGTGTATCCAAAGTTTTGCATCTCTCCTTTTTGCATCTAACTGCACCCCGCTCTTGTTCACTCCCTTGCATCTCGTTCCACCTTTCCTCCCTCCGATCTCAGACCACCTCTTGTTTTCTCCCATCTCTTATATAATGGATTGATGTTTTCAGTTTCTACATCTTTCATACTGGCAGACTGTTATCTTTCTGATCATTTTTTAATATTTATATTGGACTCTATTCTGCTCTTAGAATGGAAGTCAAGAGCTGCTGTCCACATCTGCTCTATACGCTGGTCCTATAGACCCCACGTATTGGTATGGAGCACTGAAGAAATGTGAAGATGATGTCTTGCCCTGTCTGAAGGTAAATACCTTATCAGTTTTAAGTTAAAAATCATACAACACCAGGCTATAGTCCAACAGCTTTCGGAGTGCTGAAACCTGACGAAGGCGCTAGTGCTTCCAATCAAACCTGTTGGACTATAACCTGGTGTTGTGTGATTTTTAGCTTTGTCCACCCCAGTCCAATACCGACACCTCCACATCATGATTATCAGTTTTAGAAAGCACAGAATATATCTTAGAGAAGGATTCTACCATTGCATATAGTGAATTGGAATCAGCATATTCCCACGGAAAATATTCAATATCCTCAATTTTTAGGTTGCTCAGTGAAAATGCTGATAAGAATTCCTAAGATGACTGCCAATTACCGTCTTGGCTTCAGACTGAATACTTAAGGATTGCCTTCTCAGTCTCTGTAGACAATGGAGTGTGAGGAATGTCGAGAATGAACCATTGTCCAATTCAAAGAACAATTGTGAAATCGCCAAATGGGATGATCTGGGAGCAGTTTAGAAGCCCCTTGAAATCTCTGCCCCAAACCCACAGAACATCAACAGAATGAGATGAGTAAAATCTATACTTTATAGACGAGAAATGGTGTGTGACTTAACAGGATTGAGAATCAATGCTAGTAGAAATGGAATCATTAATAAAGGTGAAGGGTGTTTTTTTCAGGTTTGCTGCATTGAAACCATGTCCAGTACGTAAAAGCAACATTCGATAAAGGCTTCACTCTTTAAGATGTCACAATATGTCTTCAACTGAACAAGCACTTTTAAAGTGTTATAATATAGATAAAATGGTATCCAGTATCCTTAAAAGGTATCCAAAAACTTTCAATAAAAATATCTATTAAAAAAAAGGTATCCAAAATAATAACAGAAAACAAAGACTCTGATTAATACAGTGTTTTTCACAATTGTCAGATTTCACAAAGCACTTCACAGGCAATAATTACTTTTTAAACTTCTCCTTGTACTGCACCTGCACTGTGTTTACACATTCATTCAACTTGTCTAAATTAGCCTGAACCCTCCTTACATCTCCTCAAAACTCACAACGCCACAAAGTTGACCCCATGCATTTCATATAAAAATGTTGTCTCAAATCTCAATGCATGAATTATATGGACTGTCCTGATGTACAGTTGGACAGCAACCAATCATTTATCTGGAAGCTTTAATGAACCACATTGTGTCTCATTCTGTTTAGAACCATTTGATCATCTTGGGTTTACTGGTGTTTGAAATGACTGTTTATCGCCATCAACAATACTACAGGCTCCACAATGGGCTCAAGACTCCTTTAACAGGAACCCTACTTGACAATATTACACGGCTCCATTTGGATGACGGGCTGCTGAACTGCATCAAATATTTCACAAACTACTTCTTTTACAAGTTTGGGCTGGAGGTATGGTTGACCTGTGCCAGATTTTCATTCTCTTAATGATTCATTTCTTTTGGTTTGGCAAGTTCAGAGCACTTAGATATACAGTATTCCATTTGTGAGCATCAGATATTGATTATTTGACACAGAGCTTAAAAAAAGTGATGCAATAATTTTGTCATTGGACTAATGTTCTGGAGAGTGTGATTAGTGGTTCACTAATGCCCTTTAGGGAAGGAAACCTGGCGTCCTTGCCTGATCAAGCCTGTACGTGACTCCAGACCCACAATAATGTGGTTAACTTTAAACTGATCTCTGAAATAGCCTTGTGAGCCAGCCTACAGTGTCAAAGCTACTCAGAATGTTTATACAGGAGTGCCATCAACTTCTTCCAGTAATTAGCAATGGGTAGTAAGTGTCAGTCTTGTCAGTAATACATTAGTGATCTCCTGTGGACAAGTTGCAGAATCAGAAGTGAATGACAGTCAGGTACCTGTTGGAAAGTACAATCAGCCCCTATCCTGTCCCTCAATGTCTGTATACACAATCTGTGAGAGGTCGAGGGGAATTCCGTCAGTGATCCAACCTGCAGTTGGCCAGCATTACAGCAGAGGGTGAAGGAAACGTCCAGCTGTAACAGTAACATTGCCTCACTGTCTTAACCAGGATTTCCCTTCTACCTTGGCTTACCTTTCTACTCTGCTGACCTCATGAAATTGGAGGTGCACTCGCCTTAGTCAAGTGTGGGAGAGAAAAAACACTTTGGTTTAACATCTTGAACAAGATGTTATTTGTCCCATTTCAGCAGCAAGCTACAAGATATACAATATGATATATTATTACAGAAACTGAGGAAGACCTCAACATCCTTCCAGATCTAAAGCTGCCTCCTGTCCAGATCCAAGGACCATTTTCATAATGGGTTGTGTTAGTGTACTCCTCAGCTTTAACCCTTTCAGACACTTACATCATGTTATCAATATAAAGGAGTGGTGACAAGCAGAGTTTAGGAGAGTCTGTTGACTTTTGGTTCCTTGGCCACTGAATACTGATTTGTTCATTTAGTGAAATTCATCTGTGTAATCTGAGCATGTGTGGTGTTTCCAGCTGATAAGTGTATGAAATGAAACAGTCACCGCAGCCACGTCTCTGGCTAAACAGCAGTATTTATTGGACAGCACTGTTTAATGGGATAGGTGCAGAAGTTTAGATTAGTTGGTGCTTATTGGGATGACGCAGCCTATGCTACAGGCAAGCATTGCACAGAAAGATTAAGAATGTTTATTACAGTGGAGTGCACACAAAACAGCAGTGGCTAAATAGGCTGGAAAACCTGGAGAAATTGGAGTGGATTTGTGGTGAGTGGGAATGTGGTCAGTGAGATTATGGGGAACGTAGGTGATTTTCTTTTTGGTGTGTTTCTAGGGAGCAGACACTCATGAGAATAACAACGCAAGGCATTACGGGTCACTGTAAAGCATCATGCCAGTGTGAAGATTGGTGTGCCAGTGGCATCTGAACATTGACTGTTTGTTGTTTATTCCTCAGCTCTGCTTCATGGCAGCCATACACCTCATTGGGCAGCGCATGGACTTGTACTCTGCGATCCACGCCTTGTGGCTAATTGTGGTTCTTTGCAGACGCCGGAGAAAGGCCATTGCTGAGATATGGCCCAAATACTGCTGCTTCGTTGCCTGTATCATTCCCTTCCAGTACCTGCTGTGCATCGGGATACCTCCCTCTCTCTGCAAAGGTACATTCTCAAAAAACTGGAGTGTCTTTCAACTTGGAGTAAAGGGGGTAAGGGAGAGTGTGAGGGGAGAGTGAGGGGGGGGGGGGGGGGGGGAGAGTGTGAGGGGAGACTGGAGCTGGTGATAACTACACTTTTTTGGGAAGACCACTGGTGCGTAACTGAGGTCAGCTTATGTGTTATTCCCAGCGCACATTGTGAAAGTACTGAGACAGGACAGAGTACTCCAGGCTGACATTGTGACATCAGTACCTGATGTTCAATGCAGAGAGGCTGGAGGGATGGCAGCAAATATTTTAGGACTCGGAGTTAATAGAACACATGTTGGTGGGAAGAGCAGATTGCTTCTCACCACTCTGTTATATTGATGACATGGTGCAAGTGTCTGGAGATTGAGCTTTGATTTCCTGGTGACCCCAGACTGATCCTTGAGGGTTGGCAACCCCATGTGTTCCCAATGTTATTGAATGTGGACGCCTGATTGCAGAATGCCCCTGGAGTGCACTGCACCTCCCCCCCCCCCCCCCCCCACCAACCCCCTTCCCCAAAGTACAGCTTGACTGCCTGGGTAATGTACAATGTACATGAAAAGCATTCATAGTAAGCATTTGTTCTTCCCACCAACATATGTTCTATTAACTCCGTGTCCTAAAATATTTGCTGCCATCCCGTCAGCCTCTCTGCATTGAACATCACAATTTCAGCCTGGAGTACTCCGTCCTGTTGCAGCGTTTTCACAACATGTGCTGGGAATAACGCTTAACACTTACATAAGCTGACCTCAGTAACGCTCCTGTGGCCTTCCCAACAAAGTGTAGTTATCACTGGCTCCAGTCTCTCAGTAATCAAAGCTTTGCACTTTTATAAACTATCTAAGATTAACATCTCTCCTCTGTGATATCCTTTACAGATTATCCCTGGAGGTCCACTCTTGGATTGAGCTCCAATCTCATTAAGTGGCTCTATCTGCCAGACTTCATAAAAAGACCCAATTCAATTTTCCTAATGTGTAAGTGATCAATTACCCTGGCAGGTTATTCCTTCATTTTGGCTCAAGTGAGTTTGGTATTTGTCATTCTGACATGATAAGGAATTCATATTTCTCCGCCTCAAATCCCAAAATAAGTTCAGAAATGAATTTAGTAAGGTTCTAGTCTCATCATGACAATTCATATCTGAGCTTCTATTCAAACTCAGAATATTTTTGGGAAAAAGTCTCGAATGTAATTGTGCTTTGGTTTTAAATTGCAGGTGGGTTTAAATTCATATTCGGAGTTATTTGGATTCTAGTTGAGATTCACACTTCATTTTTAGTTGCAACTTCATCTGCATTCAGATTAAAATTTGGGGTTCAGTACCACTGGGATTTGGGTTTGAGTTTTGATTGGTTATGGTTCAAAATGAATTGAATTTGAGCTCAGAGTCAGGCTGGGTGGGGGGGGGTCGGGGGTCAGGCTGGAGGGCAGGGGTCAGATTGGAGGCTGGGGTCAGCATGTGGTTCAGGGTCAGGATATGTAGATTGGGCATGCCTGTTTATTAACCGATCATTTAGTTCCTCTGGCAAATCAATATTACAATAATCACGACGTATTGTCAATCATGAGCCTATAAAAGTTACTGAAGTCTCACCTTGTTACATGAAAAATAGTTTGCCTACTTGAAAAATAGTGAATGTTGAATATTTTAAGGGTCAGTGCAATGAATTTGACATGGGGTCTTGCATGAGGCTGGGGTTGTAAAAATGAGGAAATCAGAGACTCCCTCAAGACTTTCTGATCAGTTTAAAGGGGATCCAGTCCACTGTTATGACTCTATAACTCTATAATACTGTTTTTGTCAAAACCCAGAGCAGTGTTTCTCATATTCCATACTTCAGGAACTCTCATAGTATGGTACAGAAGTGTCAGCCCTGGCTCAGCCACTCGCACTGTGGGATGCAGTGAAGTGTGAGTTCAAGTCCCACTCCAGAAAAAGAGAGCACAAAATCTAAACGAGTACAGTGCTGAGGGCGTGCTGCACTGTCAGGGGTGCCAGAATCTCACAGATAAGATGTTAAGCCAAAGCCATGTCTGTCCTCTCAGGATGTAAAAGATTGTAAGGCACTATCTTGAGAAGAGTAATAAATCAATATTTATGCTGGCACATCAGCATCACTAAAAACATGTTATTTGATTACT
This sequence comes from Chiloscyllium plagiosum, assembly GCF_037043375.1. NCBI lineage: Eukaryota > Metazoa > Chordata > Chondrichthyes > Orectolobiformes > Hemiscylliidae > Chiloscyllium > Chiloscyllium plagiosum. The sequence goes on along the minus strand of NW_028270153.1, from coordinate 69,605,878 downwards.
GTTTGTGGGAGTTTGCAGTAAAAATATTAACTGCTGTGTTTCTGACATACCTAATGATTGCAGTTATCCCTCATTTTGCATTCTCAATGCTTTTTTTCCTTAAGAAATTGTTTGCAAAATGAAAATCATTTCCCATCAAAAAGCAGGTGAGTAATGTTTGTGACAAGTAATTTTTACAGTAGAAGCCTAGTGGCTGCCTTGAGCCTAATTGGCCCAAGAATCCTCTACTTACTACTCTGATTAACTTCATATGAATCTCTCACTCCCCTCTCCCAGTCCCACTTGCTGCTTCTGTGTTTCAACCTCTCTCCCACAGCAAGTGCTGGCAAGCAGGGTCGGTCAGGAAGGCAATGAGCGGAAAGCAGCAAGAGGCTCCATATCTAGAGGGAGTGAGGGGATTAAATGCGAGGAAGTGGGCTGAAGGGAGAGGGAAGCATTTGGCAGAGATAGTGAATGAAGTTCAATGCGTTCAATAAAAAACAGATGAGCATAACTCAATTGCAACATGGTTCTTGGTGCATCCACAGTAACTGAGCTAAAACAAGCTCACACTTTAAACAGGGGACACTTGTAAAGCTCTCTGCTATGTCCTGAGTTCATGATAGGTGCTATGTAAATGCATGTTTTCTTAACTTTAAATATCTGACTAAGCTCAGTCCCTTCCTGTGTAATTATTACTCGGAGATGAGTAGACTGATAGCACTGTTTCTTTGAAAAGTATATCTATGAGGTGTTCTTTCTGCTCGACCCTGTTAGATGACTTCATGCTGCTGTTATACATATCGATGCAGTGGCAAGTGTTTGAAGATGAGAACACAGCAGCAATACGGATGATTGCGGGGGACAATGTTGAAATCAGCCGTTCCCTAGATACAGCCACAGTTTATCAGTATATTCCTGTCGCCAACTTCTTACACTGCAGGTAAACTGTTCCATCACAATCTTTGAAGCTTCTTTTAGTTAGTCAGGTGAGTGAGAGAATCAGAAAAACCAAAAAGCAAATGATTTCCCAATAGTTTCAAAATATTGACTTGTAAAGTTGAGACAAAAGAAAAAATTACATTCACTGAACTGCCTTACATGGATCCAGCAGCACATAGGGTGGAAAGAGCTACACAATAATATTGTCAGGGGTCAGATCTCAACTCAGACTGAGTACAGCTCAGGGTCAGATTTCAGCTCAGACTGAGTACAGTTCAGGGTCAGATTTCAGCTCAGACTGAGTACAGTTCAGGGTCAGATTTCAGCTCAGACTGAGTACAGTTCAGGGTCAGCTCGCAGCTCAGACTGAGTACAGTTCAGGGTCAGCTCGCAGCTCAGACTGAGTACAGTTCAGGGTCAGATTTCAGCTCAGACTGTGTACAGTATAGAGCCAGACTCTGCTCCCCCTCCCAAACAGACACTGAATAGGGTCAGACACCATCTCTGACTGGACACTGAACAAAGTCAGACATATCCACTGCCCAGATTCAGCAACGTATGGAAGCGGCACGGTGGCACGGTGGTTAGCACTGCTGCCTCACAGCGCCAGAGACCTGGGTTCAATTCCCGCCTCAGGTGACTGACTGTGTGGAGTTTGCACGTTCTCCCCGTGTCTGCGTGGGTTTCCTCCGGGTGCTCCGGTTTCCTCCCACAGTCCAAAGATGTGCAGGTCAGGTGAATTGGCCATACTAAATTGCCCGTAGTGTTAGGTAAGGGGTAAATGTAGGGGTATGGGTGGGTTGCGCTTCGGCAGGTTGGTGTAGACTTGTTGGGCCGAAGGGCCTGTTTCCACACTGTAATGTAATGTAATCTAATCATTCTCCTAATTTATTTTGGAACTGTCCACAGACTCTGAGAATTAAGCTCTCTCCAAATATCCCATCCATGAATAAACTTCTGTGTATTGTGCAGTGAGTAATATTTAATTGGTAGCAGTTATAGAGATGTACAGCATGGAAACCGGCCCTTCGGTCCACCTTTGTCCATGCTAACCAGATATCTTAATCTAATCTAGTCCCATTTGCTAGCACTTGGCCCATATCCCTCTAAACCCTTCCTATTCATATATCCATCTAGATGCCTTTTAAATGCTGTAATTGTACCAGCCTCCACCACTTTCTCTGGCAGCTCATTCCATACACCATTTATATGAAAACATTGCCCCTTAGGTCCCTTTCATATTCTTTTCCTTTTCATCACAAATCTATGCCCTCTGGTTCTGGACTTCCTCACCCAGGGAAAAGACCTTGTCTATTTATACTCAAAGTAAGGTTATACGTTAAAAACTATGCACTTATCTGTTCCTGTGCTGTGAGATCTCCCACACAGGTTTCTCCAAGATCAGTTGTGAATTTCGCTGTTTGTTAAGTTTCCCTAGATGCCCTCTGATGTCCAAAGATACATGAATTCAAACAGCAAAGGCAGATTCACTGCTGTGTTAGTTAGCAGGGTAGGTTTCTTTCTCTCTGTCCTTCACTGACACTGTCCTTCTCCCTTTTAAAGTGCTGGTGTTTTGACTTTTTTTCTCCAAAGTTCCAAAACAATGCAACAGCATAAAAAGCAGTAATTACTGCTCCTGGAATTTGAGGAAATCACCTCCAACACCTAAAACACCTCAAATAATGAGCAGCCATTACAGCCACAATGTTTTCCCGTGAGTACAGGAAACAACCTTGGGTACCATTGAGGGAGTCTGCCAGGCACTCTGCAATATTAATGCAGCTTGTGAGACCATCTCCATCTCTCTGCAGATTTTCACAGGGTGTGTAAAACCAATCCAGAACATTAGTTGTGGGTTTGAATTCGGAAAAGAATACTAGGAAAAAATATGGGAGGACTGTTGTGTCTGTTTACTTCTGGTGAGTTTTGTAACATGCCGGTTTTATTTTTCTAGATCATACTTGGACATGTTGAAGGTGGTTGTGTTCAGCTACTTGTTCTGGTTTGTGCTGTGTCTAATCTTCATCACTGGGACAAGCAGGATCAACATCTTCTGTATGGGTTACCTGGTGGCCTGTTTCTACTTCATGTTCTTCGGAGGACAGCTGCTCCTAAAACCAGTCAAGGTTATCCTCAGGCGCTGGGACTACCTGATAGGCTACACTATCCTGGTGATTGTGACAAAGAATGTATTTGCAGTACGTACCTTCACTCTTCCTGATCTTACACACTGGTATACTCCATCCCTGACTAAGAGACTTTGTCTACGCTCAGATGGCAACTTACCTCTCTTGTGTGACACTAGCTAACCATGAACATTTAATTCTCAGAATGCCCATTCCTAAATGCTCTTTTGTGAAGGTAGTGGTGAGCTACTGCCTTGAACTGTGATCCATATGCTGTAGATAGAGCCACAATGCTGTAAAGGAGGGAGTTCTAAGACTTTGCTGAAAATGTGTTGCTGGAAAAGCGCAGCAGGTCAGGCAGCATCCAAAGAGCAGGAGAATCGACGTTTCGGGCATTAGCCCTTCTTCAGGAATGAAGAAAGTGTGTCCAGCAGGCTAAGATAAAAGGTAGGGAGGAGGGACTTGGAGGAGGAGCGTTGGAAATGCGATAGGTGGAAGGAGGTCAAGGTGAGGGTGATAAGGTGAGGGTGATAGGCCGGAGAGAGGGTGGGGGCGGAGAGGTCAGGAAGAAGATTGCAGGTTAGGAAGGTGGTGCTGAGTTCGAGCGTTGGGACTGAGACAAGGTGGGGGAGGGGAAATGAGGAAACTGGAGAAATCTGAGTTCATCCCACATGGTTGGAGGGTTCCTAGGTGGAAGATGAGGCGCTCTTCCTCCAGCCATCGTGTTGCTATGGTCTGGCGATGGAGGAGTCCAAGGACCTGCATGTCCTTGGTGGAGTGGGAGGGGGAGTTGAAGTGTTGAGCCACGGGGTGGTTGGGTTGGTTGGTCCGGGTGTCCCAGAGGTGTTCTCTGAAACATTCCGCAAGTAGGCGGCCTGTCTCCTCAATATAGAGGAGGCCACATCGGGTGCAGCAGATGCAGTAAATGATGTGTTTGGAGGTGCAGGTGAATTTGTGGCTGATATGGAAGTATCCCTTGGGGCCTTGGAGGGAAGTAAGGGGGAGGTGTGGGTGCAAGTTTTGCATTTCTTGCGGTTGCAGGGGAAGGTGCCGGGAGTGGAGGTTGGGTTGGTGGAGGGTGTGGACCTGACGAGGGAGTCATGAAGGGAGTGGTCTTTTCGGAACGCTGATAGGGGAGGGGAGGGAAATATATCCCTGGTGGTGGGGTCCGTTTGGAGGTGGCGGAAATGACGACGGATGATACGATGTATATGGAGGTTGGTGGGGTGGTAGGTGAGGACCAGTGGGATTCTGTCCTGGTGATGATTGGAGGGGCGGGGCTCAAGGGCGGAGGAGCGGGAAGTGGAGGAGATGCGGTGGAGGGCATCGTCGATCACGTTGGGGGGGAAATTGCGGTCTTTGAAGAAGGAGGCCATCTGGGTTGTTCGGTATTGGAACTGGTCCTCCTGGGAGCAGATGCGGTGGAGATGAAGGAATTGGGAATATGAGATGGAATTTTTACAGGGGGCAGGGTGGGAGGAGGTGGGGAAGCAGGATTTTTTTCATTTATAATCTCAGTTACTAATCAGCAAAGTTTATTGTCGGTGCCCTTGACTCCTTCCCTCAGGCTATGAGCAAATGTGGGTTCAGTCCTGACAGCCTCAAAAACCAAAAAGCAATCATGATTTGTTTGCTCGTCAATGATGCCAGGCAGACAGTACATGATGCCAACAGTAATCCTGCACCAATTGCCCAGAAACCCATCCCTCCGTTACTGCTGACGTGCTGAGGCACACCTGACCAGCATTCGTCATTGCTTCAGTCAGACTAGTGAGTTTTGAGAAGATGTGTAGCTCAGGTTGAGGTTCTGGATGTTAGTTTGCTCACTGAGCTGGAAGATGCTTTCAGTCATTTCATCACCATACTAGGTAACATCATCAGTGAGCCTCCGGTGAAGCACGGGCGGTATGGCCCGCTTTTTATTTATGTGCTCTTGTTTCCTTGGGTTGGTGATGCTATTCCACAACAGGAAATGACATCATCACAGGAAATGACATCACCAACCCAAGGAAACCTAAACTCATAAATAAAAGGTGGGGCATACCATCAGTGCTTCACCGGAGGCTCCCTGATGATGTTACCGAGTATGGTGGTGAAACGTCCGAAATCGAACCTTCCAGCTCAGCGAGCAAACCTACATCCAGTTCAGACTATCTGGGATAAATAGCCTCTTTCTGGGCTGTATATTATGTAATTAAAAGTATAAAGGAGAAGGCTAGTGGAAACCTTGTACAAATTAATTCTTTCATGGATATCAATATTGTTGGCTATCTTACCTGACCCATCTCTAATGGATAGGGACAACTGTGGAATCTCCTGCAACCAGTAAATATTGTAGAGAGATATCAGAAGGAATCTAACAATAATAAAAACATGATTTGTGAAGAAAGATTGTGGCAAGACAATGAGAATGTCACGTCTGAGTCCAACAATTACAAGTGAGACAGCATTAACTGTCTGCGCTGGGCAAATCACATTCATACAATAGACTGTAGGTATTTTAATCAATCTGTTCATTCATACAATAGACTGTAGGTATTTTAATCAATCTGTTCAGGAATGTCATTGCACACCTCTGGAGCAGCTGGGATTTTAAGCTAGATCTCCTAGCTCAAGGGGGGAACACTAACACTGTACAACACAGGCCAAAAACAGGTAGTATACTTAACCAGGAACAACTGCTAAACCAGTTTTTATTTGATTAAACATGCTTTTAATCAAATGTCTGTTTAAGCATAAAATGTCTGTTTAAGCATAAAAGCATGTTTAATCAAATAAAAATTCAGAAAATGAATACAGAGTATTGAGTACAGGTGTTGGGAGGTCATGTTGCGGTTGTACAGGACATTGGTTAGGCCACTGTTGGAATATTGTGTGCAGTTCTGGTCTCCTTCCTATCGGAAAGATGTTGTGAAACTTGAAAGGGTTCAGAAAAGATTTGCAAGATGTTGCCAGGTTTGGAGGGTTTGAGCGATAGGGAGAGGCTGAACAGGCTGGGGCTGTTTTCCCTGGAGTATCGCAGGCTGAAGAGGTTTACAAAATCATGAGGGACATGGATAGGATAAATAAACAAAGTCTTTCTTTTCCCTGGGTTGGGGGAGTCCAGATCTAGAGGGCATAGGTTTAGGGTGAGAGGGGAAAGATATACAAGGGACCTGAGGGACAACTTTTTCATGCAGAGGGTGGTACGGGTATGGAATGAGCTGCCAGAGGAAGTGATGGAGGCTGGTACAATTGCAACATTTAAAAGGCATTTGGATGAGTATATGAATAGGAAGGGTTTGGAGGGATATGGGCCGGCTGCTGGCAGGTGGGACTAGATTGGGTTGGGATATCTGGTCGGGATGGACGGGTTGGACCGAAGGGTCTGTTTCTCTGTACATTTCTGAGTCTACGACGCTATAACTAGGGGCTCTTGTGGTGTAGTTATAGTGTCCCTAACTCTGGGGTAGGGTTCAAATCCCACATGTTCTAAAGGTATGAAATAACACTTCTGAACAGGTTGATTTTCAAACAAAATCTATACACTTTCCATATAGCTTAATGACTTAGCTCAAATAATGAAAACCTGACTGGCAATATGTGCATAACCATATTTCCAAACATATACAAATGTTTTAAGCGGTTTTGCTGGAGCACTCTGAGAGACTTTAAACTAGTTTGGCTGGGGAACGGGAACCAGAGATACAGATCACAGAGGAGTGTAGTTATTGACCAGGCAGACATTAGACTGTAGAGAGTCCATTAGGAAGGGTACACACTTGATAGGGCAAAGGGAAGGGTTAAAGTGTGTCTGTTTCAATACAAGGAGTGTCAGGAATAAGAGTGATGAACCTAGAGCAGGGATCAGTACTTGGAACTACGATGTTGTGGCCATATCAGAGAGGGATGGATTTCACTGGGGCAGGAATGGTTGCTGGATGTTCCAGAGTTTAGGTCTTTTAAAAGGAACAGGGAGGGGGGGTAAAAGCGGAGGGGGAGTAGCATTGTTAATTAGAGAGTGCATTACAGCTGCAGAAAAGGGGCGGCACGGTGGCACAGTGGTTAGCACTGCTGCCTCATAGCGCCAGAGACCCAGGTTCAATTCCCGCCTCAGGCGACTGTGTGGAGTTTGCACGTTCTCCCCGTGTCTGCGTGGGTTTCCTCCGGGTGCTCCGGTTTCCTCCCACAGTTACAAAGATGTGCAGGTCAGGTGAATTGGCCATGCTAAATTGCCCGTGGTGTTAGGTGAAGGGGTAAATGTAGGGGTATAGGTGGGTTGCGCTTCGGCGGGTCAGTGTGGACTTGTTGGGCCGAAGGGCCTGTTTCCACACTGTAAGTAAACCTTAAAAAAAAAAGGAGATTGTTGACGAGGGTTTGTCCACTGAGTCAGTATGGGTGGGAGTCAGTAACAGGAAAGGAGTTGTCACTTTATTGGGTATTTGTTACAGAGCACCGCCCCCTCCCCCAACCCCAATAACAGCAGAGAGATGGATGAACAGATTAGAGAGCAGATCCTGGAAAGGTGCAGATGTAACAGAGTTGTTGCTATGGGCGACTTCAAATTACCCAATATTGACTGGAACCTCCATAGTGTAGATGCGGGTCTGGATGGAGCCGATTTTGTCAGGTATGTCAGGAAGGATTCCTGACACAATACATCGATAGGCCGATTGGGGAAGGCCATATTGGATTTGGTACTAGGCAACGAGGCAGACCAGGTGTCAGATCGCTCGGTGGGAGAGCATTTTGATGAGTGACCACAACTGTCTCACCTTTACCAAAGCCATGGAGAGGGATAGGAACAGACAGTGTGGGAGGTATTTAATTGGGGGAGGGGAAATTATACTGTTGTTAGACAGGAGCTGTGGAATATAAATTGGGAATAATTGTTCTATGGGAAATGCACAACAGAAATGTGGAGGCTGTTTAAGGAGCACTTGTTGCGAGTGTTGGATGATAACCCTATTCCACTGAGACAGGCAAGGAATGGTAAGGTGAAGGAGCCTTGGATGACAAGAGAAGAGGAGCTTCTCGTCAAGAGGAAGAAGGAAGCTTACTTAAGGTTGTGGAAGCAAGGATCTGGCACAGCTTTAGAAGATTACAGGGCAGCTAGGAAAGAACTCAAAAATGGACTGAGGGGAGCTAGGAAGGGGCGTGAAAAAGCCTTGGTGGGTGAGGAATACGAGAATGATCAGAGAGAGGGTACGGCCGATCAGGGATAGTGGAGGGAACATGTGCCTGGAGTCTGAAGAGGTTGGGGAGGCCCTAAATGAGTTTTTTGCTTCAGTATTCACTCGAGAGAGGGACCTTGTTGATAGTAAGAACACCGTGGACCAGGTTAATAGGCTTCAACAGATTGATATTAAGGAAGTGGATGTGCTGGAAATTCTGGGAAGCATCAAGATGGATACGTTCCCAGGGCTGGACCAGATATATCCAAGGTTACTACGGGAAGCGAGGGATGAGATTGCTGCACCTCTGGCGATGATCTTTGCATCCTCACGCTCCACGGGAGTAGTACGGGATGATTGGAGGGAGGTAATGTTGTTCCTCTGTTCAAGAAAGGGAATAGGGAAATCCCTGGGAATTACAGACCAGTTAGTCTTATTTCTGTGGTAAGCAAGGTACTGGAAAGGATGCTGAGAGATAGGATTTATGACTATTTGGAAAAACATAATTTAATTAAAGATAGTCATCATGGCTTTGTGAGGGGCAGGTCATGCCTCACAAACCTTATTGAGTTCTTTGAAGACATGATGAGACAAGTTGACAAAGGACATGCAATGGATGTGGTGTATATGGATTTCAGTCAGGCATTTGATAAGGTTCCCCATGGTAAGCTCATTCAGAATGTTAGGAGGTATAGGATACGGGGAGATTTGGTTGTCTGGATGCAAACTGGCCGAAAGAAACAGCGAGTGGCAGTGGATGGTAACCATTCCTCCTGGAGGTCGGTGACCAGTGGTGTCCCACAGGGATCTGTTCTTGGGCCTCTGCTCTTTGTACTTTTTATAAATGACTTGGATGAGGAAGTGGAAGGGTGAGTTAGTAAGTTTGCTGATGACACAGAGGTCGGTGGTGTTGTAGATAGTGTCAAGGTCTGTTGCGGGCTACAAGACATTGACAGGATGCAGAGCTGGGCTGAGAAGTGGCAGATGGAATTCAATCTGGATAAATGCAAAGTGATTCATTTTGGAAGGTCCAATTTGAATGCTAAATACAGGGTTAAGGACAGGGTTCTTGACAGTATGGAGGAACAGTGGGATCTTGGGATCCACATGCATAGATCCCTCAAAGTTGCCACCCAAGTTGATAGGGTTGTTAAGAAGGCATATGGTGTTTTGGCTTTCATTAACACGGGGAGTGAGTTTAAGAGCCAGGAGGTTATGCTGCTGCTCTATAAAGCTCTGGTCAGACCACACTTGGAATATTGTGTCCAGTTCTGGTCACCTCATTATAGGAAGGATTAGATTAGATTAGATTAGATTCCCTACAGTGTGGAAACAGGCCCTTCGGCCCAACAAGTACACACCAACCCTCACCTACTCCCTTACTAATGCACCTATCACTATGGGCAATTTAGCATGGCAAATTCACCTGACCTGCTTATCTGTGGACTATGAGAGGAAACTGAAACACCCGGAGGAAACCCACGCAGACACAGGGAGAATGTGCAAACAGTTGCCTGGTGCTGGACTCGAACCTGGGTCCCTAGCACTGCAAGGCAGCAGTGTTAACCACTGAGCCACTGTGCCGCCCCAAGGACGTAGGTGCTTTAGACAGGGTGCAGAGGAGATTTACCAGGATGCTGCCTGGATTGGAGGGCTTGGCTTATGAAGAGAGGTTGAGTGAGCTCGGGCTTTTCACACTGGAGAGAAGGAGGAGAGGTGGCTTGATAGAGGTGCACACGGTAATGGGAGGCATAGAGCGAGTAGATAGCCAGAGACTTTTCCCCAGGGTAGAAATGGCTGTCACAATCATAATTTTAAGGTGACTGGAGGAAGGTTTAGGGGAGATGTCAGAGGTAGGTTCTTTACACAGAGAATGGTGGGTACATGGAATGCACTGCCAGCGGTGGTAGTAGAGTCAGAGACATTAGGGACATTTCAGCGACTGCTGGACAAGCACATGGATGGCAATAAATTGAGGGATGTGTACGTTAGGTTGATCTTAGATTCCGATAAATGCACAGCACAACATCGTGGGCTGAAGGGCCTGTACTGTGCTGTACTGTTCTATGTTCTAACAGTTTTCACTTGACCAACAGTGTACACTTAGCAGTCGAGAATATGCATTGAACCAAGTATGTGCATTTAGCTGAGGATGTGTACTAAACTGAGAGTGTACACTGAAGCAATGGTATCTGATTAGGGTAACTAATCCCTGACTATATGTTGTAAGGCAGTGGTGGATAGCTTCTTCACTGCCACAGGAGTCAAATGGTTATTGGGGGCAGACAGGAAAGTGGAGTTGAAGCAACTATCACTTGGGCTATGATGTTATTAAATGGCACAGTAGATTTCAGGGGCCGAATGGTCTTCTCTGATGTACATTCATATGTTGATTTATGTTCCTGAGTATTGGTTCACACTTTGCTGATTTCTAATACAAGTGAGACAGGAACCTCAATCCGAAAAAGGGAGAGCAGGATTTGAGCTTAACACTGAGAACATGAAATGACAGTTATTGTGACAAATTATTCAGGGTTTATTAATTGCTAATCAGCAATTGCTCTCCGGCAGATTGGCTCCTGTGTCTACTTGAAGAGTTTGCTTGAGAAGAGCTGTTGGGTAGTACAGACATTCGGCATGGCCTGCACGATCAAAGATTACAATCTCCGTAAGTGACGACTGTTTCATCCATTGCTCAGTAATATTAGAAAGAAATAAAGTCCTTGGGTAGGGATCCAGGATGTAAGGGCCACTTCACTGGCTCTGAGTCATCACACTGCTTGTATTGAATAACACAAAAATATCCTGTAAACACATGAGGAATGCAGGTGAGGAATGCACATGAGGAATCTATTCAGCCCCAGCACAAACTCCGTTCCCTCGTCACTGACAATATCCATCCCCTTAGACCCAGCCTGATGCCAAACCAGATTCTTCCCACCTCCAGCATGCTGTTTGACATCGGTTAAGTCTAACCTGTTTAACCCTAACCTTTGCTGACATATAATGAGTACAAAGTTTTGCTCACTCAAACTGCCCTGCTTTTGCTACATTGGTTCTGATTGGGCAAGGTTTTGATTTTAAAATCTCTCTGCATTTTGCAACCCCAACACGGGCTCGCTCATTCCCATCACGCTAATGTCCAAGGTTTATTAGACTGGAGGAAGATCTCCACATACTTCCAGTTCCAGCTTCTTGCTAGTCTTGTTAGACTGTGTGCCAGTTCTCACTACCCTAGTGCCTTCACACATAAAGGCCGGCTGGAAAGACACTGGGAGGCAAGCAGTGCCTATTGAACCTCAGGCTTAATGGTAAGGTCCTGGGAAGTGTTGCCGAACAAAGAGACCTTGGGGTGCTGGTTTATAGTTTCTTGAAGCTGAAAATGTGTTGCTGGAACAGCGCAGCAGGTCAGGCAGCATCCAAGGAACAGGAGAATCGACGTTTCGGGCATAAGCCCTTCTTCAGGAATTCCTGAAGAAGGGCTTATGCCCGAAACGTCGATTCTCCTGCTCCTTGGATGCTGCCTGACCTGCTGTGCTTTTCCAGCAACACATTTTCAGCTCTGATCTCCAGCATCTGCAGCCCTCACTTTCTCCTATAGTTTCTTGAAGGTGAGTCACAGGTAGGCAGGGTAGTGAAGAAGGCGTTTGGTACCCTTGCCTCCGTTGGTCAACGCACTGAGTATAGGAGTTGGGGGGTTATGTTGCGGCTGTACAGGACATTGGTTAGGCCTTTTGGAATACTGCATTCAGTTCTGCTCTCCCTGCTATTGGAAGGATGTTGTGAAACTTGAAAGGATGCAGAAAAGATTTACAAGACTGTTGCTAGGGTTGGAGGGTTTGAGCGGTAGGAAGAGGCTGAATAGACTGGGGTTATTTTCCCTGGAGGGTCGGAGTTTGAAGGATAACTTTAAAGAAGTTCATAAATCTTGAGGGGCGTGGATAGGATGAATAGCCACGATGTTTTCCCCAGGGTAGGGAAGTTCAAGACGAGAGGGCGCAGATTTAAGGTGAGAGAGGAAAGATTTAAAAGGGACCTAAGGGGCAGCTTTTGCACTCAAAGGGTGGTACATGTTTGGAATGAGCTGCCAGAGGAAATGAGGAGGCTGGTACAGTTACAACATTTAAAAGGCATCTGGATGGGTGCATGAATAGGAAGGGATTAGAGGGATATGAGCCAAAAGCTGGCAAATGAATCTACATTAATTTAAGATATCTGGTCAACATGGATGACTTGGACCGAAGGCTCTGTTTCTGTGTTGTATATCTCTGTAATACTCATGTGAGCAGAAGGTTTCTGACTGGCTGGCTGCCTTTCTCTGGTTACGCATTGATTTCTAATGGAAGTTTACTATATTTTTGGTCTGTGTTTTCAGCAAATAAAGATGACTTGCTTGAAAGCTGTGAGGTTCCAAATAAGCAGGCAGGCATTATTTGGGACAGTACCTGCTTCCTCTTCCTGCTAGCCCAGAGGAGGGTCTTCCTGAGTTACTACTTCCTACATGTTGTGGCAGACCTAAAGGCTTCCAAACTGCTGGCAGCAAGGTAAGAATGAATTCCTGGAACCCATCGTATGTTATTGTGGACTGTGGCTAAAGCACTTCACCAGAGGCTCCTTCTTCAATGCTCACATCAATGAGATCCCACTTTCCTCAGCTGACAAGTACCGCAACTGGTGGACTTAGTCTCCATTTTGCTGTAAAACTACATCTCCCTATTTCAATTCCTTGTTGAAGCTGAATAAGTTGCTCTTACCTGGAATGATAATCGGGATCCCTGGTTTTCTCAGCATTGAAGTCCAGCCTTTATTAGATATTCCATGTGTGGGGCCACTAAATAATGTCATGGGATCTTAAATATCGATCCAAACAGTTAGCCAATATTTAAATCAGAAGCTGTTATCCCCAACAGTGTAGCACTCACTCAACAATGCTTTGAAATATCACATTATATTACATGACCCAATCCTGGATTCACTTTAAATCCACAGCCTTTTGAATCAGGCAAAGACTAACTAATGGAACTTAATTAGATATTATACTAATGGATTTTTCAGATTCCTCAACACTATAGTTACTGTGGGCATCACTACGCAAAGATCATGTTCCCTCAGGAATAACAATGGGGTGGTGCAGTGGCTCAGTGGTTAGCACTGCTACCTCCCAATGCCAGGGACCAAGTTCAATTCCACCCTCGAGCAATGGCCTGTGTGGAGTTTGCGCATTCTCCCAGTGTCTGCATGGGTTTCCCCCAAGTGCTCCAGTTTCCTCCCACAGTCCAAAGCTGTGCAGGTTAGATGGACTGGCCATGCTAAAATTGCCTGTAGTGTCTAGGGATGTGTGCATTGGCTGTGGTGTATGCGAGGATAGGAGGATTGGTCTAGGTGGGATGCTCTTCAGAGGGTCTGTGTGGATTTGATGGGCCAGATGGCCTACTCCCACACTGTAGGAATTCTGTGATTCTCAATGATTATAAAAACAATCTAAATTTCAAAACAAAAGACAGAAATGAATAGGCAACTATATAAATGTGAAGCTCAGTGATTGTTGTGTGTTGCACTGAGTAAGACTAACTGCATGTAGCCATTATTGAACAATGTTCTTTACACTTCCCAGCAGAGAGGGCAGAAGGGAGGGAATGAAATCCCTATATACTGTATAGCAATATATTACACTACCTCCTCATTTTCAAAAGGAACTTTGAATATAAAATATAACAATACCTGTACATAATTCATGGGCAGGTAGTGTCTTAGTGATATTGTCACTGGCCTAGGCCAGTAATTCACAGGCCTAGGCTAATGCTCTGGTGAAATGAGTTTGCATCCCATGATACCAGACTGTCAAATTTGAATTCAGTAAAAGCCAAGATATTTAAAGTTGGCTTAATGATGACCATGTGATCAATGTCAACACACACAAATATACAATTAGTTCACTCATGTCCTTTAGTGAAGGAAATCTGCTGTCCTTACCTGGTCTGGCCTATATGTGACTCCAGAGCCGCAGCAATGTGGATGAATCATCAACACCCTCTGGGCAATTAGGGATGAGCAGTTAGGAATTGCTGGCCCAGCTGGCAACACCAACATCCCATTGATGGAAATGAAAAATAATAATTTCCCAGAGTGCAGTATGACAAAACTAATTCTAACAATTCATAGGCTGAGTTGCAGAATTGATTTTTTTTTGTAATTACAACTAAAACCTATGTGGCCAATATTTCCAGAGTAGTTTACATATAAAAAATTAATACATTTACTTAGTACCAGTATGTCTTTAACACAAATATCAGCATTTGGCAAGAATTATTGAAAAGAGCTTATTCCTTTTCCTTCCTCTTAATTAAACTATCCGACTGCTATAGTTTTCTCAGAGCAACAAGAAATACCTGTTTCCACTCTCCAAGGCCAATAGAAGTATTGATAGTCGGTGAAATCGGAAAATGTGTCTCAGAATAAGAAATGATCAAAGCTTTTCACAATCTTTGTATCCAAAGACGAGGGGAAGAATCATATATGGGGTCTGAGGGATGTGAGCTGTGGGTGGGTGTGTGGCATTGTGTTGTGGGGAAAATCACCAACCTCAGAGTCCCAGTCGGGATTCAATGACAAAGTTTATTGTACAAGGAAATACCAGAGCTCTGGGGAGAGAAAGACACCAACAGCACAGAAGTCAGCTGTGAGTCTTCTCTCAGCCCGGAGCACATGTCAAGATACTTTTATACATGTTGTGACATAATAGGTCAGTGATGAGATTATTGTCTCTGTAACATGGTTTGTTTATTGTAAACACTGCAGAATCATTAACGGTTTCAGTCCAGTCATTGTCAGTTCCAGCGCAGCCTTTGTTCATTTCAGCGCGGTCGTTGTCAGTTTCAGCGCAGACACTGTCAGTTTCAATGTCTGCATGGAAGTCCATTGCTGTAGTAATGGGCACTAATCGCTCTTCCTGAGAAGGACGATTACTGCAGCCCTGACTATTATCACTCTGTAGGAGTTAGTATCAAACTGTTAGCATTTCTATCAAAGGTGTTGGCTGGACCCAGACACTTTAGCAGGCAGTAAACATTACTGATGTATATTCTCTCCCCCACCTGCCTTAAACTAATCAACTACATTATGGGTGCATTGTGCTGGCATTCTGGTGGCCCTAGGCTGTGTCTGTATCTGCTCTGCTGTCTCTCTCTCCATATTGAGGTCCGGCCACCATCTTGTGTGTCAAATGGCCAACTTATGGCTCAGTGGCCATCTTGTGTGTCCGTGTGCCTAGAGTCACCCTGCCCCATGCCATCTCCCACTTCAGCACAATCAGACAACAGAACCAACAAGGCCTTGATATCGAGATCATCTCATCTCACTCCATCTTTTATGCTTTCCACAAGTGGCATGGTAAGATTCTCACTGGGCAAGATGTCAAGTAATGCTCACTGTTCAATGACTTGTTAATGCCACAACTCCCCTCATTAATATTCAGACTGCCATCTTCCCGAACTCACGAAATAAGCTCAACGTGGGGAAATCGCACTAGGAACCTGGAGCATGTATCTTATGGATTCAGTTTGCCACTTGCTCCCAATTTATCTCCATGTAGGAAACCAGGCACAGACTCCACAGACCATCCCCTTTGGGCTCTGTCCGCATTTACAGACAGTGGCATCTGACATGTTCCAATCTTGAAGAGCCCTCATGGTATAACTCTGATTCTGCACTTGAATTATACTCTGATTTTAATGCTGCAGATACTGTGTGATCAGGAACACACACTCAGCTCATGGACTGGACCAGACTACGCCTCCATGCCCTTTGCTAACCGTCACAGTACGCACTCAGTGTAAACCGACATGGAGGCTGACAGCGGCTGTGCCTTGCATTGCTTTGCCTTTTTGTGTTTTGCCCCCTTAGCTAGATGTGTGAGGTTCATCTTGCTGTACTGTTTAGTGCAAACAAAGCTTGGCAGATTGTCTTAGTTCTCAGCAGACTTCAGTACAGTCAAGGAGGACAGCTTTCACTCAGAAGCTCCCGACACAGTAACTCAAGGGCAGCCTTCAATACCAGTCCAGGCCCTACTCTGCAAGGTGAGGACTAGGAATCTCTCCTCATAAGGGGTGAGGAGCTGAATATTGGGTAGCTCACCACTCACCTGGACTCTTAAGAGGCAGATGTATCGGGAGATGAGGTTCAATGCAGAGAATGTAATATGATGCATTTTGGTCGGAAGAACACTGAAAGATAATATAAAAGAGAGGATACAATTCTAAAGCAAATGCAGGAGCAGAGGGACCTGGGTGTACCTGTGTGCAGATCATTGAAGGTGTGGAACAAGTGGAGAGAGCAGTAAATAAAGTTTAATAGTCTATTGATGGGGGGATAGAGTGAGGAGATGATGTTAAACTGGTACAAGACGCTTGTTAGACCTCAATTAGAGTAATGTGTACATTTGTGGGTGTCACATTCTAGGAAAGATATGAATGCATTGGAGAGAGTGCAGAAGTAATGTACAAGAATGTGACGTTCCAGGAATGAGAAACTTCAGTTTGAGGACAGATTGAAGGAGTTGGAACTGTTCACCTTGGAGATAAGAAGGCTCAGATGAATTGTGATAGAGGTTCTCAAAATCATGAGCCAGGCTGGGTAGTGTAAATAAGGAGAAACCGATTCCACTTTTAAAAGAAAAAATAACAAGAGGGAATAGGTTTAATGTACAAACGCAGCAAGAATGACGTGAACAAACATTTGTTTGCACAGCCAGTAGTTAGCATTGCCAGGAAATGTGGTGGAGGCAGGTTAGGTTGAGGCATTCAAGAGGGCCTTGGATGGTTACTTGGACAGAAATGGTGTGCAGGGAGATGGGGAACAGGTTGGAGACTGGCAGTAGGGAATAGAACTGGTGCAGGCACAATGGGCTGAATGGCCTCTTTCTGCACTGTAAACAGTTCTGTGATTCTGAGATGAAAATGAGTAGCGCTGGACCATGTTAGGAAGTGTCCTGAACGAGGGAGTTGGCAGCACAAAGGCTAGGCAGGGTTTGTGGTGTTGGGGGTAGCGCTGGGAGAGAGTAAATGAGCAAACATGTTGCAGGCAATAGTGAGATTGGGAGAACATGAGTCTTGGTGGGAGATGGGTGCAGTAGCAGAGATAGACTGAGTGTGAGGTATCAGAGAGAAGATGGTTAGCAGAATAAAATTTAGAATAAAGAGCTAACACAATTGTCACCAAGTATTGTTGATTGTTGTAAAAACCAATTACTGTCCTTAAGGGAAGGAAATCTGCCATCCTAATCTGATCTGACCTTTGTGTGACTCCAAATCCTCAACATTATGGTAGGGGAGTTCAAAGCTTAGGGGATGTGTTTTTAAGGTGAGAGGAGAAAGATTTAGAAGGGACCTGAGGGATAACTTCTTTACACAGAGGCAGTCCTTACGTAGACTGAACTGCCAGAGAAGGTGATAGATGCTGGTGCAGTTATAAGATATTTGGACAGGTACATGAATAGGAAAAATTCAGAGGATTATGTGCCAACTGCTGCAATGGTGGGATTTGTTTGATGTGGGAAACTTGATCGGATGAGCGAGTTGGACCGACGGGTCTGTTTCCGTGCTGTATGACTGTACCTTCTGGGAAAGTAGGGAATGGGCAATAAGTACTGGCCTGGCTGGCCATACCCACATCCATGGATGGATTAAAGACCAACTAGATTCTGAAAATCAAAAAATAGCCCTCAAACCAAGCCATTGAAGATGTTTTATGGTTGATTAAGTAAGAAATAATGAAACATGCTCAATTTCAGTTAGATTTTATTTAATAACATTGTTTGCGCCTCCTATCAGAGGGGGCAGTAGATGTGACTCCAAACCCATTGCAATGTCCTTGACTCTTGACTGCTCTGTGAAAAGCAAGCCACTCAGTTTAAGGACAATAAGGGATGGGCAATAAATTCTGGCTTTGTTGATGATGCCCACATCTCATGAGTGAAAATCGTTTAATAAAAAAAGTTGAGTTGATGAGCAAATGAGATACAAGTGATTCATACGTTTCTTCTGTTTGCACAGAGGAGCTGAACTATTTGAAGCTAAAGTTAAGAAAGGAGTTACAGCAAGACTAGAGAAAGAGAGGTTATCCATGGAGATGCTGAAAAAACAGTAAGTTTAATTTTAAAAATTATTAGCGTTGTACACGCATGAAAAGGTACAGTAAAATCTAGAGTTCCCTCACACTCCGATTTAACCCTGAGAAACCAAATTTACAATGTTACCCATCATTGTCTAAAGTCCTAAATCCCATTGTGAACCACGAATCCACTGATTGACCAAACAGTGGCAAGCTGAAAATGTGTTGCTGGAAAAGCGCAGCAGGTCAGGCAGCATCCAAGGAGCAGGAGAATCGACGTTTCGGGCATAAGCCCTTCTTCAGGAATGAGGAAAGTTCAATCTGTTGTCAAATAAAGGTACCCAATTATGCTGATGGAAATCACTCAAAAGGAGTGTACACCTTTCTGTACATCTGCGTACATTCTGTACTCAGCAACATAAGGAGAGCCAAGAGAAAAGCTGCCTGGGAGCATGTAATAGACATTTAGATGCTTAGAAGAACGCGTCAATGTTAAACCCCTCGGAGTGTGTCACACTAATTTCTTTCTGGTAGAATGACAATGGTGGGAGATGGTTTTGTACATTTTATTAGAATAGCTTAATAGCCTAGGCAGGAATAAGATCTCTCCCCTTGACAGGGAGTCAAATGTTGGCCACTGTGATAGAAGCAATAAACCCAAATGGAATGTCAGGAGAAATTCTTATTCCCAGTGAGGGAACATTCAATACTGAGGTTCTTTTCGGAGCTAAAATAAGCGTTGAACTCAATCAGAAGGAGTTATTGACTGGGCCATCAATGCTAATGCTGCAATTACAATGAGTGGGCAGGTAAATCTTGCAGCTAACTGAGAGACCAAAGGCTCAGAGTGCGGCAGCCTCTGTGGTCGTTGGGTTATTTAGAAGCTAGTATGTTCCATTGTGTGAGAAAGAAAGGGGAACTATTGTCCCTGTTTTCAGAAATTTCCTGCTTACATAACTCCACAGAGGCCAGTATCCTGTCACCAAACCAGCAGTTATTTACACGTGCGAAGTCCTTGACTCTGCTTCGGCTCTGAGTGTCAAAATGTCTGAATGTCTGACACTCCCTTTTTTATTTGTCAACCAGGATTCCCTGATTGGGGCTGTTAATCTGGTCCAGTCAGGGAACTCATATTCTATGAGGTCCATCTGGCTGACCTTGTCATAGTCACCACACTTTCTCTTCTCACTTTTCCTCTTCCTCCTCCATCCCTCTACATTAGGATGGAAAGGATCAGGGCCAAACAGAAACACCAACGAATGACAACACTCGTGCCAAAACCTGCTGAGACTTCATATAGAATCAGTCGGCTCGAAGCAGAGAATCAGGGAGTATGTTCAGGTATGTCTCCTTTCTTCAGAGTATTTCAAGTGAGTAATTAACTCAATGGTCGCATATGTTACCCGCATATGGAGGATGAATTTCCTCTGGGAGTAGTGAATCTGTGGAATTCATTACCACAGAGGACTGTTGAAGGTGGATCATTAAGTATATTCAAGGCAGAAAGACAGATTTTTAATCAGTAAGGGATTCGAGGGTTATAGGGAAAAGGCAAAAATGTGGGATTTTGTGCAAGGACTGCACAAAACACTATATAGGACAAACAGGAAGACAGCTAACGATCCGCATCCATGAACATCAACTAGCCACGAAACGACACGACCAGCTATCCTTAGTAGCCACACATGCAGATGACAAGCAACATGAATTCGACTGGGACAACACTACCATTATAGGGCAAGCCAAACAAAGAACAGCCAGGGAATTCCTAGAAGCATGGCACTCATCCACAAACTCCATCAACAAACACATAGACCTGGACCCAATATACCGGCCACTGCAGCGGACAGCTGGAACTGACAACCGGAAGCGGCAGGGACAGGCCACTATAAATGCAGGAGGAAACACCACAGAAGCACTTCACAGGAGGCTCCCAAGCACTGAGGATGTCACCTAGACAGGGGACGAAACGTTTGCAACAAAAATTTCCAGTTCGGCGAACAGAACCACAACAACGAGCACCCGAGCTACAAATCTTCACCCAAACTTCTATACTTAGCGCCCTGACTGATGAAGGCCACTGTGCCAATAGCCTCCTTCCCTGCCCTGTCTATCTGGGACTCCATTTTCAGAGAACTGTACACCTGAACTCCAAGATCCCTCTGTTCCACTATGGTCCTTAAGGCCCTACCATTCACCATGAAACTCCTATCTTGATTTGACTTTCCAAAATGCAAGACCTCACGCTTACCTACATTAAACTCCATTTGCCACTTCTCGGTCCACTTCCCCAGCTGATCAGGGTCCTGTTGCAATTTCTGATCACCTTCCTCACTGTCCATGATACCTCCTATTTTAGTTGCAACTGCAAACTTACTAATCATGCCTTCTACATTCTCCTCCAAACCATTGATATCGATAACAAACAGTAATGGACCTAGCACCGACCCCTGAGGCACTCCACTAGTCACAGGCCTTTAGTCCAATAAGCATCTTTCCACTATTACCTTCGGCTTCCTACCATCAAGCCAATTGTGTATCCAATTTGCCAGCTCCCCCTGGATCCCATGCGGTCTAATTTTCCAGAGCAGCCTACCATGTGGAATCTTCTCAAAGGCCTTACTGAAATCCATATAGACTACGTTTATTGCCTGCTCTCATCAACCTTCCTGATCACCGCATCAAAGAACTCTAACAAATCTGCGAGGCACAATCCCCTACACAAAAAGCCATGCTAACTATTCCTAATCAAACCCTGTCTTTTCAAATGCATGTATATCTTATCTCTCAGAATCTTCTCAAGTGACCTGCCACAGATGTTACGCTTACTGGTCTGTGGTTCCCAGGTTTTTCTTTGCAGCCCTTCTTGAATAAGGGCACAACATTCACTCCCCTCCAGTCTTCCGGGACATCACCCATAGCGAACGATGACGCAAAAATATAAGCCAGTCTCTTCTCTAGTCTCTTGCAGTGTTCTTGGATATATCTGGTCAGATATAAATCGGGAGAAAATTCAGGAAGCTGAAGTGCAAAGGGATTTGGGAATCTTAGTTTCTCTTAATGTAAACTTGCAAGTAAAGTCGGTAGTAAAAGCAGGGATGTATTTCTGAGGCTTTATAAGGCTCTGGTCAGACCACATCTAGAGTATTGTGAGCAATTTTGGGCCCCATACCTCAGGAATGAGCGAGTCCACAGGAGGTTCGCGAGAATGATCCCAGGAGTGAAAAGCTTAATGTTTGAGGACTCTGGGTCTATACTCGATGGAGTTTAGATGGATGAGGAGGGATCTGACTGGAGCTTACAGAATACTGAACAGCGTGGACATTGGAAAATGTTTCCATTGGCAAGAGGGAATAGGAACCGAGGGCACAGACTTACAGTAAAGGGAAGACCTTTAGAATGGAGATAAGGAGAAACTTCTTCAGCCAGAGAGTGTGAATCTATGGAATTCACTGCCAGAGAAGGCTGTGGAGCCAAGCCATTGAGTATATTTAAAACAGAGATACGTAGGTTTGAGATTGGCAAGGGAGGAAGGTTATGGGGAGAAAGTGGAAAAATGGAATTGAAAAACCTATCAGCCATAATTGAATGATGGAGCAGACTTGATGGGCCAAATGGCCTGATTTCTGTTCCTATGCCTTATGGTCTTGTGGTCAATGAGTTCCTCAGATTAACCACCCTCTGGCTGAAGAAATTCCTCTTCATCTCAGTTACATAGAGTTGTCCCTTCACTCTGAGGCTGTGTTTCCCTTCTGGTAGAATAGACAATAGACAATAGGTGCAGGAGTAGGCCATTCTGCCCTTTGAGCCTGCACCACCATTCATTATGATCATGGCTGATCATCGTCAATTAGTATCCTGTTCCTGCCTTATCTCTATAACCCTTGATTCCACAATCCTTGAGAGCTCTATCCAACTCTTTCTTAAACGAATCCAGAGACTGGGCCTCCACTGCCCTCTGGGGCAGAGCATTCCACACACCCACCACTCTCTGGGTGAAGAAGTTTCTCCTCATCTCTGTCCTAAATGGTCTACCCTGTATTTTTAAGCTGTGTCCTCTGGTTCGGCACTCACCCATCATCTCCACATCCAATTGCAACATTTAAAAGGCATCTGGATGGGTATATGAATAGGAAGGGTTCAGAGGGATATGGGCCAGGTGCTGGCAGGTGGGACTAGATTGGGTTGGGATATCTGGTCAACATGGACGGATTGGACCGAAGGGTCTGTTTCCTCTACGACTCTAAGATCCCCCCTCATCCTTCTAAACTCCATTGATTACAGACCCAGTGTCCTCAACCACTGCTTTGGAGACAAGTCCTTTAACCCCAGGATTGTTCTTGTAAACTTCCTCTGGAATTCCTCAGGGCCCAAAACTGCTCACAATATTCCTACTGCAGTCTGACCAGAGCCATATACAGCCTCAACAGTACATCTCTGCACTTGTATTCTGTCTCTCTTGAAATGAATGCTAACATTGCATTTGCCTTCCTAACTGTCAAGTGAACGTGCATTTTAATGGTAAGTGAATTCCTAAGTCACTTTGTGCTTTAGATTTTTTAAGCCTTTCCCTGTTTAGTAAATAGTCTGTGTCTCTATTCTTCCTACAAAGCTCACATTTTCCTACATTGTATTCCATCTGCCAATTCTTTGCCCACTCTCCTAGCCTGTCCACATCTTTCTGCAGTGTACCCAGTTTCTCAACACTACATTCCCCTCCACCTATCTTGGTGACATTTGTAAACTTACCAACAATGCTCTCAGTTCCTTTGTCCAGATTATTAATGTATAATGTGAATGCGTTAATGTTAAACATGAGTACGGGCCCCAACATGGACCCCTGTGAAACTCTCCGCAGCTGCTATCCTGTAAAAGACCCCATTCTCCCTACTCTCTGCCTCTACCAGTCAGCTACTCCTCTATCCATGCCAGAACCTTGCCCAAATGCCATGGGCTCTAATCCTGTGTAGCAGCTTTCTGTGCAGCACCTTGTCAAAGGCCTTCTGGAAATCCAAATACAGTCGGTTCTGATATAACACAATAGTTCCGATCTTGTGCGATCTCGTGTCGTAAGAAATTCCTGCAGTAGCCGCACCATTTAAACCAATGGGGCCAGATACAAGTAAGGTAAGTCACGTTCTACAGATAATGGTCTAAATTCTTCAACTGCATTAAAGCCAATTTGGGTTGAAGAAACAAAAGTTACAGCAAAACTGACTAGAGATCATGTCCGCCGGCTCTAACTTGTCTAAGTTGCTTGTTACCTCCTCAAACAATTCTAACATATTTGTCAGGCATAACCTCCCCTTGACAAAACCATTCTGACCTCAGTCCTATCTTAACTCTGCACTTCCAAGTAACCTGTAATCTCATCCTTAATAACGGACTCTAACATCTTATCAATGACCGAGTTCAGGCTAACTGGTCTATAGTTTCCTGTCTTCTACCTCCCTCTCTCCTTAAACAGAGGTGTTACGTGAGCCATTTTCCAGCTCTCCCTGACATCAGGGATTCCTGAAAGATCGACCAATGCCTCTTCAATCTCCTCAGCTATCTCCTTCAGAACTCTGGGTGGAGTCCATCTGATCCGGATTATTTAGGCACCTTCAGACCTTTCAGCTTCCCCAGCACATTCTCTTTAACGATAGCCACGGCATTCACCTCTGCCCCCAACTCTCTTGAAGTTCTTGTATGCAGCTATGGAAACTGATGTAAAGTACTTATTCAGTTCCTCCGCTATTTCTTTGTTCAGCATTACTTCTTCTCCAGCCTCGTTTTCCAGAGTCCAATGTCCACTTTTGTGTCTGTCTTATCTTGCAACTATCTAAAGAAAACTCTTTCAATATTCTTTTATGCTACTAGCTAGCTTACCCTCATATTTCATTGTCTAGCCCCTTATTGCTTTGTGGTTGTGTTCTGCTAGTTTATAAAGGCTTTATACTCTAATCTTCACCATATTGTTTGCTTTTACTTCTGCTTTGATGCTGTCCCTAACTTCCCTTGTCAGCCATGGTTGCCTCCTCCCCCCCTTAATATACTTCTTTTTCCTCGGGATGAATTTCGGCTGTTACTCCCAGGAACTCCTGCCATTGTTTCTCCATTGTCTCCCCTGCTGGGCTCCCCTTCCATTCAACCCAGGGCAGTCCCTCCCTAACATTTTTGTAGTTAAGTCTGTAAGTCAGCTCGCTGAGCTGGGAGGTTTGTTATCAGACCTTTCGTCACTATACTAGGTAACATCATCAGTGAGAGTCTCTGGTGAAGTGATTAGATTAGATTACATTACATTACAATGTAGAAACAGGCCCTTCGGCCCAACAAGTCCACACCGACCCGCCGAAGCGCATCCCACCCATACCCCTACATTTACCCCTTTCCTAACACTACGGGCAATTTAGCATGGCCAATTCACCTGACCCTGCACATCTTTTGGACTGTGGGAGGAAACCGGAGCACCCGGAGGAAACCCACGCAGACATGGGGAGAACGTGCAAACTCCACACAGTCAGTCGCCTGAGGCGGGAATTGAACCCGGGTCTCAGGCGCTGTGAGGCAGCAGTGCTAACCACTGTGCCACCGTGCCGCCCAGTGCTGGTGGTATGTCCTGCCTCTGTTAATAGGTCTTGGTTTCTTAAGGTGGGTGATGTCATTTCTGGTTCTTTTTATCAAGAAAAGCTGGATAGGATCTAAGTTGATGTGTTTATTGATGGAGTTCTGGTTAGAATGCCATGCCTTTAAGAATTCTCGTGCGTGTCTTTGTTTCGCCTGTCCTAGGATGTCTGTGTTGTCCCAGTCAAAGTGGTGTCCTTCTTTGTCTGTATGTATAGAAACTAGTGAGAGTCGGTTTTTGTAGTTAACTTGACTCAATTGTAATCCTGTTATACCTGATTCAAGTTTCTCCCACTCAACAAGCTGGGTGAATTCTATCATATTATAGTCAGTGCCCCCTAGGGCTATCTTTAGTTTAAGCTCCCCAATCAGGTCGGCCTCATTACACATCTCCACTTCCAGAATTTGCCTGTTCCCTAGAGGGCTGTACCACAAACTGTTCAAAAATAAACCAACTGGTAGACATTCCATGAACTCCATTGAGATCCATTGCACACCTGATTTTCCCAGTCCATCTGCATATTGAAGTCCCCCATGATTGTTGAAATGGTGCCTTTCTTACACACCTTTTCTATCTCCCGATTTATTTTCTTCCTCAATTCCTGACTACTGCTAGGAGGCCTGTACACAACTCCCATCAGGGCTTTTGTTATTTGCGATTCCTCAACTCTACTGTCACAGATTCTGCACTTTTCAAATCTATATCACTTCTTGCTATTGATTTAATTTCATTTTGTACTAACAAGGTAATCCTGCCGCCCTCTGTCCATCTGCTAGTGATTTCCTTGGATATTTAGTTCCCAGCCCTGAGCCTTTTGCAGCCACGTCGATGTGATACCCAGACCATCGTACCTGCCAATTTCTGTCTTTACTACAACATCATTTATCTTGTTTCATGCGCTGTGTGAATTTAGGTATAACACACAAAGTGCTGCATTGACTACCCCCTTCTCATACTTATCACCTCATCCGCTGTGCCTGAATTTATATTCCTCACCCTTTCCATATTCTCTGTCCTATAACTTGTTCTAGAAACTTTAATGACCTCTGCTGAGTCCTCCACCCCTCCTTTTAAAGATGTTCATAATTTTCCATGCAACTGAATCCAGCTCCCCTGCTATTTAGTTTAATGCCCTATTCACAGATCCAGCTGTGTGATTTCACCAGGACTCTGGTCTCAGCATGATTCTGGAGCCAGAGTCTAGATTAGAGTGGTGCTGGAAAAGCACAGCAAGTCAGGCAGCATCTGAGGAGCAGGAAAATCAATGCTTCAGGCAAAAGCCCTTCATCAGGATTGGAGGCAGGGAGCCTGCAGAGTGGAGAGATAAATGAGAGGGAGGCAGGAGTGGGGAGAAAGTAGCAAAGAATACATAGGTGAATGGGGGTGGGGATGGAGGTGATAGGTCAGAGAGGAGGGTGGGGGAAGGTAGCAAAGAGTACAATGGATGATTGAGGGTGGGGATGAAGGTGATAGGTCAGAGAGGAGGGTGGAGTGGATAGGTCGAAAGGAAGATAGGCAGGTAGGACAGGTCATGGGGACAGTCCTCCTACTCTTGACCACTGACTGAAATCTAATGGGTATGATTGCCTCCTGAAATATGCACTCAGGTCTCCCTCCCCTCCCTGAAGTGTCACAGTATTCGATGCTCAGACTCCAGCTCATCAACTCTGAGCTGGAGTTCCTCAAACAACCAACACTTGCTCTAGATGTGGCCACTATGAACCACAATGGGGTGCACTACCTCCTACATCACGCAGTTACAACACATCACCTGGCCTGGCATATCTGTTTAATACTTAATTTGATTCTTAAAAACTTTGTCCTGGTCTTTTAGCTTGTAGCCTGTAAACATTTTCCCTATTTACCTTCAATATGAAAGTAACTTATAATAGATAGTCAAATTAATGGCTACTAACAACCAATTAACTTACAGTTTACCTGTGAGGTCACTCTTTTGAGCTGGGCTTCAATTTATCTTGTTTTTTTTTAAGAAAAACTTGCAAACTATGAGCCAAACATGTTTGCAAAAAAACCCCTTCTGCTCTGCACCGAATTCCCACACTGCCTCCATAGTTCCCAAACTAATACTTGGAATGTGTCTCACTCCAGATGTGATCTTTCCTTCCTGACCATGAGAAGTCAGCTGATGGTCGGCTTTCATCAGGCCCTTTCTTCAATCGAGCTGTGGGTGAGCTGAGATGACTTACACTAGTTAAGCTTCAACAGTAATGAACAATGTGAAAGCCCTATTCAGGTGATTGACTGATAACCATCTCTCAGTCAGCAGAGTCATAGAATTATAGAAATCCTTCTGGTGTGGAAACAGGCCCTTCGGCCCAACAGGTCCACACCGACCCTCTGAAGAGTATCCCACCCAAACTCATTCCCCATTCCCCTACATTTACCCCTGACTAATGTCCCGAACCTACACACCCCTGAACACTATGGGCAATTTAGCATGGCCAATTCACCAAACCTACATATCTCTGGATTGTGAGGAAACTGGAGCACCCGGAGGAAACTCATGCAGATGTGGGGAGAATGCGTAAACACCACACAGACTGAGGATGGAATCGAACCCACTGTGAGGCAGCAGTGCTAACCACTGACCCACCGTGCTGCCCCCAGCTACTTTATTAACCTTTTCATGAGAATACTGAATTTTGACCATTTAAATGGAAAAAGAAAATCATGATTTACCAGTTCTGTTCCCAGGCCTCCTCCAAAGTCTCCAAACTGTATACTCCCATGGACTGTGTCCCTCTGCAGATGTAATCTCTCCTTCCTGACTGTGTAAACCTTACTGTTGCAGTAGAAGGTAGACCTGAATTCAGATAGCATCTTGTACAACCTGCATGTGCTTGCAGGAGAGTTGTGCAAAATGAAAGATCTCTGCAGTTTGTGTACATGGGAGAAGCTAAAACTTGGTTTTCTTTTATTTTCTACCCACGAGGTTTCTCTGAACAATTCTACACGACAATTTGTGTCTAATAATTGTTTCTAATTTCCCATTTTTCTTCAGCCCAATGGCATCATGATCCACAGTTACTGTTTTTACTCATTAAACAATTAGGAGGGCCCATTCTTCCAGAACCATTGAAAGAGACTGCATTGGTTCAGATGATATTCATTGAAGTTTAGTAGAATGACAGGACCCTCATTGAAATCTATAAAATTCTAACAGAATTGGACAGGGGAAATGCAGGAAGGATTTTTCCCGATGACCAGGGAGGCCAAAAATGAGGTTACCATTTAAGGACCGAGATGAGGAGAAATGTCTTCACACAGAGAGTGGTGAATTATTGTAACTGGCTACCACAGAAAGCAGTTGAGGCCAATACTTTGAATGTCTTCAAAAGAGAAGTTATTCGGGTTAAAGGCATCAATAGGTATGGGGAGAAAGTGGGAACACGGTGCTAAGTTGGATGATCAGTTATGATCCTATTGAATGGCAGAGCAGACTCGAAGAGCGAAATGGCCTACTCCTGCTCTACATTTCTACGTTTCGATATTCTTCATGAGATTTCCCAGCCAGAAGGCCCATCTGTTCCAGCTTCTTTCTTAAGGGCTTCCCAAAGGAATTTGAAAAATAAAACATTTTGTCTGGTCTTTTCCATGCACAAGGATTTTAATTTGTGCATAAGGATATTTGGAGGAGTAAATGTTTTTTTCTTGTTGTTATGAGATTTGAATCAAGCAGTCCTTCAGCTTCCAGAATGTTGACCAGATGCAGAAAAGAAACAGGTTTTTGTGGGAGTGACTTCAGCAAAGTGTGGCATTAAAAAGCCACTTTGCTGATTGATCATTTAATGAGTGGTTGAAGCAGAGCCCATCTATAGTAAACACTCATTTAAAGTTGCCTGTTCAATGGTGTTTTGTTTTAATCTCAATATGCTAACGGGGCATGGAATCTTTTTGGGCTTCACAAGGTTGGTTTTACTGTTGATTTCGGTGCAACCCAATTGGTAATTTCCCTGCTACCCAATTTCCCAGTTACTGCCTGTCTTCACCTGTTAACCCTTCGAGGTGCAGCCTCTTCACACTCCTCAATCAGAGAAGGCCAGAGTTGGGAGGTCGTGCAGAGACCAGTTGAACTGGGGACACGAGGCTGGGAAGCAGGGTGGCTGAAGAGAAGGAGGTATAGAACATAGAACAATACAGCACAGAACAGGCCCTTCGGCCCACGATGTTGTAACACTCTGTTGTACCCGGGGAAAAAGTTTCTGACTGTCTACTTTATCTATTCCTCTGATCATCTTATAAACCTCTATCAAGTCACCCATCATCCTTCGCTGTTCCACTGAGAAAAGGCCTAGCACTCTCAACCTATCCTAGTACGACCTATTCTCCATTCCAGGCAACATCCTGGTAAATCTTCTCTGCACCCTCTCCAAAGCTTCCACATCTTTACTAAAGTGAGGCGACCAGAACTGCACACAGTACTCCAAATGTGGCCTAACCAAAGTCCTGTACAGCTGCAACATCATTTCACGTCTCTTGAATTCCATCCCTCTGCTAATGAACGCTAATACACCATAGGCCTTCTTACAAGCTCTATCCACCTGAGTGGCAACTTTCAAAGATCTATGAACATAGACCCCAAGATCCCTCTGCTCCTTCACCTTACTAAGAACCCTACCGTTAACCCTGTATTCCACATTCTTATTTGTCTTTCCAAAATGGACAACCTCACACTTGGCAGGGTTGAACTCCATCTGCCACTCCTCAGCCCAGCTCTGCATCATATCTAAGTCTCTTTGCAGCCGACAACAGCCCTCCTCACTATCCACAACTCCACTAATCTTCGTATCGTCTGCAAATTTACTGACCCACCCTTCGACTCCCTCTTCCAAGTCATTAATGAAAATTACAAACAGCAGAGGACCCAGAACTGATCCCTGCGGAACTCCACTTGTAACTGGGCTGAATATTTACCATCTACCACCACTCTCTGACTTTGACCAGTTAGCCAGTTTTCTATCCAACTGACCAAATTTCCCTCTATCCCATGCCTCCTGACTTTCCGCATAAGCCTACCATGGGGAACCTTATCAAATGCCTTATAAAATCCATGTACACTACATCCACTGCTCTACCCTCATCCACATGCTTGGTCACCTCCTCAAAGAATTCAATAAGACTTGTAAGGCAAGACCTACCCTTCACAAATCCGTGCTGGCTGTCCCTAATCAAGCAGTGTCTTTCCAGATACTCATAAATCCTATCCCCCAGTACCCTTTCCATTACTTTGCCAACCACCGAAGTAAGACTAACTGGCCTGTAATTCCCGGGGTTATCCCTATTCCCTTTTTTGAACAGGGGCACAACATTCGCCAACCTCCAGTCCCCTGGTACCACCCCCGTTGACAGTGAAGACGAAAAGATCATTGCCAACGGCTCTGCAATTTCCTCTCTTGCTTCCCACATAATCCTAGGATATATCCCGATAGGCCCGGGGGATTTATCTATCCTCAAGTTGTTCAAAATGTCCAACACATCTTCCTTCCTAACAAGTATCTCTTCTAGCTTACCAGTCCGTTTCACACTCTCCTCTTCAACAATACGGTCCCTCTCGTTTGTAAATACTGAAGAAAAGTACTCATTCAAGACCTCTACTATCTCTTCCGACTCAATACACAGTCTCCCACTACTGTCCTTGATCGGACCTACCCTCGTTCTCGTCATTCTCGTGTTTCTCACATACGCATAAAATGCCTTGGGGTTATCCTTGATCCTATCCGCCAAAGATTTTTCATGCCCTCTCTTAGCTCTCCTAATCCCTTTCTTCAGCTCCCTTCTGGCTATCCTGTATCCCTCCACTGCTCTGTCTGAACCTTGTTTCCTCAACCTTATGTAAGCCTCCTTCTTCCTCTTTACTAGACATTCAACCTCCCTCGTCAACCAAGGTTCCCTCACACGACCATCTCTTTCCTGCCTGACAGGTACTTACATATCAAGGACACGTCATATCTGTTCCTTGAAAAAGTTCCACATTTCCACGACATCCTTCCCTGACAACCTATGCTTCCCCTTTATGCTCCTCAGATCCTGCCTTGCAGCATTGTATTTACCCTTCCCCCAATTGTAAAACCTACCTGTTGCACGCACCTATCTCTGTCCATAACCAAGGTGAAAGTCACAGAATTGTGGTCACCATCACCAAAATGTTCACCCACTAACAAGCCCATCACTTGTCCTGGTTCGTTACCAAGTACCAAATCCAATATGGCCTCCCCTCTGGTCAGACAATCTACATACTGAGTTTGAAAAGCTTCCTGGACACACTGCACAAACATCGCCCCATCCAATCTACTTGATTTAAAGAGCTTCCAATCAATATTTGGGAAGTTGAAATCGCCTATGACTACTACCCTGTGGCTTCTGCATCTTTCCCAAATCTGTTTCCCAATCTGTTTCTCCACATCTCTGCTGCTATTGGGGAGCCTATAGTAAACACCCAACGAGGTTACTGCTCCTTTCCTATTTCTGACTTCAGCCCATACTACCTCCAAAGGCAGATCCCCCTCAAACTGCCTTTCTGCAGCCATTATACCATTTCTAATTAGCAACGCCACCCTCACTCCTTTTTTACCACCCTCCCTAATCTTACTGAAACATCTGTAACCAGGAACCTCCAACAACCATTCCTGTCCCTCTTCTATCCACGTTTCCGTGATGGCCACAACATTGTAGTCCCAAGTACCGATCCACGCCTTAAGTTCACCCACCTTATTTCTGATACTCCTTGCGTTGAAGTATACACACTTGAGCCCATCTCTGTGTCCGCAAGTATTCCCTGTCAGTGCTACCTTCTCCACAGCCTCCCTACATTCTTGGACATCCTGACAAACAGCTAACCTACTTGCTGGACTACAAGTCCGGATCCTATCCCCCTGCCAAATTATTTTAAACCCCCCCGAAGAGTGCTAGCAAACCTACCTCCCAGGATATTGGTGCCCTTCTGGTTCAGGCACAACCCGTCCTGCTTGTACAGGTCCCACCTTCCCCAGAATGCAGTCCAATTGTCCAAATACCTGAAGCCCTCCCTCCTACACCATCCTTGCAGCCACGTGTTCAACTGCACTCTCTCCCTATTCCTTGCCTCACTGTCACGTGGCACCGACAACAACCCAGAGATGACGACTCTGTCCGTTCTAGCTTTTAGCTTCCAGCCTAACTCCCTGAGCTCCTGAATGACCTCCCCACCCCTCTTCCTACCTATGTCATTGGTGCCAATGTGCACCACAACTTCTGGCTGCACACCCTCCCCCTTAAGGATTCTGAAGACATGGTCCGAGACGTCTCGGACCCTGGCACCGGGGAGGCAACAAACCATCCGAGAGTCTCGCCCATGCCCACAGAACCGCCTGTCCGTCCCTCTAACTAGAGAGTCTCCTATAACTAGCGCTCTCCTCCTCTCCCCCTTTCCCTTCTGAGCCTCAGAGCCGGACCTCGCGCCACAGACCCGGTCACTGCAGCTTACCCTTGCTACCCCAACAGTATCCAAAGTGGTATACCTATTGTTGAGGGGAACGACCACAGGGGATCCCTGCACTACCTGCTTCCTCCCCTTCCCACCTCTAACTGTTACCCAGCTACCTCTGTTCTCTGGCGTAACTATGTCCTTGTAGCTTCTATCTATCACACCCACTCAAATATCAATCATTTACCTTCCCGACCAGCTCTGCGCTCCAACTTTACTTCTGCCCAGCTCGCGCCGCTCTCTGCTGTGAAAAGGAGCAACTTACAGTTTTCTTTCACATTTCACAACTTATTTTCAAAGTCACTTCACATTTAACATTATGTATTCGACAATGTAAAATATTTCAACATGAAGAGTATAATGTTTGAATTTTTTTTCTGATAAGGGGGGTCTTACAGAACTTACATAGAACAGTGCAACACAGTATAGGCCCTTCAGCCCTCAAAGTTGTGCTGACCTTTTATCCTACTCAAAGATCAAACTAACCTACATACCCTTCATTTTACTGTCATCCATGTGCTAATCCGAGAGTCGCTTAAATGTCCCTAATGTATCTGACTCTACTACCACTACTGGCAGTGCACTCCACAAAACCACCACTGTCTGTGTAAAGAACCTACCTCTCAAATCTCCTGATGAAGGTTGTGTTCGAAATGTAATCTCTCCTGCTCCTTGGATGCTACCTGACCTGCTGTGCTTTTTCAGTGCCACACTTTTCGACTCTGACCTCCAGCATTTGCAATCTTCACTCTCTCCTCTGACATCTCCCTGCAAACTTCCTCTAATCACCTTAAAATTATGCTCCCTCACGATAACCTTTTCCGCCCAGGAAAAAAGTCTCTGACTATCCACTCTAGCTATGCCTCAACATCTTGTATACCTCTATCAAGTCACTTCTCATCCTTCGTTCCAATTAGAAAAACTCTATCTCCCTCAACCTTTCTTCATAAGGCATGCCCTCCAGTCCAGGCAGCACCATGGTTGACTTCCTCTGCACCCTCTCTAAAGCTTCCACATCCTTCCTATAATGAGGTGACCAGAACTGAACACAAAATTCCAAGTATGGTCTAACCATGACTCTATTGAGCTGCAGCAAAACCTCACAGCTCCTAAACACAATCCCCCTGCTAATGAAAGCCAGCACACCATATGCTTTCTTAACAACTCTATCAACTTGGGTGGCATCTTTGAGGGATCTTTGCATGTGGACCCCAAGATCCCTCTGTTCCTCCACATTGCCAAGAATCCTGCCTTTAACCCTGTAATCTGCATTCAAATTTGACCTTCCACAATGAATCACTTCACACTTTTCCAGGTTGAATTCCATCTGCCACTTCTCAGCCTAGCTCTGCATCCTGTCAATGTCCTGTTACAACCTATGACAGCTCTCCATACTATCCACATCTCCACCAACTTTTGTGTCATCAGCAAACTTACTAACCCATCTTTCCACCTCCTCATCCAAGTCATTTATAAAAAGCAGAGATCCCAGAACCGATCCCTGCGGAACACCACTGGTCATCAAGCTCCAGGCTGAATACTCTCCATCAACCACCACCCTCTGTCATCGCTGGGCCAGCCAATTCTGTCTGCAGACAGCCAATTTTCCCTGTATCCCATGCCTCCTTACTCTCTGAATGAGCCTACCATGGGGAACGTCATCAAAAGCTTTGCTAAAATCCATATGCACCACATCTATTGCTCCATCTTCATTGATGTATTTTGTCACATCCTCAAAGAATTCAATAAGGCTTGTGAGACATGCTGTGCCCCTCACAAAGCCATACTGACTATCTCTAATCAGACTATGCTTTTTCAAATAATCATAAATCCTTTCTCTCAGAATCCTCTCCAATAATTTGCCCAACACAGAGGTAAGACTGACTGGTTTGTAATTCTTAGGGTTATCCCTATTCCCTTCCTTGGACAAAGGAATAACATTTGCCACCCTCCACTCATCTGGTACTACTCCAGTGGAGAGTGAGGATGCAAAGCTCATCGCCAAAGAGGACTTATATGTTTTCTCATGTTTTTCAAAGTTTCCAGCACATTCTCCTTCTTAACATCAACCAGTTGGAGCATATCAGCCTGTTTCACGCTGTCCTCACAAACGATATGGTCCCTCTCACTAGTGAATACAGAAGCAAAGCATTCATTAAGGACCTCCCCTACCTCCTCCAACTCCAGGCACAAGTTCCCTCCATTATCCCCAATCTGTCCTGCCCTCACTCTGGCCATCCTCTTGTTCCTCACAAAAGTGAAGAAGGCCTTGCAGTTTTCATTAATCCTACCCGCCACGGCTTTTTCATGTCCTCTTCTAGCTCTCCTAAGTCCATTCTTCATTTCCTTCCTGGCTACCTTGTAACCCTCTAGAGCCCTGTCTGATCCTTGCTTCCTCAACCTTAAGGAAGTTTCCTTCTTCCTCTTCACTAGGTGTCAGCCAAGGTTCCTTCACCCTATCACCCTCAGTGGGAACAAACCTATTCAGCACTCACAGCAAGTGCTCCCTAAACAACCTCCACATTTCTGTCATGTATTTCCCTGAAAATATCTCTTCCCAATTTATGCTCCACAGTTCCTGCCTAATAGCATTGTAATTCCCCTCACCTAATTAAACTTTCCCATACTGTCTGCTGCCATCCCTCTGCATGAATATAGTAAAGGTCAGGGAGTTGTGATCACTGTCACCGAAATGCTCTCCCATGGAGAGATCTGACACCTGACCTGGTTCGTTGCCTAATACCAAATCCAATATGGCCTCCCCTCTCGTCGGCCTAGCTACATATTGAGTCAGGAATCCTTCCTGGACGCACGTGACAAATCTGCTCCATTCCAACTATTTGCACTAACTAGGTTCCAGTCAGTATTAGGGAAGTTAAAGTCACCCATGACAATAACCCTGTTACTTTCTAAAAAAGTTCCAAAACTGACCTTTCCAAAGTCTACCCCCCAATCTGCTCCTCCGTGTCTCTGTTGCTATTAGGGGGTCTGTAGAAAACCCCTAATAAAGTGACTGCTCCTTTCCTGTTTCTGACTTCCACCCATACTGACTCAGTAGACAAACCCTCCTCAACGAACTCCCTTTCTGCAGCTGTGATACTATCCCTGATTAACAATGCCACTCCTCCATCTCTTTTATTTCCCTCCCCAAACCTTTTGAAACATCTAAACCCTGGAACATCCAACAACCATCCTACCCCTGTGATATCCAAATCTCTGTAATGGCCACAACATCGTAGCTCCAAGTACTGATCCATGCTCTAAGTCCTTTATTCCTGATACTTCTTGCTTTAAAATAGACACACTCCAACCCATCACACTGACTGCAAATTATCCCTATCAACTGTCTATCCTTCCTCACAGACTCTTTGCACACTGTATCTGCCTGTTCACCAGCTACCCCACCCTCTGATCTGTAACTCCTGTTAGCACTGCTGCCTCACAGCGCCAGAGACCTGGGTTCAATTCCCACCTCAGGCGACTGTCTGTGTGGAGTTTGCACATTCTCCCTGTGTCTGCGTGGGTTTCCTCCAGGTACTCCGGTTTCCTCCCACAGTCCAAAAATGTGCCAGTTAGGTGAATTGGCCATGCTAAATTGCCCGTAGTGTTAGGTGAAAGGGTAAATGTAGGGGAATGGGTCTGGGGGGTTTGCGCTTTGGTGGGTCGGTGTGGACTTGTTGGGCCAAAGGGCCTGTTTCCACACTGTAGGCAATCTAAACTAATCTAATCTCCCTGCCAAACTAGTTTAAATCCTCCCGAAGAGCTGTAGCAAACCTCCCACCCAGGATATTGGTATCCCTCCAGTTCAGGTGAAGCCCGCCCTCCTTGTACAGGTCCCACCTTCCCCAGAAGGTATCCCAATGATCCACATATCTGAAACCCTCCCTCCTACACCAGCTCTGCAACCACATGTTCAACGCACTCGCTCTCTGTTCCTAGCCTCACTAGCCCATGGTGCTGGTCGCAATCCTAACATTACTAGTCTGCTTGTCCTGCCTGTTAGCTTCCAACCTAACTTCCTATATTCACTTTTCAAGTCCTTGTTTTACCATTAGCTCAAATGGGAGCTATGGGACCAGCCTGTCATTTCTTTCCTTGTGTTTACTGACCTTCATGGCAATCTTTGCAAGGACAAGGGCTTGAATGTCTAACTGACCTCATTACATGACTTCCTCACTAAAAACAAGCTGAGATTTAAGCATCATTTTAAATTTATTCAATGAATGTGGGTAATGCTTATCTTTAATTGTTCTTGAGAAGATGGTGGAGAGTGCCTTCTTGAACCGCTGTAGTCCACCTGCTGTAGGTTGACCCACAATGCCCTTAGGGAGGGAATTCCCAGATTTTTGACTCACTAACACTGAAGGAACTATTTCCAAGGTACGATGGTGAGTGGCTTACAGGGGAACTTGCAGGAGGTGGTGTTCCTGTGTATCAGCTGCCCTTATAAAAGCAAAGCACTGCATATGGTGGGAATATGAATAAGAACAGAGTGTGTTGGAGAAACTCTGCAGGTCTGGCAGCATCTTTGGAGAGAGAAGCAGAGTTAATATTTCGAGTCTGATATGACTCTAATCCCAAAACGTGCAAGTTAAGTGAATTGGCCATTATAAATTACCCATAGCATTCAGGGATGTATAGGTTAGGTGCATTAGCCATTGGAAATGCAGGGTTAAAGGAATAGGGTAGGGGGATGAGTCTGGATGGGATTCTCTTTGGTGGGTTGGTGTGGACTTGTTGGACTGAAAGGCCTGTTTCCACACTGTATGGATTCTGTGAACTCGACTCTATGATACGTCATCAGAACGCTAATTCTCTCTCTCCACAGATGCTGTCAGACCTGCTGAGTTTCTGCAGCATTCCAGGTATGTATCTGCTGCCCTTGTCCTTCCAGAGGGTCATGGGATGAGGCAGCTCAACATTACAAGCAAACTCCAGATACCAGACTAACGCTGTGGAAGATGAGCTCATGTCAGTGGTACGATTGTGCAGACTCTGAGCAGACAGCATTTACTTGTTGTTCCACGTGTTTCTGAAATTTAATTTTCCACAGCTGATGGTAAAGACAGAGCAGAAGGTGACATGGAGAAGTGGTGGAAGCCCTGGGTAACTCATTCCTCAAGTAAGTTACAAGGAGAGAAAGCCAATCTTTGAATCTCACTAACTAGATACTAAACTTCAACATCAGAAATATATCTCTCAGCATGTACATCCTGATGTGCTACAAAGATCCCACACATGTATAACCTCCAGTGATCACCAATAGACATGCATTACCTGTAGTATTCACCAGAGGCATGTGAAGGGGGAAGATAGTGGCAGGTTTCAATAACACTGTACTATTAATCACCTCATGCTCTGGAGATAAGTGTTCAAACCCCAACATGGTAGATAATGAAACATGAATTCATTAAAAATCTCAAGACGAGAATAAAAAAGTAAACCTATTGGTGACCATGTAACCACAGTCAATTGTCATAAAAACCATCTTGTTCACCAATGTCCTTTAGGGAAGGACACTTCAGGAACAGATCGGTACAGATGAGTGGGTCAGTGTAGTGTACTGGAGATGTAGATGATTGGGTCAGTGTAGCGTACTGGAGGTGTAGATCAGTGGGTCAGTGTCATATATTGGAGGTGTAGATGAGGGGGTCAGTGTAGCATATTGGAATGTAGATGAGTGGGTCAGTTTAGCGTACTGGAGGTGTAGATGAGTGGACCAGTGTAGTGTACTGGAGGTGTAGATCAGTGGGTCAGTGTCATATATTGGAGGTGTAGATGAGGGGGTCAGTGTAGCATATTGGAATGTAGATGATTGGGTCAGTGTAGCGTACTGGAGGTGTAGATCAGTGGGTCAGTGTCATATATTGGAGGTGTAGATGAGGGGGTCAGTGTAGCATATTGGAATGTAGATGAGTGGGTCAGTTTAGCGTACTGGAGGTGTAGATGATTGGGTCAGTGTAGCGTACTGGAGGTGTAGATCAGTGGGTCAGTGTCATATATTGGAGGTGTAGATGAGTGGGTCAGTTCATGTATTGGAGGTGTAGATGAGGGGGTCAGTGTAGCATATTGGAATGTAGATGAGTGGGTCAGTTTAGCGTACTGGAGGTGTAGATGAGTGGGTCAGTGCAGTATACTGGAGGTGCAGATGAGTGGGTCAGTGTATTATACTGGAGGTGTCGATGAGTGGGTCAGTGCAGTGTACTGGAGCTGTAGATGAGTGGGTCAGTGTAGTGTACTGGAGGTGTAGATGAGTGGGTCAGTGTAGTGTACTGGAGGTGCAGATGAGTGGGTCAGTGCAGTGTACTGGAGGTGTGGATGAGTGGGTCAGTGCAGTGTACTGGAGGTGTAGATGAGTGGGTCAGTGCAGTGTACTGGAGGTGTGGATGAGTGGGTCAGTCTAGTGTACTGGAGGTGTAGATGAGTTGGTCAGTGCAGTGTACTGGAGGTGTGGATGAGTGGGTCAGTCTAGTGTACTGGAGGTGTAGATGAGTTGGTCAGTGCAGTGTACTGGAGGTGCAGATGAGTGGGTCAGTGCAGTGTACTGGAGGTGTAGCTGAGTGGGTCAGTGTAGTGTACTGGTGGTGTAGATGAGTGGGTCAGTGCAGTGTACTGGAGGTGCAGATGAGTGGGTCAGTGTAGTGTACTGGAGGTGTCGATGAGTGGGTCAGTGCAGTGTACTGGAGCTGTAGATGAGTGGGTCAGTGTAGTGTACTGGAGGTGTAGATGAGTGGGTCAGTATAGTGTACTGGAGGTGCAGATGAGTGGGTCAGTGTAGTGTACTGGAGGTATCAATGAGTGGGTCAGTGCAGTGTTCTGGAGCTGTAGGTGAGTGGGTCAGTGCAGTGTACTGGAGTTGTAGGTGAGTGGGTCAGTGCAGTGTACTGGAGGTGTAGATGAGTGGGTCAGTGCAGTGTACTGGAGCTGTAGATGAGTGGGTCAGTGCAGTGTACTGGAGGTGTAGATGAGTGGGTCAGTGCAGTGTAGTGGAGCTGTAGGTGAGTGGGTCAGTGCAGTGTACTGGAGTTGTAGGTGAGTGGGTCAGTGCAGTGTACTGGAGGTGTAGATGAGTGGGTCAGTGCAGTGTACTGGAGCTGTAGGTGAGTGGGTCAGTGCAGTGTAGTGGAGCTGTAGGTGAGTGGGTCAGTGCAGTGTACTGGAGTTGTAGGTGAGTGGGTCAGTGCAGTGTACTGGAGGTGTGGATGAGTGGGTCAGTGTAGTGTACTGGAGTTGTAGGTGAGTGGGTCAGTGCAGTGTACTGGAGGTGTAGATGAGTGGGTCAGTGTAGTGTACTGGAGTTGTAGGTGAGTGGGTCAGTGCAGTGTACTGGAGGTGTGGATGAGTGGGTCAGTGCAGTGTACTGGAGCTGTAGGTGAGTGGGTCAGTGCAGTTTACTGGAGGTGTAGATGACTGGGTCAGTGCAGTGTACTGGAGGTGTCGATGAGTGGGCCAGTGCAGTGTACTGGAGGTGTCGATGAGTTGGTCAGTGTAGTGTACTGGAGGTGTAGATGAGTGGGTCAGTGCAGTGTTCTGGAGCTGTAGATGAGTGGGTCAGTGCAGTGTACTGGAGGTGTAGATGAGTGGGTCAGTGCAGTGTACTGGAGTTGTCGATGAGTTGGTCAGTGCAGTGTACTGGAGGTGTAGATGGGTGGGTCAGTGCAGTGTACTGGAGCTGTAGATGAGTGGGTCAGTGCAGTGTACTGGAGGTGTCGATGAGTTGGTCAGTGCAGTGTACTGGAGGTGTAGATGAGTGGGTCAGTGCAGTGTACTGGAGGTGTAGATGAGTGGGTCAGTGCAGTGTACTGGAGGTGTCGATGAGTTGGTCAGTGCAGTGTACTGGAGGTGTCGATGAGTTGGTCAGTGTAGTGTATGTTCTTGGACAATGGTGAAACTGGAACTGATTGGTATTAATTGGCCTTCGAATTGAATTGAAGGAATGCCAGCCAGGCTGAACATTGCAGCTGCTCTCGCGGCTGTCCCTTCAATATGTGCTGAATGCCATTTTCGATTGGTAATGTTTCTCCCTTTAACAAGTCCCATGAGGTAAAACCAGGAGAAGCAGAGAGTAATACTCATTATCCTCAGTGATATGAGAATAGACCTTTCCTGTTCCCTCTCAAAAAACTACATCAGAATTCTCAAAGTGATTCCTGCTGTTGCTGACATGTATGCATTGGCTGTCCACCCACAACCTGTTTTTGCCTTGCTGCTGTAGTGATCCATAGCGGGGATTACTATCTATTTGACACTGACAGTGAGGATGAAGCGAAGGATGAAACTGGAACAGTTAAAGATGAAACTGTAAAAACCTCAGCATTCCAGGTATGTATGTACTGAGGGGGTCACCAGCAATGTTCTGTTCTGACTGGTCCTGACACCAAATATTACTCTGCATTATGGTCCACCATCACAATACTGTCTGCTGACCCACCCCTCTACACCTCCAGTACACGACACTGACCCACCCCTCTACACCTCCAGTGCACTACACTGACCCACTCCTCCACACCTCGAGTACACTACACTGACACACTCCTCTAACACCTCCAGTACACTACACTGACCCACTCCTCCACACCTCCAGTACACTACACTGCCATACTCCTCTAACACCTCCAGTACGCTACACTGACGAACTCATCTACACCTCCAGTACACTACATTGAACCACCCATTGACACAACCAGTACACTACACTGACCCAGCCATCGACACCTCCAATACGCTACATTGACCCACTCATTCTACACCTCCAGTACACTACACTGACCCAGCCATCGACACCTCCAGTATACAACACTGACCCACTCATCCACACCTCCAGTACGCTACACTGACCCACTCATCAACATCTCCAGTATACTACACTGACCGACTCATTCTACACCTCCAGTACACTATACTGACACACTCATCTACACCTCCAGTACGCTACACTGACCCACTCGTCCACACCTCCAGTACACTGCATTGACCCAGTCATCTACACCTCCATTACACGACACTGACCCACTCATCGACACCTCCAGTGCACTACACTGACCCAGTCATCTACACCTCCAGTACGCTACACTGACCACTCATCCACACCTCCAGTACGCTACACTAAGCCACTCAACGACATCTCCAGTACACTACACTGACCCACTCATCTACAGCTCCAGTACACGACACTGACCCACTCATCTACACCTCCAGTACACGACACTGACCCATTCATCGACACCTCCAGTACACTTCACTGACCCACTCATCTACACTTCCACTACACAACACTGACCCACTCATCGACACTTCCAGTACACTACACTGACCCACTCATCGATACCTCCAGTACACCACACTGACCCACTCATCTACATCTCCAGTACGCTACACTGACCCACTCATCGACATCTCCAGTACACTACACTGACCCACTCATCTACACCTCCAGTACACTGCACTGACCCACTCATCTACACCAACAGTATACTACACTGACCCACTCATCTACACCTCCAGTACGCTACACTGACTGACTCACCTACACCTCCAGTACACTACACTGACCCACTCATTGACACCTCCAGTACACTACACTGACCCACTCATCCACACCTCCAGTACACTGCACTGACCCACTCCTCTACACCAACAGTACACTGCACTGGTCCACTCATCTACACCTCCAGTACGCTACACTGACCCACTCATCTACACCTCCAGTACACAACACTGACCCACTCATCTACACCTCCAGTACACTGCACTGATCCATTCATCTGCACCTCCAGTGCGCTACACTGACCCACTCATCTACACTTCCAGTACACTACACTGGCCCACTCATCTACATCTCCAGTACGCTACACTGACCCACTCATCTACACATCCAGTACTCTGCACTGACCCACTCATCTACACCAACAGTATATTAGACTGGCC
This sequence comes from Chiloscyllium plagiosum, assembly GCF_037043375.1. Taxonomy (NCBI): domain Eukaryota; kingdom Metazoa; phylum Chordata; class Chondrichthyes; order Orectolobiformes; family Hemiscylliidae; genus Chiloscyllium; species Chiloscyllium plagiosum. The sequence goes on along the minus strand of NW_028270153.1, from coordinate 69,563,554 downwards.
CACTCATCTACACCTCCAATAAACTACACTGACACACTCATCTACACGTCCAGTACGTGACACTGACCCACTCATCTACACTTCCACGACACAACACGGACCCAATCATCTACACATCCAGTACGCTACACTGACCCACTCATCTACACTTCCACGACACAACACTGACCCACTCATCTACACATCCAGTACACTACACTGACCCACTCATCGATACCTTCAGTACACTACACTGACCCACTCATTTACACCTCCAGTACACTGCACTGACCAACTCAGCTACATCTCCAGTACACTACACCGACCCAGTCATCTATACCTCCAGTACACTGCACTGACCCACTCATCTACACCTCCAGTACACTACACTGACCCACTCATCGACACTTCCAGTATACTACACTGACCCACTCATCTACACCTCCAGTACGCTACACTGACTCACTCATCGACACCTCCAGTACACTGCACTGATCCACTCATCTACACCTCCAGTGCGCTACACTGACCCACTCATCTACACTTCCAGTACACTACACTGGCCCACTCATCTACATCTCCAGTACGCTACACTGACCCACTCATCTACACCTCCAGTACACTACACTGACCCACTCATCTACACAAACAGTATATTACACTGTACCACTCATCTACACCTCCAATAAACTGCACTGACCCACTCATCTACACATCCAGTACACTACACTGACCCACTCATCGATACCTTCAGTACACCACACTGACCCACTCATCTACATCTCCAGTACACTACACTGGCCAACTCATCTACACGTCCAGTACGCTACACTGACCCAGTCATCAACATCTCCAGTACACTGCACTGACCAACTCAGCTACATCTCCAATACACTACACCGACCCAGTCATCTATACCTCCAGTACACTGCACTGACCCACTCATCTACACCTCCAGTACACTACACTGACCCGCTCATCGACACTTCCAGTATACTACACTGACCCACTCATCTACACCTCTAGTACGCTACACTGACTCACTCATCGACACCTCCAGTATACTACACTGACCCACTCATCTACACCTTCAGTACGCTACACTGACCCACTCATCTACACCTCCAGTACGCTACACTGACCCACTCATCTACATCTCCAGTACGCTAAACTGACCCACTCATCTACACTTCCAGTACACTACACTGGCCCACTCATCTACATCTCCAGTACGCTACACTGACCCACTCATCTACACCTCCAGTACACTGCACTGATCCACTCATCTACACCTCCAGTACGCTACACTGACCCACTCATCTACACTTCCAGTACACTACACTGGCCCACTCATCTACATCTCCAGTACGCTACACTGACCCACTCATCTACACCTCCAGTACACTGCACTGACCCACTCATCTGCACCAACAGTATACTATACTGACCCACTCATCTACACCTCCAGTACACTACACTGACCCACTCATCGACAGCTCCGATAAACTTCACTGACCCACTCATCTACACTTCCACTACACAACACTGACCCACTCATCGACACTTCCAGTACACTACACTGACCCACTCATCGATACCTCCAGTATACCACACTGACCCACTCATCTACATCTCCAGTACGCTACACTGACCCACTCATCGACATCTCCAGTACACTACACTGACCCACTCATCTACACCTCCAGTACACTGCACTGACCCACTCATCTACACCAACAGTATACTACACTGACCCACTCATCTACACCTCCAGTACGCTACACTGACTGACTCACCTACACCTCCAGTACACTACACTGACCCACTCATTTACACCTCCAGTACATGCACTGACCAACTCAGCTACATCTCCAGTACACTACACCGACCCAGTCATCTATACCTCCAGTACAATGCACTGACCCACTCATCTACACCTCCAGTACACTACACTGACCCACTCATCTACACTTCCAGTACACTACACTGGCCCACTCATCTACATCTCCAGTACGCTACACTGACCCACTCATCTACACCTCCAGTACACTGCACTGACCCACTCATCTACACCAACAGTATATTACACTGACCCACTCATCTACACCTCCAATAAACTACACTGACCCACTCATCTGCACATCCAGTACGCTACACTGACTCACTCATCGACACTTCCAGTATACTACACTGACACACTCATCTATACCTCCAGTATACTACACTGACCCACTCATCGATACCTCCAGTACACCACACTGACCCACTCATCTACATCTCCAGTGCAGTACACTGGCCAACTCATCTACACGTCCAGTACGCTACACTGACCCACTCATCAACATCTCCAGTACACTACACTGACCCACTCATTTACACCTCCAGTACTTGCACTGACCCACTCATCTACATCTCCAGTGCACTACACTGGCCCACTCATCTACACGTCCAGTACGCTACACTGACCCACTCATCAACATCTCCAGTACACTACACTGAACCACTCATTTACACCTCCTGTATACTACACGGGCCCACTCATCTACACCTCCAGTACACTGCACTGACCCACTCATCTACACCTCCAGTACACTACACTGACCCACTCATCTACACCTCCAGTACGCTACACTGACTCACTCATCGACACTTCCAGTATACTACACTGACCCACTCATCTATACCTCCAGTATACTACACTGACCCACTCATCGATACCTCCAGTACACCACACTGACCCACTCATCTACATCTCCAGTGCAGTACACTGGCCAACTCATCTACACATCCAGTACGCTACACTGACCCACTCATCAACATCTCCAGTACACTACACTGACCCACTCATTTACACCTCCAGTACTTGCACTGACCCACTCATCTACATCTCCAGTGCACTACACTGGCCCACTCATCTACATGTACAGTACGCTACACTGACCCACTCATCAACATCTCCAGTACACTACACTGAACCACTCATTTACACCTCCTGTATACTACACGGGCCCACTCATCTACACCTCCAGTACACTGCACTGACCCACTCATCTACACCTCCAGTACGCTACACTGACCCACTCATCGACACCTCCAGTATACTACACTGACCCACTCATCAACATCTCCAGTACACGACACTGACCCACTCATTTACACCTCCTGTATACTACACGGGCCCACTCATCTACACCTCCAGTACACTGCACTGACCAACTCAGCTACATCTCCAGTACACTACACCGACCCAGTCATCGATACCTCCAGTACACTGCACTGACCCACACATCTACACCTCCAGTACACTACACTGACCCACTCATCGACACTTCCAGTATACTACACTGACCCACTCATCTACACCTCCAGTACGCTACACTGACCCACTCATCGGCATCTCCAGTATACTACACAGACCCACTCATCTACACCTCCAGTACACTACACTGACCCACTCACCTACACCTCCAGTACGCTACACTGACCCACTCATCTACACCTCCAGTATATTACACTGATCCACTCGTCTACACCTCCAGTACACTACACTGACCCACTCATCTACACCTCCAGTACGCTACACTGACCCACTCATCTTCACCTCCAGTACGCTACACTGACCCACTCATCTACACCTCCAGTACGCTACACTGACCCACTCATCGACATCTCCAGTATACTACACTGACCCACTCATCTACACCTCCAGTACACGACACTGACCCACTCATCTACACTTCCAGTACACTACACTGACCCACTCATCGATACCTCCAGTACACCACACTGACCCACTCATCTACATCTCCAGTACACTACACTGGCCAACTCATCTACACGTCCAGTACGCTACACTGACCCAGTCATCAACATCTCCAGTACACTACACTGAACCACTCATTTACACCTCCTGTATACTACACGGGCCCACTCATCTACACCTCCAGTACACTGCACTGACCAACTCAGCTACATCTCCAGTACACTACACCGACCCAGTCATCGACACCTCCAGTACACTGCACTGACCCACTCATCTACACCTCCAGTACACTACACTGACCCACTCATGGACACTTCCATTATACTACACTGACCCACTCATCTACACCTCCAGTACGCTACACTGACCCACTCATCAACACCTCCAGTATACTACACTGACCCACTCATCTACACCTCCAGTACGCTACACTGACCCACTCACCTACACCTCCAGTACGCTACACTGACTCACTCATCTACACCTCCAGTACACTGCACTGATCCACTCATCTACACCTCCAGTACACTACACTGACCCACTCATCTACACCTCCAGTACGCTACACTGACCCACTCATCCACACCTCCAGTACACTACACTGGCCCACTCATCCACACCTCCAGTACACTACACTGACCCACTCATCGACATCTCCAGTACACTACACTGACCCACTCATCTACACCTCAGTATACTACACTGACCCACTCATCTACACCTCCAGTACACGACACTGACCCACTCATCTACACCTCCAGTACGCTATAATGACCACTCATCCACACCTCCAGTACGCGACACTGACCCACTCATCGACACCTCCAGTACGCTACACTGACTGACTCACCTACACTTCCAGTACACTACACTGACCCACTCATCTACACCTCCAGTATATTACACTGACCCACTCATCTCCACCTCCAGTACACTACACTGACCCACTCATCTACACCTCCAGTACGTTACACTGACCCACTCATCTACACCTCCAGTACACTACACTGGCCCACTCATCTACACCTCCAGTACGCTACACTGACCCACTCATCGACATCTCCAGTACACTACACTGATCCACTCATTTACGCCTCCAGTATACTACACGGGCCCACTCATCTACACCTCCAGTACACTGCACTGATCCATTCATCTACACCTCCAGTGCGCTACACTGACCCACTCATCTACACTTCCAGTACACTTCACTGGCCCACTCATCTACATCTCCAGTACGCTACACTGACCCACTCATCTACACCTCCAGTACACTGCACTGACCCACTCATCTACACCAACAGTATATTACACTGACCCACTCATCTACACCTCCAATAAACTACACTGACCCACTCATCTGCACATCCAGTACGCTACACTGACCCACTCATCTTCACTTGCACTACACAACACTGACCCACTCATCTACACTTCCAGTGCGCTACACTGACCCACTCGTCGATACCTTCAGTACACCACACCGACCCACTCATCTTCATCTCCAGTACACCACACTGGCCAACTCATCTACACGTCCAGTACGCTACACTGACCCACTCATCAACATCTCCAGTACACTGCACTGACCAACTCAGCTACATCTCCAGTACACTACACCGACCCAGTCATCTATACCTCCAGTACACTGCACTGACCCACTCATCTACACCACCAGTACACTACACTGACCCACTCATCGACACTTCCAGTATACTACACTGACCCACTCATCTACACCTCTAGTACGCTACACTGACCCACTCATCTACACTTCCAGTACACTACACTGGCCCACTCATCTACATCTCCAGTACGCTACACTGACCCACTCATCTACACCTCCAGTACACTGTACTGACCCACTCATCTACACCAACAGTATACTACACTGACCAACTCATCTACACCTCCAGTACACTACACTGACCCACTCATCGACAGCTCCGATAAGCTTCACTGACCCACTCATCTACACTTCCACTACACAACACTGACCCACTCATCGACACTTCCAGTACACTACACTGGCCAACTCATCTACACGTCCAGTACGCTACACTGACCCACTCATCAACATCTCCAGTACACTACACTGACCCACTCATTTACACCTCCAGTACACTACACCGACCCAGTCATCTATACCTCCAGTACACTGCACTGACCCACTCATCTACACCTCCAGTACACTACACTGACCCACTCATCTACACCTCCAGTACGCTACACTGACTCACTCATCGACACTTCCAGTATACTACACTGACCCACTCATCTATACCTCCAGTATACTACACTGACCCACTCATCGATACCTCCAGTACACCACACTGACCCACTCATCTACATCTCCAGTGCAGTACACTGGCCAACTCATCTACACGTCCAGTACGCTACACTGACCCACTCATCAACATCTCCAGTACACTATACTGACCCACTCATTTACACCTCCAGTACTTGCACTGACCCACTCATCTACATCTCCAGTGCACTACACTGGCCCACTCATCTACACGTCCAGTACGCTACACTGACCCACTCATCAACATCTCCAGTACACTGCACTGAACCACTCATTTACACCTCCTGTATACTACACGGGCCCACTCATCTACACCTCCAGTACACTGCACTGACCCACTCATCTACACCTCCAGTACAATGCACTGACCCACTCATCTACACCTCCAGTACACTACACTGACCCACTCATCGACACTTCCAGTATACTACACTGACCCACACATCTACACCTCCAGTACGCTACACTGACCCATTCATCGACACCTCCAGTATACTACACTGACCCACTCATCAACATCTCCAGTACACGACACTGACCCACTCATTTACACCTCCTGTATACTACACGGGCCCACTCATCTACACCTCCAGTACACTGCACTGACCAACTCAGCTACATCTCCAGTACACTACACCGACCCAGTCATCGATACCTCCAGTACACTGCACTGACCCACACATCTACACCTCCAGTACACTACACTGACCCACTCATCGACACTTCCAGTATACTACACTGACCCACTCATCTACACCTCCAGTACGCTACACTGACCCACTCATCGGCATCTCCAGTATACTACACAGACCCACTCATCTACACCTCCAGTACACTACACTGACCCACTCACCTACACCTCCAGTACGCTACACTGACCCACTCATCTACACCTCCAGTATATTACACTGATCCACTCGTCTACACCTCCAGTACACTACACTGACCCACTCATCTACACCTCCAGTACGCTAAACTGACCCACTCATCTTCACCTCCAGTAAGCTACACTGACCCACTCATCTGCACCTCCAGTACGCTACACTGACCCACTCATCGACATCTCCAGTATACTACACTGACCCACTCATCTACACCTCCAGTACACGACACTGACCCACTCATCTACACTTCCAGTACACTACACTGACCCACTCATCGATACCTCCAGTACACCACACTGACCCACTCATCTACATCTCCAGTACACTACACTGGCCAACTCATCTACACGTCCAGTACGCTACACTGACCCAGTCATCAACATCTCCAGTACACTACACTGAACCACTCATTTACACCTCCTGTATACTACACGGGCCCACTCATCTACACCTCCAGTACACTGCACTGACCAACTCAGCTACATCTCCAGTACACTACACCGACCCAGTCATCGACACCTCCAGTACACTGCACTGACCCACTCATCTACACCTCCAGTACACTACACTGACCCACTCATGGACACTTCCATTATACTACACTGACCCACTCATCTACACCTCCAGTACGCTACACTGACCCACTCATCTACAGCTCCAGTACACTACACTGGCCCACTCATCCACACCTCCAGTACGCTACACTGACCCACTCATCAACATCTCCAGTACACTACACTGACCCACTCATCTACACCTCCAGTATACTACACTGACCCACTCATCTACACCTCCAGTACACGACACTGACCCACTCATCTACACCTCCAGTACACTACACTGACCCACTCATCCACACCTCCAGTACGCGACACTGACCCACTCATCGACACCTCCAGTACGCTACACTGACTGACTCACCTACACCTCCAGTACGCTACACTGACCCACTCATCTACACCTCCAGTATATTACACTGACCCACTCATCTCCACCTCCAGTACACTACACTGACCCACTCATCTACACCTCCAGTACGTTACACTGACCCACTCATCTACACCTCCAGTACACTACACTGGCCCACTCATCTACACCTCCAGTACGCTACACTGACCCACTCATCGACATCTCCAGTACACTACACTGATCCACTCATTTACACCTCCAGTATACTACACGGGCCCACTCATCTACACCTCCAGTACACTGCACTGATCCATTCATCTACACCTCCAGTGCGCTACACTGACCCACTCATCTACACTTCCAGTACACTTCACTGGCCCACTCATCTACATCTCCAGTACGCTACACTGACCCACTCATCTACACCTCCAGTACACTGCACTGACCCACTCATCTACACCAACAGTATATTACACTGACCCACTCATCTACACCTCCAATAAACTACACTGACCCACTCATCTGCACATCCAGTACGCTACACTGACCCACTCATCTACACTTGCACTACACAACACTGACCCACTCATCTACACTTCCAGTGCACTACACTGACCCACTCATCGATACCTTCAGTACACCACACTGACCCACTCATCTTCATCTCCAGTACACTACACTGGCCAACTCATCTACACGTCCAGTACGCTACACTGATCCACTCATCAACATCTCCAGTATGCTGCACTGACCAACTCAGCTACATCTCCAGTACACTACACCGACCCAGTCATCTATACCTCCAGTACACTGCACTGACCCACTCATCTACACCACCAGTACACTACACTGACCCACTCATCGACACTTCCAGTATACTACACTGACCCACTCATCTACACCTCTAGTACGCTACACTGACTCACTCATCGACACCTCCAGTATACTACACTGACCCACTCATCTACACCTTCAGTACGCTACACTGACCCACTCACCTACACCTCCAGTACGCTACACTGACCCACTCATCTACACTTCCAGTACACTACACTGGCCCACTCATCTACATCTCCAGTACGCTACACTGACCCACTCATCTACACCTCCAGTACACTGTACTGACCCACTCATCTACACCAACAGTATACTACACTGACCAACCCATCTACACCTCCAGTACACTACACTGACCCACTCATCGACAGCTCCGATAAACTTCACTGACCCACTCATCTACACTTCCACTACACAACACTGACCCACTCATCGACACTTCCAGTACACTACACTGGCCAACTCATCTACACGTCCAGTACGCTACACTGACCCACTCATCAACATCTCCAGTACACTACACTGACCCACTCATTTACACCTCCAGTACACTACACCGACCCAGTCATCTATACCTCCAGTACACTGCACTGACCCACTCATCTACACCTCCAGTACACTACACTGACCCACTCATCTACACCTCCAGTACACTACACTGACCCACTCATCTACACCTCCAGTATACTGCACTGACCCACTCATCTACATCTCCAGTACGCTAAACTGACCCACTCATCTACACTTCCAGTACACTACACTGACCCACTCATCGATACCATCAGTACACCACACTGGCCAACTCATCTACACGTCCAGTACGCTACACTGACCCACTCATCAACATCTCCAGTACAGTGCACTGACCAACTCAGCTACATCTCCAGTACACTACCCCGACCCAGTCATCTATACCTCCAGTACACTGCACTGACCCACTCATCTACACCTCCAGTATACTGCACTGACCCACTCATCTACATCTCCAGTACGCTAAACTGACCCACTCATCTACACTTCCAGTACACTACACTGACCCACTCATCGATACCTTCAGTACACCACACTGGCCAACTCATCTACACGTCCAGTACGCTACACTGACCCACTCATCAACATCTCCAGTACACTGCACTGACCAACTCAGCTACATCTCCAGTACACTACCCCGACCCAGTCATCTATACCTCCAGTACACTGCACTGACCCACTCATCTACACCTCCAGTACACTACACTGACCCACTTATCGACACTTCCAGTATACTACACTGACCCACTCATCTACACCTTCAGTACGCTACACTGACCCACTCACCTACACCTCCAGTACGCTACATGACCCACTCATCTACACCTCCAGTATATTACACTGACCCACTCATCTACACTTCCAGTACACTACACTGACCCACTCATCGATACCTCCAGTACACCACACTGTCCCACTCATCTACATCTCCAGTACACTACACTGGCCAACTCATCTACACGTCCAGTACGCTACACTGACCCACTCATCAACATCTCCAGTGCACTACACTGACCCACTCATTTACACCTCCAGTACACTACACCGACCCAGTCATCTATACCTCCAGTACACTGCACTGACCCACTCATCTACACCTCCAGTACACTACACTGACCCACTCATCGACACTTCCAGTATACTACACTGACCCACTCATCTACACCTCCAGTACGCTACACTGACTCACTCATCGACACTTCCGGTATACTACACTGACCCACTCATCTACACCTCCAGTACACTACACTGACCCACTCATCGATACCTCCAGTACACCACACTGACCCAGTCATCTACATCTCCAGTGCACTACACTGGCCAACTCATCTACACGTCCAGTACGCTACACTGACCCACTCATCAACATCTCCAGTACACTACACTGACCCACTCATTTACACCTCCAGTACTTGCACTGACCCACTCATCTACACCTCCAGTGCACTACACTGGCCCACTCATCTACACGTCCAGTACGCTACACTGACCCACTCATCTACACCTCCAGTCCACTACACTGAACCACTCATCGACACTTCCAGTATACTACACTGACCCACTCATCTACACCTCCAGTACGCTACACTGACCCACTCATCGACACCTCCAGTATAATACACTGACCCACTCATCAACATCTCCAGTACACGACACTGACCCACTCATTTACACCTGCTGTATACTACACGGGCCCACTCATCTACACCTCCAGTACACTGCACTGACCAACTCAGCCACATCTCCAGTACACTACACCGAGCCAGTCATCGATACCTCCAGTAGACTGCACTGACCCACACATTTACACCTCCAGTACACTACACTGACCCACTCATCGACACTTCCAGTATACTACACTGAACCACTCATCTACACCTCCAGTACGCTACACTGACCCACTCATCTACACCTCCAGTATACTACACTGACCCACTCACCTACACCTCCAGTACGCTACACTGACCCACTCATCTACACCTCCACTATATTACACTGATCCACTCATCTACACCTCCAGTACACTACACTAACCCACTCATCTACACCTCCAGTACGCTACACTGACCCACTCATCTACACCTCCAGTACGCTACACTGACCCACTCATCGACATCTCCAGTACACTACACTGACCCACTCATCTACACCTCCAGTACACGACACTGACCCACTCATCTACACTTCCAGTATACTACACTGACCCACTCATCGATACCTCCAGTACACCACACTGACCCACTCATCTACATCTCCAGTACACTACACTGGCCAACTCATCTACACGTCCAGTACGCTACACTGACCCAGTCATCAACATCTCCAGTACACGACACTGAACCACTCATTTACACCTCCTGTATACTACACGGGCCCACTCATCTACACCTCCAGTACACTGCACTGAACAACTCAGCTACATCTCCAGTACACTACACCGACCCAGTCATCGACACCTCCAGTACACTGCACTGACCCACTCATCTACACCTCCAGTACACTACACTGACCCACTCATGGACACTTCCAGTATACTACACTGACCCACTCATCTACACCTCCAGTACGCTACACTGACCCACTCATCGACACCTCCAGTACGCTACACTGACCCACTCATCGACACCTCCAGTATACTACACTGACCCACTCATCTACACCTCCAGTACGCTACACTGACCCACTCACCTACACCTCCAGTATGCTACACTGACTCACTCATCTACACCTCCAGTACACTGCACTGATCCACTCATCTACACCTCCAGTACACTACACTGACCCACTCATCTACACCTCCAGTACGCTACTCTGACCCACTCATCTACACCTCCAGTACACTACACTGATCCACTCATTTACACCTCCAGTACACTACACTGGCCCACTCATCTACACCTCCAGTACGCTACACTGACCCACTCATCGACATCTCCAGTACACGACACTGACCCACTCATCTACATCTCCAGTACGCTACAATGACCCACTCATCCACACCTCCAGTACGCGACACTGATCCACTCATCGACACCTCCAGTACGCTACACTGACTGACTCACCTACACCTCCAGTACGCTACACTGACCCACTCATCTACACCTCCAGTATATTACACTGACCCACTCATCTCCACCTCCAGTACACTACACTGACCCACTCATCTTCACCTCCAGTACGTTACACTGACCCACTCATCAACACCTCCAGTACACTACACTGGCCCACTCATCTACACCTCCAGTACGCTACACTGACCCACTCATCGACATCTCCAGTACACTACACTGATCCACTCATTTACACCTCCAGTATACTACACGGGCCCACTCATCTACACCTCCAGTACACTGCACTGGCCCACTCATCTACACCTCCAGTACACTACACTGACCCACTCATCTACACCTCCAATATACTGCACTGACCCACTCATCTACATCTCCAGTACGCTAAACTGACCTACTCATCTACATTCCAATATGCTACACTGACCCCCTCATCTACACCTCTAATATATGACACTGATCCGCTCATCTACACCTCCAGTACACTACACTGACCCACTCATCTACACCTCCAGTACACTACACTGGCCCACTCATCTACACCTCCAATACACTACACTGACACACTCATCTACACCTCCAGTACACTACACTGGCCCAATCATCTACACCCCCAATACACTACACTGACCCACTCATCTCCACCTCCAGTATACTACATTGACCCACTCATCTACACCTCCAGTACACTACACTGGCCCACTCAGCTACACCTCCAGTAAGCTACACTGACCCACTCAATACCTCCAGTACACTACACTGGCCCACTCATTTCCATCTCCAGTACGCTACACTGACCCACTCGACACCTCCAGTACACTGCACTGACCCACTCATCTACACCTCCAATACACTACACTGACCCACTCATCAACACCTCCACTACACTACACTGACCCACTCATCAACACCTCCAGTACGCTATACTGACCCACTCATCCACACCTCCAGTACGCTATACTGACCCACTCATCTTCACCTCCAGTACGTTACACTGACCCACTCATCAACACCTCCAGTACACTACACTGGCCCACTCATCTACACCTCCAGTACGCTACACTGACCCACTCATCGACATCTCCAGTACACTACACTGATCCACTCATTTACACCTCCAGTATACTACACGGGCCCACTCATCTACACCTCCAGTACACTGCACTGGCCCACTCATCTACACCTCCAGTACACTACACTGACCCACTCATCTACACCGCCAGTACGCTACACTGACCCACTCATCGACATCTCCAGTACACTACACTGACCCACTCATCGACACATCCAGTACGCTACACTGACCCACTCGACACCTCCAGTACACTACTCTGGCCCACTCATCTATACCTCCAGTACGCTAAACTGACCGACTTATCTACACCTCCAGTACACTACACTGGCCCACTCATCTACACCTCCAGTACGCTACACTGACCCACTCATCGACATCTCCAGTACACTACACTGACCCACTCATCTACACCTCTAGTATACTACACTGACCCACTCATCTACACCTCCGGTACACGACACTGACCCACTCATCTACACCTCCAGTACGCTACAATGACCCACTCATCCACACCTCCAGTACGCGACACTGACCCACTCATCGACACCTCCAGTACGCTACACTGACTGACTCACCTACACCTCCAGTACGCTACACTGACCCACTCATCTACACCTCCAGTATATTACACTGACCCAGTCATCTACACCTCCAGTACGCTATACTGACCCACTCATCTACACCGCCAGTACGCTACACTGACCCACTCAATCACACCTCCAGTACGCTACACTGACCCACTCATCGACATCTCCAGTACACTACACTGACCCACTCATCGACACATCCAGTACGCTACACCGATCCACTCATTTACACATCCAGTATACTACACGGGCCCACTCATCTACACGTCCAGTACACTACACTGGCCCACTCATCTACACCTCCAGTACACGACACTGACCCACTCATCTACACCTCCAGTATACTGCACTGACCCACTCATCTACATCTCCAGTACGCTAAACTGACCCACTCATCTACATTCCAATATGCCACACTGACCCCCTCATCTACACCTCCAATATACGACACTGACCCACTCATCTACATCTCCAGTACGCTAAACTGACCTACTCATCTACATTCCAATATGCTACACTGACCCCCTCATCTACACCTCTAATATATGACACTGATCCGCTCATCTACACCTCCAGTACACTACACTGACCCACTCATCTACACCTCCAGTACACTACACTGGCCCACTCATCTACACCTCCAATACACTACACTGACACACTCATCTACACCTCCAGTACACTACACTGGCCCAATCATCTACACCCCCAATACACTACACTGACCCACTCATCTCCACCTCCAGTATACTACATTGACCCACTCATCTACACCTCCAGTACACTACACTGGCCCACTCAGCTACACCTCCAGTAAGCTACACTGACCCACTCAATACCTCCAGTACACTACACTGGCCCACTCATTTCCATCTCCAGTACGCTACACTGACCCACTCGACACCTCCAGTACACTGCACTGACCCACTCATCTACACCTCCAATACACTACACTGACCCACTCATCAACACCTCCACTACACTACACTGACCCACTCATCAACACCTCCAGTACGCTATACTGACCCACTCATCCACACCTCCAGTACGCTATACTGACCCACTCATCGACACCTCCAGTACGCTACACTGACCCACTCATCGATACATCCAGTACGCTACACTGACTCACTCATCGATACCTCCAGTATGCTATCATGACCCACTCATCTACACCTCCAGTACGCTATACTGACCCACTCATCTACACCTCCAGTACACTACACTGACCCAGTCATCTACACCTCCAGTACGCTATACTGACCCACTCATCTACACCGCCAGTACGCTACACTGACCCACTCATCGACATCTCCAGTACACTACACTGACCCACTCATCGACACATCCAGTACGCTACACTGACCCACTCGACACCTCCAGTACACTACTCTGGCCCACTCATCTATACCTCCAGTACGCTAAACTGACCGACTTATCTACACCTCCAGTACACTACACTGGCCCACTCATCTACACCTCCAGTACGCTACACTGACCCACTCATCGACATCTCCAGTACACTACACTGACCCACTCATCTACACCTCTAGTATACTACACTGACCCACTCATCTACACCTCCGGTACACGACACTGACCCACTCATCTACACCTCCAGTACGCTACAATGACCCACTCATCCACACCTCCAGTACGCGACACTGACCCACTCATCGACACCTCCAGTACGCTACACTGACTGACTCACCTACACCTCCAGTACGCTACACTGACCCACTCATCTACACCTCCAGTATATTACACTGACCCAGTCATCTACACCTCCAGTACGCTATACTGACCCACTCATCTACACCGCCAGTACGCTACACTGACCCACTCAATCACACCTCCAGTACGCTACACTGACCCACTCATCGACATCTCCAGTACACTACACTGACCCACTCATCGACACATCCAGTACGCTACACCGATCCACTCATTTACACATCCAGTATACTACACGGGCCCACTCATCTACACGTCCAGTACACTACACTGGCCCACTCATCTACACCTCCAGTACACGACACTGACCCACTCATCTACACCTCCAGTATACTGCACTGACCCACTCATCTACATCTCCAGTACGCTAAACTGACCCACTCATCTACATTCCAATATGCCACACTGACCCCCTCATCTACACCTCCAATATACGACACTGACCCACTCATCTACACCTCCAGTACACTACACTGACCCACTCATCTACACCTCCAGTACACTACACTGGCCCAATCATCTACACCTCCAATACACTACACTGACCCACTCATCTCCACCTCCAGTATACTACACTGACCCACTCATCTACACCTCCAGTACACTACACTGGCCCACTCATCTACACCTCCAGTACGCTACACTGACCCACTCGACACCTCCAGTACACTACACTGGCCCACTCATTTACATCTCCAGTACGCTACACTGACCCCCTCGACACCTCCAGTACACTACACTGACCCACTCATCTACACCTCCAGTACACTATACTGACCCACTCGACACCTCCAGTACACTACACTGACCCACTCATCTACACCTCCAGTACGCTACACTGAACCACTCGACACCTCCAGTATGCTACACTGACCCACTCATCTACACCTCCAATACACTACACTGACCCACTCATCAACACCTCCACTACACTACACTGACCCACTCATCTACACCTCCATATGCCTTCCTCACCGCACTATTTACCCTGGTGGCAACTTTCAGAGATCTGTGTACATGGACACCAAGATCCCTCTGCTCATCCACCAAGATCCCTCTGCTCATCCACACCTCCAGTACGCTACACTGACCCACTCGACACCTCCAGTACACTACATTGACCCACTCATCCACACCTCCAGTACGCTACAGTGACCCACTCATCTACACCTCCAGTACACTACAATGACCCACTCATCGACACCTCCAGTACGCTACACTGACCCACTCATCGATACCTCCAGTACGCTAAACTGACCCACTCATCTACACCTCCAGTACACTACACTGACCCACTCATCTACACCTCCAGTACCCTACGCTGACCCATTCATCAACACCTCCAGTACACTACACTGACCCACTCATCTACACCTCCAGTACACTACACTGACCCACTCATCTACACCTCCAGTACGCTACACTGACCCACTCATCTACACCTCCAGTACGCTACACTGACCCACTCATCTACACCTCCAGTACACTGCACTGACCAACTCATCGACACCTCCAGTACGCCACACTGACCCACTCATCGATACATCCAGTACGCTACACTGACCCACTCATCGATACCTCCGGTATGCTATCATGACCCACTCATCTACACCGCCAGTACGCTATACTGACCCACTCATCTACACCTCCAGTACGCTACACTGACCCACTCATCTACACCTCCAGAACACTACACTGACCCACTCATCTACACCTCCAGTACGCTATACTGACCCACTCATCTACACCGCCAGTACGCTACACTGACCCACTCAATCACACCTCCAGTACGCTACACTGACCCACTCATCGACATCTCCAGTACACTACACTGACCCACTCATCGACACATCCAGTACGCTACACTGACCCACTCGACACCTCCAGTGCACTACTCTGGCCCACTCATCTATACCTCCAGTACGCTAAACTGACCGACTCATCTACACCTCCAGTACACTACACTGACCCAGTCATCTACACTTCCAGTACCTTCTTTCCTGAACAAGTGCTTAAGCCCGAAACGTCGACTCTCCTATTCCCTGGATGCTGCCTGACCTGCTGCGCTTTTCCAGCAACACATTTCTAGCACTCATCTACACCTCCAGTACACTACACTGACCCACTCATCGACCGCTCCAGTACGCTACACTGACCCACTCGTTGACATCTCCTGTACCCTATACTGATCCACTTATCTACACCTCCAGTACACTACACTGACCCACTCATCGACACCTCCAGTACACTACACTGACCCACTCATCGACACCTCCAGTACACTAAACTGATCCACTCATCGATACCTCCAGTACGCTACAATGACCCACTCATCTACACCTCCAGAATGCTACACTGACCCACTCGACACCTCCAGTACGCTGCACTGACTGACTCATCTACACCTCCACTACACTATACTGACCCACTCATCTACACCTCCAATACACTACACTGACCCACTCATCAACACCTCCAGTACGGTACACTGACCCACTCATCTACACATCCAGTATACTACACTGACCCACTCATCGACACCTCCAGTACACTACACTGACCCACTCATAGAACATAGAACATAGAACAATACAGCGCAGTACAGGCCCTTTGGCCCTCGATGTTGCGCCGATCCAAGCCCACCTAACCTATACTAACCCACTATCCTCCATATACCTATCCAATGCCCGCTTAAATGCCCATAAAGAGGGAGAGTCCACCACTGCTACTGGCAGGGCATTCCATGAACTTACGACTCGCTGAGTGAAGAACCTACCCCTAACTTCAGTCCTATATCTACCCCCCCTTAATTTAAAGCTATGCCCCCTTGTAATACCCGACTCCATACGCGGGAAAAGGTTCACACTGTCAACCCTATCTAACCCCCTAATCATCTTGTACACCTCAATCAAGTCACCCCTAAACCTTCTTTTCTCTAATGAAAACAGCCCTAAGTGTCTCAGTCTTTCCTCATACGATCTTCCTTCCATACCAGGCAACATCCTGGTAAACCTCCTCTGCACCCGTTCCAGTGCCTCCACATCCTTCCTATAGTATGGCGACCAAAACTGCACACAATATTCCAGATGCGGCCGCACCAGAGTCTTATACAACTGCATCATGACCTCAGGACTCCGGAACTCAATTCCTCTACCAATAAAAGCCAGTACGCCATATGCCTTCCTCACCGCACTATTTACCTGGGTGGCAACTTTCAGAGATCTGTGTACATGGACACCAAGATCCCTCTGCTCATCCACCAAGATCCCTCTGCTCATCCACCAAGATCCCTCTGCTCATCCACACCTCCAGTACGCTACACTGACCCACTCGACACCTCCAGTACACTACATTGACCCACTCATCCACACCTCCAGTACGCTACAGTGACCCACTCATCTACACCTCCAGTACACTACAATGACCCACTCATCGACACCTCCAGTACGCTACACTGACCCACTCATCGATACCTCCAGTACGCTAAACTGACCCACTCATCTACACCTCCAGTACACTACACTGACCCACTCATCTACACCTCCAGTACCCTACGCTGACCCATTCATCAACACCTCCAGTACACTACACTGACCCACTCATCTACACCTCCAGTACACCACACTGACCCACTCATCGACACCTCCAGTACGCTATACTGACCCACTCATCTACACCTCCAGTACACTACACTGACCCACTCATTGATACCTCCAGTACGCTATACTGACCCACTCATCTACACCTCCAGTACGCTACACTGACCAACTCATTGATACCTCCAGTACACTACACTGACCCACTCATCGACACCTCCAGTATGCTATACTGACCCACTCATCTACACCTCCAGTACACTACACTGACCCACTCATTGATACCTCCAGTACGCTATACTGACCCACTCATCTACACCTCCAGTACACTACACTGACCCACTCATCGATATCTCCAGTACGCTATACTGACCCACTCATCTACACCTCCAGTACGCTATACTGACCCACTCATTGACACCTCCAGTACACTACACTGACCCACCCATCGACACCTCCAGTACACTACACTGACCCACTCATCTACACCTCCAGTACACTACACTGACCCACTCATCGACACCTCCAGTACAGTCCGCTGACCCACTTATAAAGAATTTCCTTTCCCTGACATTTGAATAGTTTCAGACTATTTCACTCACCTTCCAAACAGAGTTCAATATCAGTTAAATTGGATACAGTTCCTTAATAAATTTATATCCATCTTGTCGTTTAGTATTTGAGTAAATGTGTCTGGTGATGGTTTCTCTCACAGTGCTTAACTGTTTTAATTTGTGGATGGAGTTAGTGGGTCATGTGACTGACTCCAAGAAAAATCTCAAGAAAGACTACTCATTACAATTACTTATGCATTGAAGGTTCTGTGAAGTTCTCAATGTTTTAAATTATGTAAATTAGCTGGTTGAATTTAGAACTATCATTGTAATACTTGGAGACAAGTAAGATATCCAGTAATTCAATCTAAACAATTCAGCAATCAACCACTGGATAAAGTGAACAAAAGATTGCCAGCCAACAAATTATAATAGTCATATATAAGAGTCATATTAATGTCCTCTCCTGTGCCCTTGACCCATTCACAATCAAATCTACATAATACGAGTCCCTTGTAAAATCACTTGCAACAAATGGACCACGATGTTGTTGTGAGCTGTGTTCTGTGGATTGTGAAGATAACACAGTGTCTGCTGAAGGAGCGTATTTGAGAATGCTGCTTCGTCGTGGCTTTCTCACTTTCTCAATTCCTGAAGAGACCTGAGCCCCAACCTACACTCTGTGCCACGGAAATAGTCTTTAAATGGGCTGAGGCCTCACCCAGGGAGTCTGAATAGACCACGAGTAACTTGTCTGATTTAACTCTTTCCTTACAGTTTGCTTACATAGCCTTAGTCAAAGACTCTAAAGCAGCAGTTGAGGAAAAACACAAGGAGCTGAAGCAGGCAAAGAAAGCACAGAGGATGAAAGAAGATGTGGAGCAAAGAAATCGACAAGGTACTGAATTGCAGCAAATCAGTGTCAATAACTCAGGGGTACTTCGGGCTGGTGAACTATTGGGAAAAACACTGTATGGCATTACTGATTATTTATTCCTCAAATCAACACGGCATGTAATAAAAAACATAGTAGTGCTCCCTCATTACCTGGGCATGTGTGCTATCCCCGCTTGCTGATAGACACAAATGGAGCTCATTATTTGCGGCAGCACGGTGGCCCTGTGATTAGCACTGCTCTGGTTTCCTCCCACAGTCCAACGATGTGCAGGTTAGGTGGATTAGCCATGGTAAATTTCCCATAGTGACCAGGGATGAGCAGGCGAGGTGGATTAGCCATGGGAAAATACAAGGTTGCAGGGATAGGATAAAGTGTGGGTCTGGGTGGGATGCTTTTTGAAGGGTTGGTATGGACTTGTTAGGCTGAATGGCCTAACAAGTAGGGATTCTATGAGTTCACAGATCATGTATGGATACTGAAATTCAACGATTGAGCCTGAAGACTTGATTGTGTTGGAAATCTGAGTTAAGTATCAAGACTGCAAACCTTTGAATCCCAAATCCCATTGCAAGTATGTCAGCTTTTCACCTTTCTCACCCATTCTATGTGACAATCTACACGTGACTGCATACATAACAATACTTCGTACACAATTAATTTTAATAAGCAACTTCCCTTGTTTTTTTATAAATATCTAACATTTCCATAAACCATTACAAATCCCAGTTCTTAAACATGTGCTGCTTGCTGTTCATCCAGATATAAATGAAGTTTCAAACTCTGGACCATTGGTTCTGATTTTTTTGCCTCTGGTAATGATGTTGTATTCACAGATGTTCCCTTCAGCAGAACTTCCTGTCAACTAATTAAATTCTCCCATAGTACACTCTGGAAAGTAATTTGTTTTAATGTATAAACTCTCCATTTCTTTAAGATCCCTATTAAATATGACATCAATGGTCACTGTGTTGAAATCAGTTAATCAATTCTCATTTAGCAGGCTAAAGGTTACGAAAAGCTCACAATTGCTGAAGTATCTCATATTGACAGCTATGGCTGACTTGGTAGTACACTTGCCTCTGAATCTGTAGGTTCAATTTGAGATTGAGCACTGAGGAAACCAGGTCTGTAAGAGATCTCCGATTGTCGGAGGTGCTGTCTTTTCAAATGAAATGTTAAACCAAGGCACAACAATGCCTGTTCTTCCTCAGGGGACTAAAGAAATTCAGCAAGTCGAGAAGGACCCCACCAACCTTTATAGGTGCACCATAGAAAACATTTTATCTGGGTGCAACATGGCTTGATACCACAACTGCTCTGCCCAGGATCATAAGAAACTACAGAGAGGTGTGAACATAGGCCTGTATGGTGGTTTGGCCTATCTTCCATCCATTGACTCCATCTACACTTCTTGTTGCCGCAGAAAGGCAGCCAACATCATTAAAGACCCCTCCCATCCTTATTATAATCTCTTTCAATCGCTTCTATCAGGAAGAAAATATAAAAGCTTAGACATACTTACCAACAGGTTCAAGAACAGCTTCTTCCTCACTGTTATGAGACTGCTCAGTGTCCATTATTCTCACATTTCAAACCTAATGTTAATCTTGCTTTTTGTACACCTTCTGTGTAGCCATAACTTTGTAAGTCTTACTCTGTTCAATCATCTGTGTGTTCTTGTTTTCAAAGATCTATCTCTACTGCAATGAAAATAAAAACTTTCCACTGTATTTAGGTACATGTTATAACAGTAAATCAAATAGCCAAATAAATATCTGCCTGCTCAGTTGGACGTAAAAGATCCTATGACACAATCTTGAAAAGCAGCAGGGGATTTGTTCCTGAAGTTCTGATCAATTTTCGTCCTTCAATCTATGTTACAAATTACAAATTATCCAAAGACTATTATATTGTAGTAAGTGGGGCTTTGCTGAGCACGCATTGACTGTCATGTCACTGTTTTAGAGCAGTGAATAATAGAATAGAGAAACCTCAATGGATTTCAGTGTCTCAGAAGGGTTTGAGATGTGCTATGAATGTGAAAATGCTAGATAAATGCAAAGCTTTCTGTTTTTTTGACAGAAGAAACATCAATAACAATATTACATTAGCAGACTTCAGGACAGTCTTGTAAACACTTTCCTTGCATCTTCATTCGCACTGTAATTACGATTTCTCATTTCTGTCTTTTATTAATGTACATTCCAATTCCTACCTTCCCCACATCAAATTACAATCTCCTTGAGTTATTGATGGACGACCTAGTGAAGAGTTTCATGTGTATGTTTGAGTACTACCTCCTTAGTTACAGTCCCCTTCGTATTTTTTTCTGTCAATCACAATATTTTGCTCAGTAGTAAGTTGTTCATACTTTAAATGTCCATTCCTGACCCTTCCAGTCTGAATAACACAACTCCTCGTTCTTTCAGTTCAACCTAACATTTTTTGTTTCTCTAGGTGACCATTTTGCACACCTCCGCGCAATCTACAAACATGACCCCAACCTTCAGGTCTCCTGCCATTTCAGTGCAACATCCTGCTGTCATGTTCACTGTTCTGTCCAGGGCTTGCTACAAGGTTTGGTGAAGCCCAGTGCAAATTGGAGAAACTGTACCACATTTTATGATTATGCACATTAGAATCCTTCAGAATTCAGCACTAACTTCTACAATTCCTGACCATGAACGTCATCCTCCATTTTAATATACACCTCTGACCTTCCCGCAAGCCCTTCACCACAGCTGACATTTGCTATTAACACCTACTCTGGGCCAATACTTTGTCACTTCTCTAAACAATTACCACTCCTTTTGCCTCTTGTTTGACCTTCAATCTTTAATCTCCCTTACCTTCTAACCTTTTCCTGACATTCCTTTTTGATTTTCTTTTCCACCAGGTTTAACCATCCATTTTCCACCGCTCTGCCATCCCAAACTGAACTCAAAGATTAACTTTGTTTATTTTTCTCCACAGATGATGCCAGACCTGCTGAGTTTCACCAGCAGGTTTTTTTTTCAGTTTTTTAAAAAAATATATTTTTATTCCTTTTCCCTCTCTCTGGTTCTATCCTGGAGTTAACTTAACTTTCATAATTGGGTAATCATCATGCTCAAGTCTGGCTGGTGAATATTTGTAAAGTATTTCACCACAGAATGCTTCACCCTCAAGCCTAATCCTTTCCCAATTGATCATCAATTTCATTCATCCTCCAGCAGTCTTGCTGAATAAGGATAGGGAGCATGATTCCTGGCTGATTAACTGAGTATCCTAATCCCGGGCTTTGTCATCTGTACTGATCTGACTCCTCTTCCAGCGGAGATGAGCAAGTCAACAGCAGGTCAGGGCCAGAGTTAGGCTCTTCCTGAAAATTGGAGCTCAGTGCCATAATGAACTAAAGATGAGTGAACGTATGTAATTAGGAGGCCAAACTCAAATGTGAAGGAGCAGGTGCTGCTGCTTGGCAGCTATGTAGGCAAACGGCTTAAATGTAAATAGAGATATTTTGTTCAAAATAACTTTACTTGTATCTTTAAAATAAGAGAGCCAATGGAATGATATTAACAAGTCAGAGGCTGTCATTGTATTTCTGAATTTCAGATTTAAACAGAGCTGACTCCAGTGAAGATGAACTGGATGCTTCGAGTGTGCAGGATCCGGGTTAGTGACCCTAACAGCGACATGCAGCGAGTTAGAAATAGTGGGATTACAATGGGCAGATGTACAAACATTTTAACTTTTCTTAAAGTTTCATGGGAATTGTTAAATTCATTATTATTGTAATGCAACATCTTGATTTCTGTTTTCTGTGATGTGGTGCCACTGCATAACTTGGGAAAGGGAAGGCAAGTTGAAAGCTGGCCATGTGAGTGGATTGAAAGGGATTCTGTCACACTGCAATGTAATTTCTTCAGAGAAAAAAACAGTAACAATCTCAGTAGAGCTCACAGTTATGGAAAACCGATTGGTTCCTGAATCCCAAAATAATAGATAAAGTTTTTAAATTGGTTAAACATTGAGCTTCGTGTGGTGAACAAACCCAACCCTTTTCATTTCTTCACCTAACCAATAGCTGTCATCCATTATATCACTCTAGCAAGTCTCCTTCCTGAAGCATGGCTTCCAGAATTTGATGGTATGGTCCAGTTGAGAGCAACCAATATTATATAAAGGTTTTACATGACCTCTTAGCTTATGCTCTGTTTTTTATTCTAAAGCCAAGCGACCCACAGACTTTTTAACAGCCTTATCAACTTGCCTTACAAAAATTACAAAAATGAAGCACCCGGTAGGTCTCTTTTCATCACAACTTTAAAGTTGCACTCATTTACATTGGACTCTTCTTTTCCGTTGCAAAAAGGCATTACTTCATACTTGCATTTGCTTTGTCTGATTTCACCAATCTATTCATGCCCCTGAAGTTGTTACAATACTCCTGACTATTCACATTTTGAGTTTTTGTGACAGCTGCAAATTTTGAAATCCAAATCCAGGTTATGATTCCAATTTGTCACTGTCAATTTCTGAATAACCAAAACCGCTTTTATTCTAATAAGGAGTTGTCCTTGTTTCTTACAGCTTAATGTGCCTTTTCTTTATATGTAGATAATTTCATCAAGCGGAGCGTGAACATCCTGACCTTCACTTGGATGTTTGTCCAAGCATTGCTTGATGGACTGATTGAGCTTCTGAACTCCATCTCCAAGGATTATATTGATATCTCCGCTGTGCTGAGCTTTGAGAGGTCCATTTTAAGAAGAGAATTAAAACAGGTGACTAGTTTCATTCCCCTTTAACACATCCTAACACCAGTGACTTCTCTTAAATGTAGACTCCTTCATTGTTTGTTTAATCACATCTGTTATCAGGACAAGATGGTCCCTTGTTACAAACAAGGAACTTTTTGAGATTTATTAAGTCATGAGATGTGAATGGCATGTGTCTTTTCCTTCGAATTAGGGATTTCAAGACTAGGGGGTTTAAGGTGGGAGGGGAAAGATTTAAAAAAGACAAGGGGGTGCAATTTTGTTTTTTGCAGTGTTTCATGTGTGGAATGAGCTTCCAGAGGAAGTGATATATGTGGGTACAGTTATCACATTGAGAAGATATTTGGATGAATAAGAATAAGAAATGTTTGGAGTGGTATGGGCCAAGTGCAGTCAGGGGGGCTTGGTTTAGTTTGAGATTATGGTCAGCATGGTTAGACCAAAGGGTCTGTTTCCATGTTGAACGACGCTATGATTGTGAATGGGTGTAGGCCACTCTACCCTTTGTCCCAATTCAATAAGCTCATGGTAGATTTGATTGTAATCTCAACTCTACATTCTTGCACATCCACCTGTTAATCTTTCATCCTCTTGGTCATCAAGATTCTGTCTATCTCTGCCTTAAAAAATGCTTTGCATACATTTTCCGAATCTGCCATGTTGAGAGGAACAAATACCAAAGGTGGGTTTTTTCCCTCTTGAGGCCGGTGGTGGGAACCCAGTTTTGGACAGTTGCCTCCAAAATACCAACTCCAGATCCTGGGGGAGCAGGCGCTGGGTATAGATGGGTCACCAACCCTGGAAAGCTTTCAGACACAGCTGCAGAGGCAGCCAGCTATAGAGGCGAGCTGTTCAAAATCCCTACCACAGGTTTTGTCCCAGCTGTTCACCAAAACAAACAGGCCATGAATCACTTCCCCCTCACCCATCTGAAATCCCTACATATTCCCCAAGCCCATCCATTCCACTTTGTGACCCTCAAGTACTCCATTAATCAATATAGCCCACAACTAGGTTTGGCACATCCATGACCATATGCAATATACTATGGAAGCAAGTGGCCCTACAGTGACAGTTGGATCTGTATAAAAGAAATTAATTTATTCATAACTTTCCATGTTAAAGCCACAATGCTTTTTTAAAAAATGAACTGTCTTTACTCCATTCCAATAAATGTTTCAATCGTCCAAGCTCTACCCAGATAATCTCATTTGAAGAGCTTTCTAAGACAACCTCCCTTATTAATTAAAAAAACTGTCTCTACAGTAATGCTATGCCCCCACCTTCATTATATCCCTCCCATCATGCTTGAAACTTCTGTAAGATGGAATTATGAACTGTCAGTCCTGATCTTCCTTCTCCCATGTAATCTGGAGATTACAACCTCAGTAGTGCTCTCTTTAATCCACTACCTAACTCTAAATTTTAATTTCAGGACCTCATTTCTTTATTTAACCCATGTCATTGGTATTGATATGTTTGCTGGCTGTTCCACCTCCCTTGTAGTCACTCTGCGACATCCTTGCGACATCTCTACACTGGCACCAGAGGGGCAACATACCAATCAGAGTTTGGTTTCTGGCCACAGAACCACCTGTTAGTTCCATCTGTGTGCTCGCTTTCTGGGTTTCAAGCACAAGTATCCCCAAGTCATTTTGGGTCATAGTTTTTGCAGTTTTTCACCATTTAAATAATAACTCTGTTCTTTTGTTCTCCCCACCAAAGTGAACAACCCCTCATTTTCCCAAATTATACTCCATTTGCCAACTTTTTGCCACTTACTTAACCTGTCAATATCTCTCTGTAAGCTATTTGTAACCCTCTCGCAACTTGCTGAAGCACCTATATTTGTGTCATCCGCAAATATGGCTCCAGTACACTTGCTTCCTTCCTCCAAGTCATTGATATATGTTGTAAACAGTCCCAACACTGATCCCTGTGGAAGCCCACTGATTACAGGTATTCAACCTGAAAAACCACCCCTTAGCCCCACTCACTGTTTCCTGTCCATTAGCCAATTCTCTAACTATGGCAATATTCTAGCTTCAGTGCCATAGGCTCTTATCTTTTGACTTAACCTTCTGTGAGGTACCTTGTTGAATGCCTTCTGGAAGTCCAAATATGACGGCATCTATTTATTCCCCTCTATCCATTCTGGGTGAGACTTCCTCGAAAATCTCTAATAAATTAGGGTGGCATGGTGGTTCAGTGGTAAGCACTGAAGCCTCACAGCACCAGGGTCCCAGGTTTGATTCCAGCCTCGGGTAACTGTCTGTGTGGAGTTTGGACATTCTCCCCGTGTCTGCGTGGGTTTCCTCCGGGTGCTCCGGTTTCCTCCCACAGTCCAAAGATGTGCAGGTCAGGTGAATTGGCCATTCTAAATTGCCCACTAGTGTTAGGTGCATTAGTCAGAGGGAAATGGGTCTGGGTGGGGTACTCTTCGGAGGGTCGGTGTGGACTTGTTGGGCCGAAGGGCCTTTTTCCACACTGTAGGGAATCTAATCTAATCCAAAAAAATTAGTCAGACACAATTTTCCCTTTCATGAAGCCACGCTGACTCTGCTTCAATAGATTGTGATTTTCCAAATGTGCTGCTATTACTTCCTCCATAATTGGTTCCAACAATAGATATGAGGCTAATCGGCCGATATTACCCACATGTTGCCTCTCTCCCTTTTTGAATACAGGGTCACGTTGGCAGTTTTCCAATCCTTTGGTATTTCTCCAGAGCCCAATTTTGGATAATTATGACCAATGCATCGACTTATCTCTGCAGATAATTCTTTTCGGATCCTGGAATATAAGCCATTAGGGCCAGGGGATTTACCTGCCCTTCTTCCCATTAGATTTGTCTAATACTACTTCACTAGTGTTGCTGATGGTACTTAATTCCTTCCCATAGTCTTTCATATTAATGGGACTTTCAAAGTATCTTCCACTGTAAAGACTGAGGCAAAATATCTGATCAATACCTTGGTCTCAATTTAAATGACAGTTCTAAAACAACAATTCAATAAACCTCATATTCGAATCAAAATATTATTCTCCAATTAAAGTCATCATTCAAATCTAATTCTGTTTTCTAATGCTGTATACTGTAGCAAGAACTTGCCCAGTGTGTTTCAAGTTATTTTGGTGTTCTAATGAAAGGGTTACATCACCATCCTACTAAACTAGAGGTTTGGATAAATAATCCAGAGAACGCTGATTTCAAATCTCCTTAGGGTCATTTGAGAATCTGAATTTGAACAACAGACTTAGCTAAGTTGGAAGCCCACAGATTTGAGGGCACATTACTGACGTGAATAGGGAATTGGTTCAAGACAGAAAACAGAATTGGAATGACTCAAATTGGCAGGACCTGACTTGTCCTATTGTGTAGGGATCTTATTATGCAGTCACAGAGTCATACAGCACGGAAACAGACCCTTCGGCCCAACCGTCCATGCTGACCACTTTTCCCAAACTAAACTAGTCCCATTTGGCCGCAATTGGCCCATATCCCTCTAAATCTTTCCTATTCATGTATCTGTCCAAATGTCTTTTAACTGTCACTAAGTTATAATTGTACCTTATCTATCACTTCCTCCAGCAGTTCATTCCATGTGTGAAAAAGCTGCCCCTCAGGTCCCTTTAAATCTTTCTCCTCTCGCCTTTAAAATTATGCCCTCTAGTTTTGATTAGATTAGATTACATTACATTACAGTGTGGAAACAGACCCTTCGGCCCAACAAGTCCATACCGAGCCGCCGAAGCGCAACCCACCCATACCCCTACGTTTACCCCTTACCTAACACTACGGGCAATTTAGCATGGCCAATTCACCTGACCTGCACATCTTTGGACTGTGGGAGGAACTTCCCTATCCTAGGGAAAAAAACCTTTGCTATTCACCTTATCTATGCCCTGCAATATTTTACAAATCTCCATTGAGGTCATCCCTCAACTTACTACGCTTCACAGAAAAAAGGCTTAAATTAATCACCATGTTCACTAACGGTTTGGATAATGACATAAAAAGTCATATATCCAAATTTGCTGATGAGACAAAAGTTGGCAGCATTATAGACAGTGTTGACAACAGCATAAAATTATAACAGAATATCAATAGATAAGATGAGCTGTGGCAGATGGAGTTTAATATAAGGACGTGTGAGGTTAACCATTCCATTGCAGAAAAGAACAGATCTGAGGATTTTTTTTTAAAAGGCATAAAGTTAAATACAGAGGAGGTCCAATGAGATTTGGAGGGTTTAGGTGCATAGTTGTTTAAAATGCCATGAACAGGCACAGAAAACAGTCAAGGTGGCTAACAGTCAAAGCTGGCCTTCATATTTAAAGGGCCGGAATGTAAGGGAGCAGACATTATGCTGCAGCTATGCAAAACCTTAGTTAGACCCCACTTACAGTACTGTGAGCAGATTCGGGTTCCACACCTGAGGAACAATGTTTTGACCCTGAAGGGAGTTCAACACAAGGATGATACCTGGACTTCAGGGGTTAAGTTATGAGGACAGATTAGACAACTTAGACTTTTTATTCTCTCAAAGTTGTAAGCAGTGATCTAATCGAGGTTTTCAGGATATTAACAGGGAAAGACGGGGTAGATAAATACAAACTATTTACACCGATTGAAGATTACAGAACCAGAGGACATTGCCTAAGAATTAGGGCCAGGCCATTCAGGACAAATGTCAGAAATTGCTTCTACACACAGGGGAGAGTAGAATCTCCTTTATTGCCATGTGTACTCCAGTACAGGAGTACAGGGAATAGCTTTTACAATTGGTGCCTTTAATGGTGCCATCTTAGGTACAAATACCTCGGTACAAATCTTGGATGCAAAAGAGGAATAAAAGGAAAAGTAGAAGCATTACTTAGTGTCTAGAAAAAAAAGTTAGGAAGAAGATAATTATAACATAGTTAAAGGATTGACATAACTGTCTAGTAAAGAATCTCCAGTAGCAGCAGTTCAGGACATGGTCTGACTGCTTGCACCAGGTCCAAGTCTAACAACTGTCCTGCTCCACTCCAAGCTTCCAGTCTGCTCCTCACTGACACTCAGCTGCACCGAGGTAAGTGAAGGTTTGGAGCTTTCTCCCTTAAATGGTGGCCGATTTTAATTCGATTATTACATTTAAATCTGAGATAAACAAAGCAAGGATATCAAAGCATATTGGCCCCGGGCAAGTCTATGGACTTAGACTATAGATAGGCCATGACCTTATTGATTGGTGGTGCAGGTTAGAGGGGCCGAATGACCAACTGCTGTTCCTATGTTCCTGAAAACATGGACCCAAAAATGTGATTTTGGTGTTGAGGCTGTTGAAATGTTATTATAAAACCCAAGGTCATTTCGAGAAGGAACTTATTTACCTGTTGTGGTCTATCCTGCATTACCACATAATTTCAGTTCAAAATAGTTCATTGTGGTCAAGCACCTTTGCACATTGGATATAACAAGTCATAGAGGTGTACAGTACGGAAAAAGATGCTTCAGACTAACTTTTCCATGCTGATCAGATACACTAAATTAATCTAGTCCCATTTGCCAGCATTTGGCCCATGTCTCTCTAAACCCCTATTATGTATATACCCATCCAGATGCCTCTTAAAAGTTGAAATGTATCAGCCTCCATCACCTCCTCTGGCAGTTCATTCCATACACAGACCACCCTCTGTGTGAAAAAATTGCTCCTTAGTTCCCTTTTTAAACCTTTCCCCTCTCACCTTAAATCTGTGCCCTCTAGTTCTGGACTCCCCCACCCTGGGAAAAAGACCTTGTCTATTCATCCTATCCATGCCCCTCATGATTTTATTAACCTCTATAAGGTCACCTCTCATTCTCCGACACTCCAGGGAAAACAGCCCCAGTCTATTCAGCCTCTCCCTATGGCTGAAATCCTCCAACCCTGGCAACATCCATGTAAATCTTTTCTGAACCCTTTCAAGTTTCACAACAGGCTTTCTGTGGCAGGGAGGCCAGAATTGAACACAATAGTCCAAAAGTGACCTAACCAATGTCCTGTATAGCTGCGATATGATCTCCCAACTCCTGTAATCAATGCACTGACCAATAAAGGAAAGCATACCAAATGCCTTCTTTATTATCCTGTTGACCTTGGACTCCACTTTCAAGGAACTATGAACCTTCTCTCCAAGGTCTCTTTGTTTAGCAACACTCCCTAGGACCTTCCCATTAAGTGGATAAGTCCTGTCCTGATTTGCCTTTCCAAAATGCAGCACCTCACATTTATCTAAATTAAACTCCATCTGCCACTCCTCAGCCCATTGGCCCATCTGATCAAGGTCCCACTGTAATCTGAGGTAACCTTCTTTGCTGTCCACTACACACCCAATTCTGGTGTCAACTGCAAACTTACCAACTATAGCTCCTATGTTCATATCCAAATCATTTATATAAATGAAAACTATGGACTCAGCACCAATCCTCGTGGTACACCACTGGTCACAGGCATCCAGTCTGAAAGGCAAACCTCCACCATGAGGGTGTCTCCTACCTCCGAGTCAGTTATGTATCCAAATGGCCAGTTCTCCCTGTATTCCATGATATCTAAACTTGTTAACCAGTCGCCCATGTAGAACTTTGTTGAATGACTTACTGAAGTCCATAATGACAGAGTCCATCGCTCTACCTTCATCAATCCTCTTTGTCAATTCTTCAAAAAAACTCAATCAAATTTGTGAGACATGATAACTCACGCACAAATCTCTAATCAGTCCTTGCCTTCCCAAATACATGTAAATCCTGTTCCTCAGAATCCTCTCCAGCAACTTGTCCACTACCAATATCAGCCTCACTGGTCTACAGTTCCCTGGCACCACATGAGCCAACCTACGGTTTTCTGGCACATCACCTATGGCTAGCAATGCTGCAAATATCTCAGCAAGGGGCCCAACAATCAATTCCCTAGCGTCCCACAGAGTTCTAGGGTACATCTGATCTGGTCTTGGGGATTTATCCACCTTTATGCACTTTAAGACATCCAGTACCACCTCTGTAATATGGACATTTTTAAAGTTATCTCTATTTATTTCCCAAGTTCTCTATTTTCCATGTCCTTCTCCATGGTAAATGCTGATGCAACATGTTATGTTATATAAATATAAACTGCTCTTTCCTTTCTTCCTTTTTAATCTTTCTCCATTTTCATCCCATTCTAACATGGCAGACTCTGAACTATCCTTAGCAGAGTGTTTAGTTGTATTAATCAGAACCAATGAAGATGTGCAATGATCTCTGGCCTTACAAGTAAGGCCCACATTTTGAGAATGAATGTTGTCACAGCAGCATAGTCTGTGTAGCATAGTCTGCAGGCAGGAGGCAATCAGAAGGGTAATTTATCAAACAAGAGGGTTTTAAATGAAAGCTCTTGGGCGGCACGGTGGCACAGTGGTTAGCACTGCTGCCTCACAGCGCCAGAGACCCGGGTTCAATTCCCGCCTCAGGCGACTGACTGTGTGGAGTTTGCACGTTCTCCCCGTGTCTGCATGGGTTTCCTCCGGGTGCTCCGGTTTCCTCCCACAGTCCAAAGATGTGCAGGTCAGGTGAATTGGCCATGCTAAATTGCCCGTAGTGTTAGGTAAGGGGTAAATGTAGGGGTATGGGTGGGTTACGCTTCGGCGGGGCGGTGTGGACTTGTTGGGTCGGAGGGCCTGTTTCCACACTGTAACGTAATCTAATCTAATCTAAACAATGTGATGGGGTGAGGAAGCTGCTGTAAAATCTAAGCCACTGAATTGTCAATTAAACATAAACTATTCTGACTATACCACATGACCATACCTCTCCATTACCCTTAGGGAAAGCTTTCAAACCAGGAGACCATTCATCATTTTTACAATGTCAAACTAAAATGTCAAGCTCCCTGTAATCCTGATGGTGCCTTGGAGAGAGATGAGTCAATGGAAGGAGAGCAAGCGTCAACCTCGAGCTATCACAAAATGGCCAGCTTTGATTCGATGTTATCCAGAGACAGCAGTGTGTCCAGGTAAAGGTCCCTCACCTGTTCAACATCCACACAGGCCAGTGTTGGATTCTGGGTGACAGCATAATGCTGTGGAAGTGCCCCAGTCATTATATTAAATATAATTGTAGCATGGACTGAACAATATCGTGTTGCAACATTAAAGTAGTTAGTGGAGACTGGGCAATGGTGACCAGGCAATGGTGACCAGGTGATGCTGACTGTGTCCTCACTGTGGTGACTGGGTGATGCTGACTGTGTCTGCGCTGGGGAGACTGGGTGATGCTGACTGTGTCCTCACTATGGTGACCGGGTGATACTGACTGAGTCCTCCTGTGGTGACCGGGCGATGCTGACTGTGTCCTCACTATGGTGACCGGGTGATACTGACTGAGTCCTCCTGTGGTGACCGGGCGATGCTGACTGTGTCCTCACTATGGTGACCGGGTGATACTGACTGAGTCCTCCTGTGGTGACCGGGCGATGCTGACTGTGTCCTCACTATGGTGACCGGGTGATACTGACTGAGTCCTCCTGTGGTGACCGGGCGATGCTGACTGTGTCCTCACTATGGTGACCGGGTGATGCTGACTGTGTCCTCACTATGGTGACCGGGCGATGCTGACTGTGTCCTCACTGTGGTGACCGGGTGATGCTGACTGTGTCCTCACTATGGTGACCGGGTGATACTGACTGAGTCCTCCTGTGGTGACCGGGCGATGCTGACTGTGTCCTCACTATGGTGACCGGGTGATGCTGACTGTGTCCTCACTATGGTGACCGGGTGATGCTGACTGTGTCCTCACTGTGGTGACCGGGCGATGCTGACTGTGTCCTCACTATGGTGACCGGGCGATGCTGACTGTGTCCTCACTGTGGTGACCGGGCGATGCTGACTGTGTCCTCACTGTGGTGACCGGGCGATGCTGACTGTGTCCTCACTGTGGTGACCGGGTGATGTTGACTGTGTCCTCACTGTGGTGACCGGGTGATGCTGACTGTGTCCACGTTGGGGAGACTGGACGATGCTGACTGTGTCCTCACTGTGGTGACCGGGCGATGCTGACTGTGTCCTCACTGTGGTGACCGGGTGATGCTGACTGTGTCCACGTTGGGGAGACTGGACGATGCTGACTGTGTCCTCACTGTGGTGACCGGGCGATGCTGACTGTATCCTCACTGTGGTGACCGGGCGATGCTGACTGTGTGTGCACTGGGGAGACTGGACGATGCTGACTGTGTCCTCACTGTGGTAACCGGGCGATGCTGACTGTGTCCACGTTGGGGAGACTGGACGATGCTGACTGTGTCCTCACTGTGGTGACCGGGCGATGCTGACTGTGTGTGCACTGGGGAGACTGGACGATGCTGACTGTGTTCTCACTGTGGTAACCGGGCGATGCTGACTGTGTGTGCACTGGGGAGACTGGACGATGCTGACTGTGTCCTCCCTGTGGTGACCGGGCGATGCTGACCGTGTGTGCACTGGGGAGACTGGACGATGCTGACTGTGTCCTCACTGTGGTGACCGGGCGATGCTGACTGTGTCCTCACTGTGGTGACCGGGTGATGCTGACTGTGTCCACGCTGGGGAGACTGGACTGTAGTGACCAGGCTGTCCAATGGTGGAGATCTGACATGAATTTGAAATGATAATTGAACACTGCTGTACTTCAAGTTCCATTGGAGTGGAATTAAAAGGGATGTTTTATTCTTTCACAGGATTTAGATGTTACTGTGACAAAGTTGCTCCTTATATACAGTTATGTTGTTTTTGGTTTCTTTTCAGAGAGGTCTGAAAAGTCTAAGTTTGAAGGGTTTTTGGGCCAGTTTGATAATAGCTAACAGATATTGCCTCAGGAAAAAAGGCTTTCATGTTTATGAAAAAACTCTTGTATGATGAAAAGGGAGTGGTCAGTTCTCCCAGCTCAGCTTTTCTCTGGTTTGGTTTTAGCACAGTAGTGTTCTGAAGCTGCTGGACCCAAAGGAGCAGGTCTCTCTCTGACTTCTCTCCTGTAAGACCCTGTGTTTGGTTTTGCCTTTTGTGCCAAGGGGCGTTTATGGGGATTGTCGCAAGTGTTTGGAACAGCATCGTTAAGTTGGGATGATCTGTTGAGTTTTTGAATAAGTTAAGTTATTCGGTATTCTGTTGTCTTTAGTTTGTGTTTCACTCAGTAATCTTGTAAATAAATTCCATTTTGTTTAAAACTGTGGTTCGACCAACTGCATCCCTCCTGGAATAAGCACATTACACCTACTTAAAACAACCAGCAAATTGAGATCTGGGCTACTTTCTTGAAATGTTTTGAGGGGGTCTGACCTGGCCCATAACACCATCTGGGCCAGGATTTATTAGGTTAGATTTTAGATTACATTACAGTGTGGAAACAGGCCCTTCGGCCCAACAAGTCCACACCGACCCGCCGAAGCGTAACCCACCCATACCCCTACCCTACATTTACATTTTACCCCTTACTTAACATTACAGGCAATTTAGCATGGCCAATTCACCTGACCCTGCACATCTTTGGACTGTGGGAGGAAACCGGAGCACCCGGAGGAAACCCACGCAGACACGGGGAGAATGGGCAAACTCCACACAGAGAGTCGCCTGAGGCGGGAATTGAACCCAGGTCTCTGGTGCTGTGAGGCAGCAGTGCTAACCACTGTGCCACCGTGCCGCCCACACGGATTTATTGCTTATCCCTACTTTCCCCAGAGAAAGTGCTGGTGGTTCTGTTCGTTTGATGCACGTTGAGAGAACAGAAGTAACAAGAGTAACCTCACTGTGTTAGAAAATAGCATGCCAGTAAAATCATGATGAGTCAAATTCAGAAAGCTGGTTGTGGTGAAGTTCCCTCCGATAGATTCAATGATCCTTTAGAAGATGCCTGAGACAGGGAAGTCCCGATTAACCAAACCCATGCACACTCCTATGGCTGTGCTAAACAATCCGAGTTGAGAAGAGTCATACTGGACCGTGAAAAGTCTGTGTGAAAGTAGTAGTGTTCTCAGTCAGAGAGAAAAGTCCAAATAGCAACTTGAAAACCAAGCCACACAATGAAAACAGGACATCATTAAGGAGTAGGAAATGCCCAGTTCCACCATTGAGTTGGTCACCCATTCTGAAACATGAAGCAATTGTCTTAGAAAATTTGGCATGCAGGCATTTTCTCCTGCAAGGAAGGAGGAGGAGAATGGCTGCCTTCCCAAGGCTGATATGCATCAAGATTAGATTAGATTACTTACAGTGTGGAAACAGGCCCTTCGGCCCAATCAGTCGACACCGACCCTCCAAAGAGCAACTCACTCAGACCCATTCCCCTGCATTTACCCGTTCATCTAACACTACGGGCAATTTAGCACGGCCAATCCACCTAACTGTGGGAGGAAACCGGAGCACCCGGAAGAAACCCACACAGACACGGGGAGAATGTGCAAACTCCACACAGTCAGTTGCCCGAGGCGGGAATTGAACCCGGGTCTCTGGCGCTGTGAGGCAGCAGTGCTAACCACTGTGCCACCGTGTCGCCCAAAGGCACCTCCAAGCAGAGAACACTGCCATCTCCAATCCAATTGCGCAGGTCAAGGGATTCATCTGGCAAAAAGGCTGGGCTACAAGAGTTCACCTGCAGTATCCGACGTCTGGACTAATATGGCATCTTGTTTTGGTGAAGGTGCTGCAGTTACAGCAGCATCAGAGGAATGACTCCACCCATTTCTTGAAAGCGTACACACAAGCACTTTTAACGGATAAAATCTGACTGCTTTACCATCATTTGTCAGATATTTCATCTTGAAACATGTATTTTCTGGAAGGCAGAACAAGGAGCATATTTCTGCTGTGGTCTGCATTGACACAGGTGTCACTGTTGCTTAGGAAAGCCCAGGAAGCCACGTTGCATTGTGGATGTCAAGACCATCTCCACAGAGTGCGAGGCTAACCAATTGCCTGGGTGACCTCCAGCATTTCTTGAAGCATGGATCCGGAAAGTGGACAAAATGTTTCCATGGAAGAAAACCGTTATCATTCCAGAGAACTACTCATCGCATGAGACCTCCCTAACCCCAGGCTGCAGTAAATAGAGTAAGATATCAACAAGAAGGAATAGGGTGAAGCCAGTCAGTTCAAGGACATGGGAGTTAGGAGGAGAACTTCTTCAAGGTAAGCACCCTTGCAAGAGGATTTGCAGTAAGGTTAAAATCAACCAGGCAAAAGTGAGGACTGCAGATGCTGGAGGTCAGAGTCTAGATTAGAGTGTTGCTGGAAAAGCACAGAGGGTCAGGCAGCATCCGAGGAGCATTCCTGATGAAGGGCTTTTGTCTGAAATGTCGATATTCCTGCTCCTCGGAAGCTGCCTGACCTGCTGTGCTTCATAGCACCACTCTAATCTAGACTCTGATCTCCAGCATCTGCACTCCTCACTTTTGCCTAGTTCAAGGATGTGGTCCTTTCTCCTCCCCTACTGGAGACTGGAACTGAAATTTTAGCAGAGACAACCACGGAAAATACACTGAGATAAATAACACGATATGCTGCACAACAGAACCATCAGATGTGGGAACTGTGCATTGCTGAACATATTTCACCTGAGCACCTCAAGGAGGCTGTTAAACCCTGAAGAGACTGTTGAGTGCCTGTTTTTCCTCCCCCTATTCAGCACAGTACAGGCCGTGGCAAAGCTTCAACATTACACAGTGCAGTACAAAAACACTCAGGGGGAGTGTTTGACTGCATTAATGACAATATATCACACCTGTCAAAAAACAGCATGGTCATCAGAAAAACATTCCTCCATTAATGTTCATTACCTTTTACAAGATAAGGATATTTTAAGGTATGAACAAATGGTAAAATAAAGACATTTTTCAAATATGTACCTTGTCACTGTTTTTGTCTTTTTAAACATATGGTTCATTTGTCGGAAAGTCAGATCACATTGGGCTTTTTAGCTATCTCTAATCTGTCTTTAGTCACAATATGCATTTGTAGTGGGTATAATTTGTAATTTTCGTGTAATTACATCTCCAAGATGTCAGTACAAGACTTTCTCCTGACAACCTCAGTCTGACAGTGATCATTACATCTGCCTGGTGACTTGTCTCACCAATTCAGCTGATGTGAATATCTAGCTGTTTTTTTTTAAGCTGTTGTGTAAGTTCTTCCAGAATTCTCTCAATTTGGCAGATTTAGATTGGAAAACTGTTCATGTCAATCCACTGTTCAAGAAGAATGACAGACAAAAACTAAAGCAACAATATCTGCTGTTCAAAACTTCTGAGCATCTCTCATTAAGGATCCGAGACTGAACTGTGAGCGTTTTCAACAGATTTAGAGGGAGCCAGCATCATCTTGTAAAGGGCAGGTTGTGCCTGATGAACCTTATTTACTATTTTGAAGAGGTGAATAAAAATTGGACAGGGTGTCGTCTTTGGATATCATTTACATGACATGCAAAGATAATTCAATGAATTCAAAATTTTGAAGTGAAAAACAGGAAATTTAGAGCGGATTTGTGGAAAGATATTTTGCCTCCACAGAGTGGTGCCGATCTGGAAAGCACTGCTTGGGATATAGTTGAGGCAGGAACCCTCACAACCTTTAAAAAAAACGTATTTGGATGTGCACTTGAAATGTTGTTGTCCCCCTAATACGGACAGTGGGATATTTATGGCAATACCGATTTAATAAGCTGAAGGGTCTCTTCTTTAATGTATGTTTCTATGACCAACAGTGAACCATTACTCCAATCGTAATTGTTAATTTATTATTTAACTGGCCGTTTTCACTTTTCCTCCTTGGGTCACTGAAACAGTTTTAAGACTTCTTTCTAGTTCAGTCAGGAAACATCTCCAAACTCTCTCAACCTGGAGATCCCACAAACATATATGTCAGCATTGGACACACTTCATCAGTTAACATCACAGATATCTGACTCGGTATTTAGTAAGCCATGTACTTTTATTAAATTTCCCATTATCAGACAGTTAATTAATGTGTATCCATGGCAGACATCTGTTTAGACAATGGACCACGATATATAGGAAGGGGCATGTGCGCTGATTGGGGCATGACATCATTAACAATCTGACTGCATTATGCCAAATCCAACCGTCTCACCAAATGAATGACTTACATAGTTAAAACAACAATGACAGAGTGGAGAGTGATGAAACACAATCTTCATGTTGCTATGCTACAACTATGAGATTTACCCCTGGATATTTACTTACCATCACCGTAGTATTTAGAGGTTATGCTAGGAAAACCCTGCCAAACTGTCCAAGGTCTCAGAGAAACAAGGCAAACTTCTTGTAAAGTTGGAAAAATGAAGGTGATATAGGCATGGGACTGTCAAGTCTGTGTGTAGGACGGAAATCACACATTCTATCCAAGGACCCTGGATAACTACAGAGCTCTCCAGTGTGTGCAGTAAGCCTCCATTGTCCAAAGTCACAGCACCTAGTGAGCACATTGAAGAGAAGCAGAAGCCAAATTAGGAACTGTACAGAACTCTCCTAAAGTTACCCTCAGATACAGAAAATGTGGGAGATCATCAGGACAACATGCAAGACACCAACATGTGTACAAGCCAAGAAACGCCAAGCCTGAAGATGAGATCTGCAGAAGGTTAGATTGCCACATGACCCAGAAGGAATGTCAAACCACCCTTACATTATTCAGACTCTTAGACTCCTAAGCTCATAACTTTCACAATTGATGTTTCTGTGTAAATGGTTTAACAATTATCTAATGTATACACATTTTCACTCCTATTGCATGTCATTTTATTTGGGGATTTAAAGGGCACGTCGTGTTACGTCTTTAAGAGTCGAATATTCTAATGAGCCAATGACACCACATGAGCAGGAGCCATGCGATCCCCAGACAGAGAATGTCTATGTGAGTCGCTCTGTATCTGCATGTTATCAGTTTATCTGGGAATTTAACCTGTCTGAGATTTTCAAGTAAATTGAACTTCTGCTGCTTATCAGTTCTTTGAGAGTGAAAATACTGTGTTAAGAAACGCAACACAAAAATAAAGCGAAAGGATAAAACACAGTATTGTAAAATGGTGAAAAGCTAGACATAGTGAGGTCCAAAGCGACTTTGGTGTCCATTTACGCAGGGCAAACTATGTATATAGACTAGACCATGAAAGCAGGACAGACCATGTATACTGACCATCTATATGTCCCAACCAGGTACTGAAAGGAATCAAAAAAGCTAAAAGAGTGATGACCTTTAGAGCGGGACGTGTCTTAAATTGTAGGTTAATCTGACTGATTTTTATCGTGAACATTGAACATGGAGCATGCTCAAAGGGCTTAATAATGGCCTCTTCCTGATGCTTTATTCCTCTATATCTGAAAGGTGCAAATGGATAAGGCATAAGCTCCCTTAATCACTGTCAATAGTTGATGCCACTCTGGCTACCTACAGCTTCAGCTTTGCCAAGCACAGAGCGTGCTCTGAACAGCACTGTGCTGCGTAATTCATTACCTATGGGAGGATGTGGCTGCGACCTTTTGCTTTGTGCTCACTTAATGGTTCACTTTGTGCATCCTCAGTTGCAACACTGAAGTCACCATAGTGTCCTTGAAGCCCACATCCAGTGACTGTGCTGATGATGTTGAGGAACCAGTGTCTGTGGTCCCAAAACCCAGCAATCGCAACCGGTGGAGATTGCAGAAGACGCTCAACATTGACATCCCCTCCTCACTGGACTGTGAGCCTCCAAGGTAAAAAAAACACAGTACTCCTGTCAAAACTGACTGACCTGTCTTAGCTTGGAAGAGTTTGAATTGTCGGTAGTGCCTGACTAGTTACTGATGCTAGATTAGAGTGGTGTTGGAAAAGCACAGCAGGTCAGGCAGCATGCTGCGCTTTTCCA
This sequence comes from Chiloscyllium plagiosum, assembly GCF_037043375.1. Lineage (NCBI taxonomy): Eukaryota > Metazoa > Chordata > Chondrichthyes > Orectolobiformes > Hemiscylliidae > Chiloscyllium > Chiloscyllium plagiosum. The sequence goes on along the minus strand of NW_028270153.1, from coordinate 69,522,185 downwards.
GCACCACTCTAATCTAGACTCTGGTTTCCAGCATCTGCAATCCTTGTTTTTACCTAGTTACTGATGCATCCAGTTTTATCCTCTGGCTTCCTTTTTAACTTTCTAACATGATCCATTATGAAGCTGAATCCTGAGATCCACAGTCAGTGCCGTGAGTCACCATATGTATCATATGACGTTCTGTCCATCAGCACTGCTTCACACAGATCAGAGCTGTCCTGCTCCCAGTTCCACGTCATTCTTTAGCTTGTTTGTTGCTCTAACAAGAAACTTCTTTTCCTTTCAACCTTCAGGAACACAAACTGCAACAACTCAGAAGTACCCACACCCCTCCGGGAGCTTCCTCTCCTCCTCTGCCCTGACTCCATCCCCTCTCCCAACCCCACCTCCCATCATATACTTACTGTCTCTCCTGACCTTCTGCTTGCTGATGCTGAATGTTCTGTAGTCAGTAAATGTCTCCGTTTTATCCCTCTGCATCCGCACCTTAATGAATTTCAGGCACAACATGACTGAATCCTGTGGTGCTGGAAAAACACAGCAGGCCAGACAGCATCCGAGGAGCAGGAGAATTGACGTTTCGGGCATAAGCCCTTCTTCAGGCTTCTGCCCGAAACGTCGATTCTCCTGCTCCTCGGATGCTGTCGAGATTGCAGATTAGGCAACTGCTTCGCAGGACGTTTACTTTATGTCTGTAAACTGACCCTGAGCTTCCTGTTGCCTGCCCCTTCAACACCCCACCCTGTTCCCTGCCCAACATCTCAGTCTTGGGCTTGCTGCAGTGCTCCAGGAAAACTGGAAGAACAGCATCTCATTTTCTGTTTGGGGACCCTGCAGCCTGCAGGAGTCAATATCAAGTTCGATAATCTTAGAATCTGAACATCTCTTTCTATTATCCTTTATTTGCCTCACCACACCAAGACGTGTCATGACGTGGACAGCACAGCAATGTCTGATTTTGTTTTAGATTTTCAACATCTGCAGTTCTTTGTTTTATTTTTACATTATAAAGCTTGGTGGAAAATTGTTAGAGAAAGGTGCCATTCCAAAGTAACAGTGATGCGTATCCATACATTTATGACCAGTCTAGAGGAAGCATTGCATACAAGATGCCTGGTGCTCATTCTCTGTCTCTACATTTTAAAACAGTATAAGGCATCAAAATATAATTGCTCAAAGATGTGAGATTTCTTGAGAACAACGTATATTTTTCAAAGAAACAATTCAGAGTTCTCAAAGATAATATGTTCCATTGAGAGAAACAAATAAGATCTACTCGTGACTTCAGAGGAATGATGTTAAGAGTAAATGGGGAGGTACTCACCTCTTTCTAAATTTCTCAATTAGCCACAACAAATATGTATGTTCTTTTTAGCACAAGGTTTTATGGGCGGCACGATGGCTCAGCTGGGAGCACTGCTGCCTCACAGCGCCAGGGACCCGAGTTTGATTCCAGCCTCGGGCAGCTGTCTGTGTGGAGTTTGCACATTCTCCCAGTGTCTGCGTGGGATTCCTCTGGGTGCTCCGGTTTCTCCCTACAGTCCAAAAATGCGCAGCTTAGGTGAATTGGCCATGCTAAATTGCCCATAGTGTTCAGGGGGATGTGTCGGTTAGGTGCATTAGTCAGGGGAAATGTAGAGCAATACAGTAGGGGAATGGGTCTCAGCGGGATACTCTTTGGATGGTCAGTGTGGACTTGTTGGGCCAAATGGCCTGTTCCCACACTGTAGGGAGTCTATGATTCTATGAAGGCTATACCAGTGTCTAAGAAAAGTGTAGTTATCCAATATCTGTAAGGAAACAAGAGTTTCTTGAGTGAAAGAAAGAGCAATTTTATTATTGGTTAACCCTCAGGAAAATTCTCAGGCATGCAAGTTCAATCTTAGTTACAGTTACAAACATAGTGCCCTGTGCAAAAGGAAGATGAAAGGAATTTTCAATTTAAAGTCCTTAGGGTATCCTTTAGATGTAAAGGTCTTAACCTGCGACCATGTTTGTTTCATTGATTCCTGCATCGTCAATAGTAGCAAATATTTGCAGATTTCTAAGTTCTCAAAGACAGGCTGTTTCTCTCCAATTTTTGTTCTCATCCTTATCATTCCACATTAGTTTCTAGTTCAGCTCCAGAAAGAAATGAGATAATACTTGTATTTTGATCATGCCTTTCACTAGCTCAGGACCTCCAAGGGCACACTATCCCAATGAAGGACTTTCAATGTGTAGTCAGCAATGCACTGTAGGAAACGTGGTTGTCAATTTGTGCACCACAGGTTTCACAGGCAGCAAGGTAATACATGATCAGATAATCTGTTTTAGATATTATTTTAGAGATAAAAACAGACCCCACCAGTAAGTTCTCCCATCACTATTTGAATAATACCATGGAATCTTCTACTTTCACCTTGGATAGCAGGTTAGTGTCACTTGGGTTAGCATCTGATCTTAAAGCTGATACTTCCCTGTATTGTGATTAAGTCTGGAGTGAGACTTGAAACCATAGCCATATGATTCTGAGGCAGATGGACTACCAATGAGCCATAGCTAAAATCAAGGGCTCCCGTTAACTTCTAATCCTCTTTCCAGCCTCGCAGGGTTTGTCTGTTGCTTTAATGGAATATTCTCTGACTTTTATATAAACCTGTTTTTTTTATTCTAGTACATTGATCCAGTGTGCCAGGTCGAGTAACTGGCAGGGAACCACAGAAACCATTGAGGAAGAGGCAGATGAAGAGGTCGTTAAAGACATTATAACTCCACAATCCTACCACCCACCGTCCTACAATGCAGTAGCAAACAGCTGCAATTGTCTTGACCTCTCTGAGGAGAACGTGTCTATGGAATCGGATGAGGAAACGTCAAAAATGGACCATTATAATCCTCTTAGCTGTGAGACTCATCTCCTAACAGCAAGCGATCTACTTCTGAACAAGTGAGAAGCCCCTCTTCTGTCAGTATTGATTACAAACTATGAACTTTCATGACCTTTCCCATGGGGAGTGTCAGCAAAGCTGGAGCGATAGGATGGAGGGTCATTGGGCCCCTGTGAATTAAAGGTTAGAGGGAGGAGAGAGATGGGGTTGTAGGTCAGTTGAAAGAAGGAAATGGTGGAAAATAGGAGAAAAGAAAGAGTGCTGAGAATGGGAAAAGGAAGGAGTATAATGTTGGAGGTTGGGAAGAGGAGGTAAATTAAAAATAGGAAGATTCATGTAGGAATTGGTAAATATAAAGAGAATGGGATTGGGAGGATGTAGAAGAGGAAGAGAAAGGGCAAATGGGAAAGAGCTCTAGGTTGGCATTGGTTGACACTTTAGAACTTTTCTAATATATTTTGAGTGACAGTTGCTCTGCTGTAATTCATTGGCAGTAAGGCACTTTGATACTTCCTGAGGATTCAAAAGGGGTCTTGTAAAAGGGGTGGCTCAGTGGTTAGCATTGCTGCCTCACAGCGCCAGGGTCCCAGGTTCAATTCTAGCCTCGGGTGACTGTCTGTGTGGGTTTCCTCCCACAGTCCAAAGATGTGCAGGTCAGGTGAATTGGCCATACTAAATTTCCCATAGTGTTAGATGCTTTAGTCAGAGGGAAATGGGTCTGGGTGGGTTACTCTTCGGGGGTCGGTGTGGACTTGTTGGGCCGAAGGGCCTGTTTCCACACTAAGGAATCTAAGAAAATAAAAAAAATGTACTGTAAGTCTTTCTTGGCAGTTTTGTTTTGCTTCAGGTGATATTATGAATTGGACTGATTGTTGAACTCTTTGTGCCATTAAGTCTTTAATCTCCTCTGATGTAGTCAGTTGATAGGTCAGAAAATTAAGTATTGCTCCAAATTTTGTTGAAGAGTTTAGTTTTGCACTCTTCAGGACATTTGTGATAATAGAAATGTAAATGGAAAGGGTTAACTGTAGTTTAAGAAGAGAGTTCTGAAGGGTTGGCAAGTGCACTATAATTGGCAGAGGTATTGCCATGGAGAATGTACCAATTTGAGATGACTGACAGTTAATTGCTAAGCTTCAGCAACTGCACTCCATTTACACAACCCACACTCTCACAACATTGCAACATTTGGCATGAGGAAGCATTTACAACAAGCAACATTTCAGCAACAGTTTCCATTATAAATGTTAAGAGGCATTTGTAGTAAAAATATAAAATTAGAGGTAGAAATGATATCTCAGCAGTATATCTTCTTTCTTTGTATAATCTACACTGCAGTGTTCACCTGATTTGAAGACTATTTGTAGCCTGTTATGACAGTAAAATATAGGTCATTACATCGATGAGTGTACAAATAAAGGTTTATTACAGCAAATTAGATGGTCAGTATTTCACTCACACCAAGTTGGTAAGACCACAATCTTTGGTAATTAAACTAGCTTCTGATCTTGTTTCAGGGTGTTCCATGATGTGGAACTGGAGGAGTCAGACAAATTCTACCGCAGTTTGCCGCCTCTCCTGAAGCTGCTGTTCGCCCTCTATAATACCATGGTGTCCCAGTCAGACATGTTGTGCTACTTTGTAATGATCCTCAACCATATGGTCTCTGCTTCAGTGCTCACCATGGTCCTACCCATCCTTGTCTTCCTCTGGGCAATGCTGTCAGTGCCGAGACCCAAGAAGCGGTTCTGGATGTTGGCTATCCTGTACACCGAGGTATGAACAGGAAAACTGATTCTCAGGCAAGGGATAGAAAATCCTTGAAACATTGAGCAGTTCTTGTTGAATGAAGTCATGATTTTGAAAGGGTTGATGTTGAAGTCATATAACTCCACCCAAACTGATGCTGTCACAGTCTTTGGGTGGCAAAGTTACTCTTGTATGAGATCCTAATAGAGTCACAAGTGACATATCTTGCTCTTGCCACTTCTAATTATGCCTAACTGGTTTATGTTAATTGTAGCATTTGCTGCCTTTAAATATACTGTACCTTGTGGGGCGGCAATGGCCTTGGATCATCCAGAAACTCAGGTAACGTTCTCGAGACCTGGATATGAATCTCACAGATGGTGGAATTTGTGTTCAAGGAAAGTATTAAGGATCTACTGATGACCATGAAACCATTGTCAATTGCTGGAAAACCCCATCTGGCTCAATAATGTCCTTTGGTAAAGGAAATCTGCCATTCTCCCCCAGTCTGACCTACTTGTGACTCCAGACACACAGCAATGTGGGTGACTGTCAAATACCCTTTGTTGAATTAGGGATGGGCTAGCCGGCAATACCCAAATCCTGTGAATATCTTGCTGTGTAAGACAGGTGCCTCTTCTTGTTAAGAACTCTATGGTCTATCGTTTAGCACTGATCATTCAACAGGCCCTAAGACTTAACATGGAAAGGATGTAGCAAACTATTCCAACAACAGCCCCTGAGTGGTTGGTAACCAAACATTTGAACATACTGTCAGGGGTGGTATCTGAAAATAAAGATGCAGATTTGAATTCCACTTGGCCTTGACTTTTGATGGCAAGTGACTTTACCACTTCAAGACCTTAACCACTTTAAAAAGACATGTAGGCAGACAGCCAGCAGCTGGAATGTGAAATTTGACAGTCTGCAGTAGTTGGAGGAGCAAGATCAGTGTGAAAACAGCCCTCCAAAGAAGCTAGGAGAAAGTGAGGACTGCAGATGCTGGAGATCAGAGCTGAAGAATGTGTTGCTGGAAAAGCGCAGCAGGTCAGGCAGCATCCAAGGAGCAGGAGAATCGACGTCTCCAAAGAAGCTGTTCACCTCCGAGCTGGTAAGTGGTGGTGTGGGGGAGGACAGCGCAGCTTAGAAAAACATTCAGAGGCACTGGGAAGGGGCCGAAGCTAGAGAGAGGAAAGCCCTGCAATTGAAGGCTCCAAAAGTAAAGTTAGAGACCCATGAGGGACTGGGGGACACTATGACAAAGACCAGATATGGAAGGAAAGGAAGTGAAAAGAAAATTCTCACTTATCAGAATGAGCATTGATATCATTGTGAATGGGCTGCACTGGGCACAGATGCAAGGGACAGAGAAAGCACCAGAAAAGTAATTTAACCGGACCCTGGAAGAGATATGAGTGTGGATTTTAATTGAGGGGTAAGAGGCAAAAGAAATAGAAGAATATGAACATAACAGAAGAAGGAACTTTGAACAGGTTTAAAACTGTTAGAAGATTGAGAGACTTTGGACTTAAACCAAGTCTCTCAAGGAAGAATTATTAAGGCCCTAACAATACCTTTATTAATTATGCATTAAACTGTCGATTCCATGTTCCTCCATAGTCTGGTCAGCGCTCTACTTCATCACTTTTCAAATCAGTCATGGTGTCATCTTATGAATTGTGGGATTGTCCATGAAGGATTTTCTATGGCTGTCCCTTGTTCACCACTGGACTATCATGGATACTAAACCTGCAGCCTTTTCCAGGTCTATATCTCTTCGTTCTCAGCTGAAGTTCCTTAAATTGTTTACGGTCCCTGACTTATTACTACCTGTTCAATTTAAAACTCCACAATGTTTTAGTTGCTACAATGACTGACTTCATCCTTTAGGTGTATCATGAAAGCATTATAGATTTTTGGTGCAAAGATTGGTTAATGTGTGTGATTGGCCATGATCTAATTGAATGACAGAATAAGCTGGAACAGCTGAATGGTTTCCTTCTGTTCCAATAAGAAAGTGGGATATGCAGGACCAGAATTGAGTTGGAATTCAATTCGACCAATAAGATTCAGACCTGTGTCTCCTGACTTATTTTCTCCATTCAAGTTGTCAACATCCCTGGCAGTGTCAACATGTATTACCCATCCCTAATTCCCCTTGGGAATGTGGTGGTGAGCTGCCTTCTGGAACACGTCAGACCAGAGCTTTATTCTGTAGCAGTTTGAAACAATTGAATGGTTCAGCTGTTTCAGAGGGTGGTTAGGAATCAACCAGACTGAAGTGGATCGAGAGGGCAGACCCAGTAAAGAATTTCCTACCTTATCCCGAAGAACATTAGAGAACCAAATGGGTTTTTTTTTAAAATGAAAAACAAGTACTTTCATGATCATTATTAAAGAAGTTAGTGTTTTATCCCAGAAATATTAATTTACAGAGGTTTTCAATTTCCCCAGCTGCACTGATGCGACTTGAACTTGTGTTTCAGGGGTGTGAGTGTGATCCTTTGGATTCTAAGCCAGTGTCATGACTCTTATGCCCAGATCTGTCTAACCGCTGTAAGAAAGCTAGCATCGCATCTGCACAAATGGACAATTCCACTAAAGCAGGCAAGAGCCACAGAGGGGGAAACAAAGATGTGACATTGCAGTGCTGTGAGAGGCAGTCTCCTGAAGTTGAGGCAGAATCATCAGCAATACAATGTGCATGTGGTTATTGGTATCCCTAACCCAGTGGGTTGACATATTAACTGCATCTCCTGCATAGTGTCCACACCATTCATTGTGCATTAGGGTATTTTATGAAAATGAACAACACAAACATATGACCATGGAACAGGAGTAGGCCGTTCAGCACTTTGAGCCTTCAACATTATCATGGGTGATCTAGTTGTAACCTCAAATCCACATTCTCCCCTAACAAGACTCTACAAATATAAGGAATCCAAGTATGACCTTCGCAGAGCCATTCAGACAGCCAAGGAGCAACACCGATCCAAACTAGAGACCCAGACAGACACCCGGCGACTATAGCAAGGACTGAATGACATCACAAGTTCGAAAAAGAGACAGTACAAGATAGCAGATGATGACACATACCTCCCAGATTGTCTCAACTCCTTCTATGCCTGCTTTGAGCAGAATTTAGGCAGAGAGGTAACACCTATTCGGACAAGTCCTGATTAACCTATCTCAACAGTCACTGCAGGAGCAGTCAGATCAGTTTTCCTTCATGTGAATCCAAGGAAAGTGATGGGACCAGACGGAGTACCAGGCCGTGTACTCAGAGCATGCGCAGATCAACTGGCAGAGGTCTTCTCGGACATCTTCAACCTCTCCCTGCAGCAGGTCACTGTCCCGGCCTGTTTCAAGAGGCCCACATCATCCCTGTGCCTAAGAAGGCTCATGCAGCATGTCTCACCACCCTAACTTCGGTGGTCATGAAGTGCTTTGAAATGCTGGTCATGGCATTAATCAACTCCAGCCTCCCCACTACTCTTGACCCACTCCAATTTGCCATGTCAGATCCCATGTCACTTTCCCTTCACTCCTCCCTAGAACATCTTGACACCAAGAATAGCTACACAAGAATCCTACTCATTGATTACAGTTCAGCCTTCAACAGTATTATCCCCTCAACTTAGTGATCCTAAACTTAGTGATCTCGCTCTAAGCCCCACTCTGCAACTGGATCCTCCGTTTCCTGACCCACAATCCGTGAAGATTGGGGACAATATTTCATCATCACTAACAGTCAACACTGGAGCCCCCCAGGGGTGCGTACTCAGCCTCCGTACTGTACTCACTGTATATCTATGACTGTGTCATCAAATACCAGACTAATGCCATTTACAAGTTTGCTGATGACACCACCATAGTAGATCGAATCTCAGATGGCAATGAAACAGATTACAGATGGGAGGTGGAAGACCTGTAAAAATGACACACTGAGAACAACCTATCTCTCAATGCCAGCAAAACTAAGGAACTCATTAATGACTTTCAGTGGGACATTCATGCCCCCTACACATTAACAGCATGGAGGTGGAACAAGTAGAGAGTGTCAAGCTCCTGGGAGTGTTCATCCACAACAAGCTTTCTTGGACTCTTCATGTGGACCGACTGGTTACAAAGGCCCAACAACATTTCTTCCTCAGGCAGCTGAGGAAAGTTGGCATGACGGTGAATACCCTTTGCCAACTTTTATATGAGTCAAACAGTCAGGGCAGGCAGGGACAAGGTAGGACTAATAAATTAAACTGCACTTATTTCAATGCAAGGGGCCTAACAGGGAAGGCAGTTGAACTCAGGGCATGGTTAGGAACATGGGACTGGGTTATCATAGCAATTACAGAAACATGGCTCAGGGGTGGGCAGGACTGGCAGCTTAATGATCCAGGATACAAATGGTACAGGAAGGATAGAAAGGGAGGCAAGAGAAGAGGGGAGTGGCATTTTTGATAAGGGATAGCATTACAGCTGTGCTGAGGGAGGATATTCCCAGAAATACATCCAGGGAAGTTATTTGGGTGGAACTGAGAATTAAGAAAGGGATGATCACATTATTGGGATTGTATCATAGACCCCCCAATAACTTGTAAAGCGATCTCAGCTTTACAATAATAGGATAGTTATGGTAGGGGATTTTAACTTTCCAAACATCGACTGGGACTGCCATAGTGTTAAAGGTTTAGATGGAGAGGAATTTTTTAAGTGCGTACAAGACAATTTTCTGATTCAGTATGTGGATGTACCTACTAGAGAAGGTGCAAACCTTGACCTATTCTTGGGAAATAAGGCAGGGCAGGTGACTGAGGTGTCATTGGGGGAGCACTTTGGGGCCAGTGACCATAATTCTATTCGTTTTAAAATAGTGATGGTAAAGGACAGACCAGATCTAAAAGTTGAAGTTCTAAATTGGAGAAAGGCCAATTTTGACGGTATTAGGCAAGAACTTTGGAGGCAGATGTTCGCAGGTAAAGGGATGGCTGGAAAATGGGAAGCCTTCAGAAATGAGATAACGAGAATCCAGAGAAAGTATATTCCTGTCAGGGTGAAAGGGAAGGCTGGTAGGTATAGGGAATGCTGGATGACTAAAGAAATTGAGGGTTTGGTTAAGAAAAAGAAGGAAGCATATGTCAGGTATAGACAGGATAGATCGAGGGAATCCTTAGAAGAGTATAAAGAAAGTAGGAGTATACTTAAGAGGGAAATCAGGAGAGCAAAACGGGGACATGAGATAGCTTTGGCAAATAGAATTAAGGAGAATCCAAAGGGATTTTACAAATATATTAAAGACAAACGGGTAACTAGGGAGAGAATAGGGCCCCTCAAAGTTCAGCAAGGCGGCCTTTGTGTGAAGCCACAGAAAATGGGAGAGGTACGAAATAAATATTCTGCATCAGTATTTACTGTGGAAAAGGATATGGAAGATATAGACTGTAGGGAAATAGATGGTGACATCTTGCAAAATGTGCAGATTACAGAGGAGGAAGTGCTCGATGTCTTGAAACGGTTAAAGGTGGATAAATCCCCAGGACCTGATCAGGTGTACCCGAGAACTCTGTGGGAAGCTAGAGAAGTGATTGCTGGGCCTCTTGCTGAGATATTTGTATCATCGATAGTCACAGGTGAGGTGCTGGAAGACTGGAGGTTGGCAAATGTGGTGCCACTGTTTAAGAAGGGCGGTAAAGACAAGCCAGGGAACTATAGACCGGTGAGCCTGACCTTGGTGGTGGGCAAGTTGTTGGAGGAAATCCTGAGGGACAGGATGTACATGCATTTGGAAAGGCAAGGACTGATTCGGGATAGTCAACATGGCTTTGTGCGTGGGAAATCATGTCTCACAAACTTGATTGAGTTTTTTGAAGAAGTAACAAAGAAAATTGATGAGAGCAGAGCAGTAGATGTGATCTCTATGGACTTCAGTAAGGCGTTCGACAAGGTTCCCCATGGGAGACTGATTAGCAAGGTTAGATCTCATGGAATACAGGGAGTACTAGCCATTTGGATACAGAACTGGCTCAAAGGTAGAAGACAGAGGGTGTTGGTGGAGGGTTGTTTTTCAGACTGGAGGCCTGTGACCAGTGGAGTGCCACAAGGATCGGTGCTGGGCCCTCTACTTTTTGTTATTTACATAAATAATTTGGATGCGAGCATAAGAGGTACAGTTAGTAAGTTTGCAGATGACACCAAAAATTGGAGGTGTAGTGGACAGCGAAGAGGGTTATCTCAGATTACAACAGGATCTGGACCAGATGGGCCAATGGGCTGAGAAGTGGCAGATGGAGTTTAATTCAGATAAATGCGAGGTGCTGCATTTTGGGAAAGCAAATCTTAGCAGAACTTATACACTTAATGGTAGGGTCCGAGGAAGTGTTGATGAACAGAGAAACCTTGGAGTGCAGGTTCATAGCTCCTTGAAAGTGGAGTCGCAGGTATATAGGATAGTGAAGAAGGCGTTTGGTATGCTTTCCTTTATTGGTCAGAGTATTGAGTACAGGAGTTGGGAGGTCATGTTGTGGCTGTACAGGACATTGGTTAGGCCACTGTTGGAATATTGCGTGCAATTCTGGTCTCCTTCCTATCGGAAAGATGTTGTGAAACTTGAAAGGGTTCAGAAAAGATTTACAAGGATGTTGCCAGGGTTGGAGGATTTGAGCTATAGGGAGAGGCTGAATAGGCTAGGGCTGTTTTCCCTGGAGCGTCGGAGGCTGAGGGGTGACCTTATAGAGGTTTACAAAATCATGAGGGGCATGGATAGGGTAAATAGACAAGGTCTTCTCCCTGGGGTCGGGGAGTCCAGAACTAGAGGGCATAGGTTTAGGGTGAGAGGGGAAAGATATAAAAGAGACCTAAGGGGCAACTTTTTCACTCAGAGGGTGGTACGTGTATGGAATGAGCTGCCAGAGGAAGTGGAGGAGGCTGGTACAATTGTAACATTTAAGAGGCATTTGGATGGGTATATGAATAGGAAGGGTTTGGAGGGATATGGGCCGGATGCTGGCAGGTGGAACTAGATTGGGTTGGGATATCTGGTCGGCATGGACGGGTTGGACCGAAGGGTCTGTTTCCATGCTGTACATCTCTATGACTCAATGAGGTGCGCCATTGAGAGCATTCTGTCTGGATGTATTACTACCTGGTATGGCAGCCGTACCATTCAAGATCGGAGACAGTTTCTGAGAGTGGTGAACTCAGCCCGGACAATCGCAAAGGCCAACCTCCCATCTCCCAGGCCCGTTGTCAAGGAAAGGCCACCAGCATTCTCAAAGATCCATCCCACCCTGATTGTGTTTTTCTACAACCTCTTCCATCAGGGAGAAGGTACAGAAGCCTGAACACACGCACCAGCCGGTTTTGTAACAGTTTCTACCCAACTGTTGTAAGAATACTGAATGGGGTCTCAAACTCTTAACATTCACCTGTACCTGTGTTTTTGTTTTTGCTGCTGTTTACAGATTGTTTACTTATCTATGCTAATTAACTCTGTGGCCAGTCTGTATTGCTCGCAAGGCAAAGCTTTTCACTGTGACAATAAATTCAATTCAATTCAATTCAGTTCAATACCTAATTCTACTTTGAAAATCTCAAAGTCTCTGCTTCCATCCTGTTTCAGGAAGAGAGTTCAGTACCCTTGAAAAGAAAAAAAAGTTCACTTCATCTCTGTTTTAAAGGGACGACTCCTGATTTTTAAACAGTGCCCCCTCGCTTAGGTTGCCTCACACGAGGGAATATCCTCAAAGCATCCACCTGGTCAGAATCTTATATGCTTCAAGCAGCTGCATTTACATGTTCTGAAGGCAAAAGGACTGACCCACACAATGAGAAACCACTTCAAGCTGCTTCTTCCCCGGGAACCTTGTTTAAAGCCTTTCTTAAGCTGGGAATTTAAACTCTAGATTCCAGTTAAAAACCAACTACAAACAAAATTAGATTTCTACAAAATAAAATGTTTGACTTTCTTACCCAAAACAGCACGCGCTGGGTCATCTTGTTGTGTGACTGTCCATCATCATAGTGAGTGTGCCAGTGCTGCAGCAAGAAGCCATTTCTGTTATTTAGCATTTAGACTGCCTCACACGATTCCTTCATTCCTGCTGCCATTCTTATTAATTCTTATAGGTACATTGAGTGGTATAATTGCTATTTATTGATTGGTAAATCTGTACCAGGTTACCTCAGATCTCCATAGCGAGTGCAATTGTCCTTCACTTTCTGAAGCTTTCATTGGTCATTGCCATTTCCCACTAAGGGACAAAGCACTGGCCCTCTACAATGCATCAAATATTATTCAGTCTTGTTCCTCTCTCTACAGATCACTGTTGTTGTAAAGTACTGCTTTCAATTTGGATTCTTCCCGTGGACCAGCACCTCCTATCGAATGTATTACTTTAATCAGCCATTCTACCTTCCCAACATCATTGGCATTGAGAAAAAAGATGGTTATGTGCACTATGACCTTATCCAGTTGCTTGCTCTGTTCCTACATAGGTCAATCCTCAAGGTAATTGTGCAGATCTATCAAACCTCTTCATTTATTGGAGCACTCGTTTACCTATTGTTTTAAAATATTGCATTTAATACACATGTGTGGAAAGTGAGTCTCCTGGGATTTAGAATGGGGGCACAGACTCCAAGGTTAAATGTGTTGAGGAAAGAGGGGGTTTCTCTGATACTGAGCTCTGAGGAAGTCATTGGGACTTGAAACATTAACCTTTGTTTGAGTCACCATAGATGCTGCCAAACCAGTTTCTCCAGCACTTGCTGTTTTTATTAGGCTGTTATTGTAGTTTATTTTCTGGTCAGAGGTAATATGGCTCACCTCTGGAGCAGGAAGGACTTCAGCCATAGCCTCCTGGCCCAGAGTTGGGAGACTACCACTGTGTCACAGGAGCTCCCTAGCCTGTTATTGTATGCTGGGCAAAAGTGAGGACTGCAGATGTTGGAAATCAGAATCTAGATTAGAGTGGTGCTGGAAAAGCGCAGCAGGTCAGGCAGTATCCGAGGATAAGGAAAATTGACGTTTCGGGCGAAAGCCCTTCATCAGGGCTTTTGCCCATAACGTCGATTTTCCTGCTCCTCAGAGGCTGCCTGACCTGCTGCGCTTTTCCAGCACCACTCTAATCTAGACTGTTATTGTATGCCGGCTGATATGAGCTGAAACATTAGGTTCGCATGGCCCTGGTGGGAAGTAGATTTTCAGTCACTCGAGTTTTGTCACTCTCCGGAACTCTACATGCTGAATTACCCTTCCCTGTCTGAATCTAGAGTGCAGGCTAGGCCACAGCATAACTTAGCCTTTAAAGACTCGTAAAATCGTTTCAGTCCCACAGCGTTACCAACAACCATTGTGTGGGATTTGGCTCCATTGATACTGTTGTCGAGTTGGTCACTGGGTTCTAAGCCACACATGAGCCTTGTTTCAGTCAGGAAGAATGTGTCGATAATCTAGTCCCACCAGGTGTCACAAATGTGTAATCACTCAATTAAACTAACAACGTGGTCAGTTTTCCTAAATGACTCTTATGCAAGACAGAAGTGATTCACTCGAGGCAGCACAGTGATTAGCATTGCTTCTCACTGCACCAGGGATCTGGGATCAATTCCACCCTCAGGTGACTGTGGGGAGTTAGCACATTCTCCCCGTGTCTCTGTGGGTTTCCTCCGAGTGCTCTGGTCCAAAGACATGCAGGATAGATGGATTAGCCATGTTACATTTCCCATAGTGTCCAGGGATGTGTAGGCTTGGCGGATTAGCCATGGGAAATGCAAGGGTTACATGGTTAGGGTAGAGCGATAGATCTGGGTGAGATGCTCTTTGGAGGGTTGGAGTAGACTCAATGGGCCGAATGGCCTGCTTCCACACTGTGGGGATTCTATAATTAACAGGAAAATAACTATTGGAGAAAAACTTACTCTTTAATAAATGGCAAAAATGCAATACTCACTTGTATTATGCAACTTAAACTATACCCCCTTTATAACCTCAATCATGTACACATTCATTCACAGATATTAGAGCAGAAAAATATGGACAGGGAAAAATAAATTCTGTAGATTGAAGTCCAGACCACAAGGGGGGGGGAAGGAGTTAATTCTCACTGCCCTTTTGGTTTTTAGCTTTGATGACACGATGATGTCCACAGAGTGACAACTGATCTTTGAAAACATTCTCTCCCTTCATACTCCATTTTCTCTGAAATAAAAGCCAACACTCCAATTGCCTTCCCTGTCACCTGCTGAACTCAGTTGCTAACGTTTCACGATGCCAACTACCCAACCCATAACATTCACTTCACCTCCTATTTGCTGCTGAAATTGTTTTGATCTATTTAAACAAGTTTTTTTGAAAAATAATTCAAAGCTACAGTCCAATTCAGGTTTGAACATTTTCTCATTGAGTTGCAATGTTGCCTTGTCAAGTCTTTCTTTAGTGGATTATTTCAACCTCAAGTTAACCTGCCCCCTCAAACTTAAGGGTTGTTAGGTTTTGTGATAAATGTTCAGTTAGTTCATTGAGTTTGTGAAGAAATTTGTTAATTATATGTGGCACAATATGGAGTATACAACCCATGATGATTGACATGATTTGGAGATGCTGGTGTGTTGGACGGGGGGTGTGCAAAGTTGAAAATCACACAACACCAGGTTATAGTCCAACAGGTTTAATTGGAAGCACTAGCTTTCAGAGCGCAACTCCTTCATCAGGTGGTTGTGAAGTACACAATTGTTTGAATACACAATCGTTGTATAACCTGGTGTTGTGTGATTTTTAACCATGATGATTGAGGATGGTTCGTTGATGCCAGAGGATGAACAGGCAGTTGGCATGGAGTGTATCAATCTCATTAAAGTTGTAAAGGCAGCTTCCTGCTCTCTAGCCAAAATGTTACAAAACCCTTCCCTGAACTTTCCTCAATCTCATCTGGACCATCTTCCACCTAAAGAAGATCACTCCCTGAAGAGGAATGGGGTGCCTGATGAGGACTGCCCTTTGACCATGACCACTTGGTGATGCTAGCAATGTACACTGTGTCTGTCACTTTTCTGAATCTTTTTAGCCAATAAACATTTAGCCATGCTAGTGATCAAATTACTCATAACATCAGGATAACCATTCCCCAGTCTCCCATCTTCATCTCAGAATCTCTACAATGTGGAAACAGGCCATTAGCAAGTCCACACCAAGCCTCTGAAGAGCAAAGAACCCAGTCCCACCCGACTACCCTTTCCCTATAGCCCTGCATTTTCTATGGCTAACGCATCTAACTTATACATTTGGGATGGCACGGTGGCTCAGTGGTTAGCACTGCTGCCTCACAGTGCTAGCAACCTGGGTTCAATTCCAGCCTCGGGCGACTGACTGTGTGGAGTTTGCACGTTCTCCCCGTGTCTGCGTGGGTTTCCTCCGGGTGCTCCGGTTTCCTCCCACAGTCCAAAGATGTGCAGGTCAGGTGAATTGGCCCATAGTGTTCAGTGCATTAAACAGAGGGAAATGGGTCTTGGTGGATTACTCTTCGGAGGGTCGCTGTGGACTTGTCAAGCCGAAGGACCTGTTTCCACACTGTAGGGAATATAATCTAATCCCTGAACACTTTGGGCAATTAAGCATGACCAATCTACTAAACCTGAACGTGGAGAGACTGTGGAAGGAAACCAGAATACATGCAGGAAACCCATGCAGACATGGGGAGAATGTGCAAACTCCACACAGACAGGCACCCGAGGGTGGAATCAAACGTGGGTCCGTTGTGCTGTGAGGCAGCAGTGCTAACCACTGAGCCACCGTGCTGCCCTAAGTTAGTTATCTCAGAGTTAGTTTTCATTCTTTTTGTGAACAAACTGTTATTTTTTGAAACATTGCATTGATAATGGGATACAGATAGTTCCTCAATGATTAGTCAATGGAATGTAGAAGGTTGTGAGGTTTATGAAGTCTTTGATTTGTCATTGTTATTAGAAATTGTGACAGGTTACATGAGAATTACTGCAGTGCAAGAAATGTTAGAGAAATCATCAGTTTCAAAGGGACCCCAATTTCTAAAAGGATATGGCCCACAGCCAACTGTAACAACCCAAGCTTGTTTGCTCCATTATTTTCCTTTTACCACAAGCTATTCCAAAGTTACAAGTCAGTTCGAGCTCACAATTCAAAATGCATTAAAGATTGACAAATATACACAGTGAAAAATCAGTGAGGGTTCTAACATGCCTCCACTCTCAAACCGCAAAAGTGCCATTTTTAAAGAGGAGGTCAGTAACTCCCCGATGACGAACAAAACACTAAACTCACAACAATTCATTTCTTCTCCCATCAGATTCTGAGGCGTGGATGGGGAAGGAGGAGGAGTCACTGAGAGCTGGTGGGTAGGCTGCCATTGGCCAGGATGTGGAGCCTTTGACAGGCTGGCATTTATCCAAAGTTAGAAAGGCCTTTGGCTGGATAGGGGAGTTCTATCTGCTGGGTTCTGGATAGGGGAGTTCTGTCTGCTGGGTTCTGAATAGGGGAGTTCTGTCTGCTGGGTTCTGGATAGGGGAGTTCTGTCTGCTGGGTTCTGGATAGGGGAGTTCTGTCTGCTGGGTTCTGGATAGGGGAGTTCTATCTGCTGGGTTCTGGATAGGGGAGTTCTATCTGCTGGGTTCTGGATAGGGGAGTTCTGTCTGCTGGGTTCTGGATAAGGGAGTTCTGTCTGCTGGGTTCTGGATAGGGGAGTTCTATCTGCTGGGTTCTGGATAGGGGAGTTCTATCTGCTGGGTTCTGGATAGGGGAGTTCTATCTGCCGGGTTCTGGATAGGGGAGTTCTATCTGCTGGGTTCTGGATAGTGGAGTTCTATCTGCCGGGTTCTGGATAGGGGAGTTCTGTCTGCTGGGTTCTGGATAGTGGAGTTCTGTCTGTCACGTTCTGGATAGGGGAGTTCTATCTGCCGGGTTCTGGATAGGGGAGTTCTGTTTGCTGGGTTCTGGATAGGGGAATTCTATCTGCCGGGTTCTGGATAGGGGAGTTCTGTCTGTCACGTTCTGGATAGGGGAGTTCTGTCTGCCGGGTTCTGGATAGGGGAGTTCTGTCTGCTGGGTTCTGGATAGGGGAGTTCTGTCTGCTGGGTTCTGGATAGGGGAGTTCTGTCAGCTGGGTTCTGGATAGGGGAGTTCTGTCTGCTGGGTTCTGGATAGAGGAGTTCTGTCTGCTGGGTTCTGGATAGGGGAGTTCTGTCTGCTGGGTTCTGGATAGGGGTGTTCTGTCTGCCGGGTTCTGGATAGGGGAGTTCTGTCTGCCGGGTTCTGGATAGGGGAGTTCTGTCTGCCGGGTTCTGGATAGGGGAGTT
Organism: Chiloscyllium plagiosum; assembly: GCF_037043375.1. Taxonomy (NCBI): domain Eukaryota; kingdom Metazoa; phylum Chordata; class Chondrichthyes; order Orectolobiformes; family Hemiscylliidae; genus Chiloscyllium; species Chiloscyllium plagiosum. The sequence goes on along the minus strand of NW_028270153.1, from coordinate 69,504,243 downwards.
CTGTCTGCTGGGTTCTGGATAGGGGAGTTCTGTCTGCTGGGTTCTGGATAGAGGAGTTCTGTCTGCTGGGTTCTGGATAGGGGAGTTCTGTCTGCTGGGTTCTGGATAGAGGAGTTCTGTCTGCTGGGTTCTGGATAGAGGAGTTCTGTCTGCTGGGTTCTGGATAGGGACGTTCTATCTGTCACGTTCTGGACAGGGGAGTTCTGTCTGCCGGGTTCTGGATAGGGGAGTTCTGTCTGCTGGGTTCTGGATAGGGGAGTTCTGTCTGCCGGGTTCTGGATAGGGGAGTTCTGTCTGCCGGGTTCTGGATAGAGGAGTTCTGTCTGCTGGGTTCTGGATAGGGAAGTTCTATCTGTCACGTTCTGGATAGAGGGGTTCTGTCTGCTGGGTTCTGGATAGGGGAGTTCTGTCTGCTGGGTTCTGGATAGGGGAGTTCTGTCTGCCGGGTTCTGGATAGGGGAGTTCTGTCTGCTGGGTTCTGGATAGGGGAGGTCTGTCTGCTGGGTTCTGGATAGGGGAGTTCTGTCAGCTGGGTTCTGGATAGGGGAGTTCTGTCTGCTGGGTTCTGGATAGAGGAGTTCTGTCTGCTGGGTTCTGGATAGGGGAGTTCTGTCTGCTGGGTTCTGGATAGGGGTGTTCTGTCTGCCGGGTTCTGGATAGGGGAGTTCTGTCTGCCGGGTTCTGGATAGGGGAGTTCTGTCTGCCGGGTTCTGGATAGGGGAGTTCTGTCTGCTGGGTTCTTGATAGGGGAGTTCTGTCTGCTGGGTTCTGGATAGAGGAGTTCTGTCTGCTGGGTTCTGGATAGGGGAGTTCTGTCTGCTGGGTTCTGGATAGAGGAGTTCTGTCTGCTGGGTTCTGGATAGAGGAGTTCTGTCTGCTGGGTTCTGGATAGGGAAGTTCTATCTGTCACGTTCTGGATAGGGGAGTTCTGTCTGCCGGGTTCTGGATAGGGGAGTTCTGTCTGCTGGGTTCTGGATAGGGGAGTTCTGTCTGCTGGGTTCTGGATAGGGGAGTTCTGTCTGCTGGGTTCTGGATAGGGGAGTTCTGTCTGCCGGGTTCTGGATAGGGGAGTTCTGTCTGCCGGGTTCTGGATAGTGGAGTTCTGTCTGCTGGGTTCTGGATAGGGAAGTTCTATCTGTCACGTTCTGGATAGAGGGGTTCTGTCTGCTGGGTTCTGGATAGGGGAGTTCTATCTGTCACGTTCTGGATAGGGGAGTTCTGTCTGCTGGGTTCTGGATAGGGGAGTTCTATCTGCCGGGTTCTGGATAGGGGAGTTCTGTCTGCTGTGTTCTGGATAGGGGAGTTCTGTCTGCTGGGTTCTGGATAGGGGAGTTCTATCTGCCGGGTTCTGGATAGGGGAGTTCTGTTTGCTGGGTTCTGGATAGGGGAATTCTATCTGCCGGTTTCTGGATAGGGGAGTTCTGTCTGTCACGTTCTGGATAGGGGAGTTCTGACTGCCGGGTTCTGGATAGGGGAGTTCTGTCTGCTGGGTTCTGGATAGGGGAGTTCTGTCTGCTGGGTTCTGGATAGGGGAGTTCTGTCTGCCGGGTTCTGGATAGGGGAGTTCTGTCTGCTGGGTTCTGGATAGGGGAGTTCTATCTGCCGGGTTCTGGATAGGGGAGTTCTGTCTGCTGTGTTCTGGTTAGGGGAGTTCTGTCTGCTGGGTTCTGGATAGGGGAGTTCTATCTGCCGGGTTCTGGATAGGGGAGTTCTGTTTGCTGGGTTCTGGATGGGGGAATTCTATCTGCCGGGTTCTGGATAGGGGAGTTCTGTCTGTCACGTTCTGGATAGGGGAGTTCTGTCTGCTGGGTTCTGGATAGGGGAGTTCTGTCTGCTGGGTTCTGGATAGAGGAGTTCTGTCTGCCGGGTTCTGGACAGGGGAGTTCTGTCTGCCGGGTTCTGGATAGGGGAGTTCTGTCTGCTGGGTTCTGGATAGGGGAGTTCTGTCTGCTGGGTTCTGGATAGGGGAGTTCTGTCTGCTGGGTTCTGGATAGGGGAGTTCTGTCTGCTGGGTTCTGGATAGAGGAGTTCTGTCTGCCGGGTTCTGGATAGGGGGGTTCTGTCTGCTGGGTTCTGGATAGGGGAGTTCTGTCTGCTGGGTTCTGGATAGGGGAGTTCTGTCTGCTGGGTTCTGGATAGGGGAGTTCTGTCTGCCGGGTTCTGGATAGGGGAGTTCTATCTGTCACGTTCTGGATAGGGGAGTTCTGTCTGCCGGGTTCTGGATAGGGGAGTTCTGTCTGCCGGGTTCTGGATAGGGGAGTTCTATCTGTCATGTTCTGGATAGGGGAGTTCTGTCTGCTGGGTTCTGGATAGGGGAGTTCTGTCTGCTGGGTTCTGGATAGGGGAGTTCTGTCTGCTGGGTTCTGGATAGGGGAGTTCTGTCTGTCACTTTCTGGATAGGGGAGTTCTGTCTGCCGGGTTCTGGATAGGGGAGTTCTGTCTGCTGGGTTCTGGATAGGGGCGTTCTGTCTGCCGGGTTCTGGACAGGGGAGTTCTGTCTGCCGGGTTCTGGATAGGGGAGTTCTGTCTGCTGGGTTCTGGATAGGGGAGTTCTGTCTGCTGGGTTCTGGATAGGGCCATCAGCCAGAGAGAGGAGGGTGGGAGGGGAAAGCTTTGGTAGAAGGTTATAGGAGAGCGTTGGAAGCTTTGGGGGAAACAGTAATATGGAGTGCAGTGGTTCACCACCACCTTTCCCACGGCAATTAGGAATGGGCAATAATTGCTGATCTGGTCAGTTACACCCATATCTCATAAGTAAATTTTAAAAGTGAGGCTTTTAGTGGGCTCTGGGGGAGAAGGAAGCTGCAAGATGTATGTGGGCCATGAAAGACTTTGCAAAGAAAGAAAACAGGAAGTGCAGGGGTATGGAGCGATCGAGTGGACAGCAGCTCTTCCTGTAGTTCATGGGAGATCAGTCAATGAGAGCCCAGAGTGAGGTGGGGACAATCAGCAGGCCTGAAACAAGGACAGCCATCGTTTTAGGGTAAGGGGCAGGAAATTCCGAGCGAATTTGGGAAAAATCGTATTCACTCAGCGGGTGGTGGGAATCTGGAACGCATTGCCTAGGTGCTTAGTGGAGATCAGAAACCTTCCAACATTTAAAAGCTATTCAGATGAGCATTTGAAGTATGCTAACATTCCGGAATATGGGACAAATGCAGGAAATTAGGATTCATGTGTCTTTAGTGGTAGTTATGTCAGTGCTGAGTCTTTCAGCCAAAGAGCCTTTTCTGCACTGTATGAATCAATGAAACAGTTTCAAACCTGTTAATGAAGGAATACTCAGCTCACCAGTGGAGAATTTCAAATTACTGAGGTAATTCCCTCCTTGCAAATGCATGTGGAGTGTCTAGTTTAGAGCTGCATATAGAGCATGTGGAGCAATTATTGCCCATTCCTAATTGCCATGGGAAAGGTGGTGGTGAACCACTGCACTCCATATGCTCTATATAGATGCATGTGGAGTGTCTAGTTTAGAGCTGCATATAGAGCTGGGACTACGATGTTGTGGCCATCACGGAAACGTGGATAGAAGAGGGACAGGAATGGCTGTTGGAGGTTCCTGGTTACAGGTGTTTCAGTAAGATTAGGGAGGGTGGTAAAAAAGGAGGGGGTGTGGCGTTGCTAATTAGAAATGGTATAACGGCTGCAGAAAGGCAGTTCGAGGGGGATCTGCCTTTGGAGGTAGTATGGGCTGAAGTCAGAAATAGGAAAGGTGCAGTCACCTTGTTGGGTGTTTACTATAGGCCCCCCAATAGCAGCAGAGATGTGGAGAAACAGATTGGGAACAGATTTTGGAAAGGTGCAGAAGCCACAGGGTAGTAGTCATGGGCGATTTCAACTTCCCAAATATTGATTGGAAGCTCTTTAGATCAAGTAGATTGGATGGGGCGGTGTTTGCGCAGTGTGTCCAGGAAGCTTTTCTAACTCAGTATGTAGATTGTCCGACCAGAGGGGAGGCCATATTGGATTTGGTACTCGGTAATGAACCGGGACAAGTGATGGGCTTGTTAGTGGGTGAACATTTTGGTGATGGTGACCACAATTCTGTGACTTTCACCTTGGTTATGGAGAGAGATAGGTGCGTGCAACAGGGTAGGTTTTACAATTGGGGGAAGGGTAATTACGATGCTGTAAGATGGGATCTGAGGAGCATAAGTTGGGAGCATAGGCTGTCAGGGAAGGATGTCGTGGAAATGTGGAACTTTTTCAAGGAACAGATACGACGTGTCCTTGATATGTATGTACCTGTCAGGCAGGAAAGAGATGGTCGTGTGAGGGAACCTTGGTTGACGAGGGAGGTTGAATGTCTTGTAAAGAGGAAGAAGGAGGCTTACATAAGGTTGAGGAAACAGGGTTCAGACAGAGCATTGGAGGAATACAGGATTGCCAGGAGGGACCTGAAGAAAGGGATTAGGAGAGCTAAGAGAGGGCATGAAAAATCTTTGGCGGGTAGGATCAAGGATAACCCCAAGGCATTTTATGCGTATGTGAGAAACATGAGAATGACGAGAACGAGGGTAGGTCCGATCAAGGACAGTAGTGGGAGACTGTGTATTGAGTCGGAAGAGATAGGAGAGGTCTTGAATGAGTACTTTTCTTCAGTATTTATGAACGAGAGGGACCGTATTGTTGAAGAGGAGAGTGTGAAACGGACTGGTAAGCTAGAGGAGATACTTGTTAGGAAGGAAGATGTGTTGGACATTTTGAACAACTTGAGGATAGACAAGTCCCCCGGGCCTGACGGGATATATCCTAGGATTATGTGGGAAGCAAGAGAGGAAATTGCAGAGCCATTGGCAATGATCTTTTCGTCTTCACTGTCAACGGGGGTGGTACCAGGGGACTGGAGAGTGGCAAATGTTATGCCCCTTTTCAAAAAAGGGAATAGGGATAACCCCGGGAATTACAGGCCAGTTAGTCTTACTTTGGTGGTAGGCAAAGTAATGGAAAGGGTACTGGGGGATAGGATTTATGAGTATCTGGAAAGACACTGCTTGATTAGGGACAGCCAGCGCGGATTTGTGAAGGGTAGGTCTTGCCTTACAAGTCTTATTGAATTCTTTGAGGAGGTGACCAAGCATGTGGATGAGGGGAGAGCAGTGGATGTAGTATACATGGATTTTAGTAAGGCATTTGATAAGGTTCCCCATGGTAGGCTTATGCAGAAAGTCAGGAGGCATGGGATAGAGGGAAATTTGGCCAATTGGATAGAAAACTGGCTAACCGGTCGAAGTCAGAGAGTGGTCGTAGATGGCAAATATTCAGCCTGGAGCCCAGTTACAAGTGGAGTTCCGCAGGGATCAGTTCTGGGTCCTCTGCTGTTTGTAATTTTTATTAATGACTTGGATGAGGGAGTCGAAGGGTGGGTCAGTAAATTTGCAGATGATACGAAGATTGGTGGAGTTGTGGATAGTGATAGTTGTGGGGCTGTTGTCGGCTGCAAAGGGACTTAGATATGATGCAGAGCTGGGCTGAGGAGTGGCAGATGGAGTTCAACCCTGCCAAGTGTGAGGTTGTCCATTTTGGAAAGACAAATAAGAATGCGGAATACAGGGTTAACGGTAGGGTTCTTAGTGAGGTGGAGGAACAGAGGGATCTTGGGGTCTATGTTCATAGATCTTTGAAAGTTGCCACTCAGGTGGGTAGAGCTTGTAAGAAGGCCTATGGAGTATTAGCCTTCATTAGCAGAGGGATTGAATTCAAGAGTCGTGAAGTGATGTTGCAGCTGTACAGGACTTTGGTTAGGCCACATTTGGAGTACTGTGTGCAGTTCTGGTTGCCTCACTTTAGGAAAGATGTGGAAGCTTTGGAGAGGGTGCAGAGAAGATTTACCAGGATGTTGCCTGGAATGGAGAATAGGTCGTACGAGGATAGGTTGAGAGTGCTGGGCCTTTTCTCGTTGGAACGGCGAAGGATGAGGGGTGACTTGATAGAGGTTTATAAGATGATCAAAGGAATAGATAGAGTAGACAGTCAGAACCTTTTTGCCCGGGTGCAACAGAGTATTACAAGGGGACATAAATTTAAGGTGAAGGGTGGAAGGTATAGGGGAGATGTCAGGGGTGGGTTCTTTACCCAGAGAGTGGTGGGGGCATGGAATGCGCTGCCTGTGGGAGTGGCAGAGTCAGAATCTTTGGTGACCTTTAAGCGGCAATTGGATAGGTACATGGATGGGTGCTTAAGCTAGGACTTATGTTCGGCACAACATCGTGGGCCGAAGGGCCTGTTCTGTGCTGGATTGTTCTATGTTCTATGTTCTATGTTCTATGTTCAGGACCTATTACATTTGGTACAGATGAAATTGATAGAAATTATATTAAAAATATAATGACTATGAATTGTTAAGTATAAATCTGGGATTTGGATCTGAGATGCCATAAATAGGGTTGGACCTTAACTGATCCAGCTTTGCTTATGTGTAATGTAATCATATAGATGTGACCTCACCAGGCTGCAAAACGTGTTCCAGGCTGATGGCTTCTTGTGTGTAGAAGTGTATCTGCATTTCAGTTATTTTGAAACAAAATTCTTATCCCTGTTATTGCATACCAATTTAAATACTGTGGTGTCTAGAACATTACTGTTTAGCCTTTGTGTTCTGGCTGGAAGTTTAATGGAGAGTTGATAATTAATTGTGATATTGATGAATAATGCTAATTCCATTTGTATATGAGTCCAGATAGCCCACTGGTTGTCATGACCTTAATAGGAAGAGAGTGTTGGAAATTAAATCTCACTATACCACACGTCATCACAAACCATCCCTCTCATTAAATTGGCAATGCCTGACGGTGACCACTGTCTAACATTCACACCAGGTTTAATCCATATACAAGAAAGCAAAAATGTATTTATTGTAACAAGCTCATCCTTTAACAGGTGGCTAAAACAGATTGTTAATTATCAAAATGCAACATCAAACTACCTCGTCTTTAAATCCAAACACTCACCCATTCATTCAGAAATTGGATGAACAAGGAAGACACAGTGAGTTTGCAGGAGTATCTTGGTGGGAATTATAGGTCTGTGGATTTAGAGTCCAAACTACAGGAAGAAATGGGATGACTCTCCCACAGTTCTTTTTTTTTTGGTTTTTGATAACAGTATCATGTTGTTGTCAGCTGTGACAATCCTTAACTTGGTGGCCAGTCAGTTAGTCCTGAGTCTTGCGCTTGAGTTAGGAATCCCTTTATTTCAGAATCTTTGAGCATTATTCATTTTCCATTCACAGAGGGAAAGAGAGAGACCTGGCTTGTTTGTGGACTTTTGGGGGTCAGCCCACTGCCCTCTTTTCTCAGTTCTCTGTCAAATCTGCAGCATAAAGTTGACCCAAAAGCTGTTGCTGGACAGTTTTTAAAATCAAAGAACTTTCTGCCCAGTGTGTCCCATGAAAGTATCAAATCCAACACAACACAACCCCACATTTCCCTGGAGTTGTTAAAACTAAGATTCCAAACAGCAATTTTCTAGCTTATATTTCCAAATAAAATATCTGTAGTCCTTATAAATCAACACAAATACAGAAGACATTGTGACAGCATCACTTAATGAAGGGCTCAGTGAAAATGAGAAAGGAGCCCTCGTAAAAGAAACACTTGACTCTTGAAGTACAGCCAAAGAAGTTCCAGTTAACAAGGGAAATTCAGATCTTACATTGCAAGATATAATCGTGAAGTACATTTTTTAAGCACTTAATTAACATATTTTCCACATTCTGTGACAGTGCCATGGTCTGTGGGATTCCCATGATGCAGTGAAGGAGCAGCATTTTAAGAAGATGCACAAACAAAGGGACCATCAGAACCTGGGAGAGACACAGGAGGGCAAAGAGAGCAAGCAAACAGTGAGCTTGCAGGACACTGAACAGGGCCCAGACAGGAAAAACAGTTCCAGGCAATCATCAGGTAAGACAGTGAGTGTGCGGAAAAGAAGGGAAGAATCAAACCAAGGAAGCTAAGAGTATTCAGGTTAATGCTTAGCACAAAATGACAACTCACCCAGCCAAATAAAAAGCACCTGCGCACCGAAACAAACATGGAAAACTTGGGCAAAAACACATGCAAAGACATGCACACATGGAAACATACACTCACATGGAAATACGGAAACACATGCAAGGAAAACACCCATGGAAACAGGCGTGCACATACAAACACACATGCATAGAAGCATGCTCCACATGGAAACATGCATGCACATGGAAGCACGCATGAAAACACTCAGAGGCACGGAAGCACACACATGCACGGAAACATACTCCTATGCATGAATAGAAGCATGTGTGGAAACATTCTCATGTGTGAAAATATGCATGTACCAAAACATGCACAGTCATGGATGCATACATGGAAACACATGCACATTCACACAAATGCTCACCTGCGAATACAAACACAGGAAAGCACACAATGAAACTTACACGCACAGAAGCACATGAATGGAAATGCCCACACATGTGTGGAAATATTCACACCGAGAAACACTCACAGAAACGCACACACATAGAAACTCACTCATAGAAACACATTTGCACAAAGAAGCGCACACAGGGGGAAACACGTGCACACACTTATCCAGGTGCCCGAGCTTTATTCTGTGCCAAGGCACAGCTTGGTATTCCCTCAGTGTCTGAGCCAACACTCACGCTTCAACCAGCATCAATAACACAAATTCAATAATGATTTGTATCAGTTACTGTTTCTGGGATCTTATGGTACCCCATTGACAGTTGTGTTTTTTTATGATTGTGACTGCACTTGAAAAATACGAAGGTGTGTGTTTATTTAGAATAACTGAGAACAATTGGAGTTTAAGACTGAGGTTAATATATTTTCTTGAGTAAGACTGAGAATAGAGCGAAAGTGTGGAAATGAGATCTGTAGCATCAAGCGGGTTTGGTTTTATAGAATGACAGTGCAGGCAGCTGAACAGCTTCTTTCTTTCCTTTGTGGAATAGGAAGGCATTGCACAAGATCTTCTATAATGAGGGGCTGAGTGAATTGGTTCCATAGTCTCTGCACTTTGGAAGAATGAGAGTTGGTCTGATGAAATTCACAAGATTTTGAATGGGCTGGACTAGGATAAATAGTAAGTGGTTTCTGAAACATGGGAGAAAGTGAGGTCTGCAGATGCTGGAGATCAGAGCTGAAAATGTATTGCTGGAGAAGCGCAGCAGGTCAGGCAGCATCCAGGGAACAGGAGAATCGACGTTTCGGGCATAAGCCCTTCTTCAGGAATGAGGAAAGTTTGTCCAGCAGGCTAAGATAAAAGGTAGGGAGGAGGGACTTGGGGGAGGGGTGTCGGAAATGTGATAAGTGGAAAGAGGTCAAGGTGAGGGTGGTAGGTCAGACTGGGGTGGGGGCGGAGAGGTCGGGAAGAAGATCGCAGGTTAGGAAGACGGTGCTGAGTTCGATGGATTTGACTGAGACAAGGTGGGGGGAGGGGAAATGAGGAAACTGGTGAAATCCGAGTTCATCCCTTTTGGTTGGAGGGTTCCTAGGCGGAAGATGAGGCGCTCTTCCTCCAACTGTCGTGTTGTTGTGGTCTGGCGATGGAGGAGTCCAAAGACCTGCATATCCTTGGTGGAGTGGGAGGGGGAGTTGAATTGTTGAGCCACAGGGTGGTTGGGTTGGTTGGTCCAGGTGTCCCAGAGGTGAATTCTGTTGCTGGAGGCTTCGGATGTGTTGTAGGTACTGGTTGTCCTGGTTGGGTCCAAGTTTTATTGGACCCAACCTCCACTCCCGGCACCTTCCCCTGCAACCGCAGGAGGTGCAAGACTTGCGCCCACACCTCCCCCCTCACCTCCCTCCAAGGCCCCAAAGGAAACTTCCATATCCGCCACAGATTCACCTGCACCTCCACACACATCATCTATTGCATCCTCTGCACCCGATGTGGCCTCCTCTATATTGGGGAGAAAGGCCGCCTACTTGCGGAGCGTTTCAGAGAACACCTCTGGGACACCCGGACCAACCAACCCAACCACCCTGTGGCTCAACACTTCAACTCCCCCTCCCACTCCACCAAGGATCTGAAACATGGGACACAGGCTCAGGATAAGGACTGAGATGAGGATAAATGTACTCCCTCATAGGCCTGTGAATCTTTCGAGCTCTTTAACCTCAGAAGGGAGGGAGGGTGGGTGGGTGAGAGTGTGCTTGGGCGCGTATGTGTGTTTCCATGCGTGTGAGCATATTGGATGATTCGTTTGGAGACCTATCTACATGGTGGTGAAGAAGGCATACAGGATGCTTGCCTTCATTAGCTAGGGCACAGAATACAGAAACAACTTTGTGAAACATTGGTTGGGCCACAAATGGAATACGATGTAAAGTTCTGGTCATCACACTATTGGAAGGACGTGATAGTACTAGACAGGATGCAGAGGAGGTTCACCAGGATATTGCCTGGGATGAAAAATCTCAGTTCTGAACAGAGACCTGATAGGCTGGGTTTGTTTTCCTTGGAGCAGATGAGGGTGAAGGGTCAATCTGACTGAGATATACAGAATTATGAGAGGCATAGGCAGAGTGAATTGTGAGAATCTTTACCCCCACAGCAGACAGGTATAAGTTCAAGCTGTGGAGTAAGTGGTTGAGAGGAAATCTGAGGGAAGATGTTTTCGCCCAGAGGGTGGTAGAAATATATGTTGCCTGAGAGCTGGTGGAGGCAAGAACTCTCAGCATATAAGAAGGATCTGACTGAGTACTTAAAATGCCAGGGCATGGAGTACAATGGACCATGTGCGGGTAAATGGGATTAGTGTAGGTTGGTGTTTGTTTGTCAACACAGATGTGCTGGGCCTGAGGACCTGTTTCTATGCTGTATGACTCTCTATGGCTCTGTGTTCTCTTGGGAAACATGAGGCAGAAAGTCTGGTTTGACCACATGGGGTGATGGACAGGCCTAACAGTCTACTGATACGCCTATTCCTCACAGTTGTAGTGAGAGAACACTCAGAATATTAACTTATGGCTGTCTGTGTAATGCAGTTCATTCTACCTGCCTTTCTCCTCAGAAAGAGTAAAAGCTCCAAAGAGATCCAGAAAAAAGAAAAGGGAATCCCCAAAAGCGGGGAAACGATTCAGAGAAACTGTCAAGGAGCAGATCAGAGAAAAGGCACAGATGGCGAAAAGATACATCACTGTCATGTAAGAAAAATTTTTCTCTGATATGAAGCAAAACTGAAGATACTCGGTGACACTTTGATCTCATGGGTATTATTATACATAACATTACAGGGCAGTACAGGCCCTTCAGCCCTCGATGGTTTCACAGGTCGGTGCAACAATCTGAAGTCCATCTAACATAGACTATTCCATTCTCGTCCATATGCCTATCCAATGACCATTTAAATGCCCTTAAAGTTGGTGCGTTTACTGCTGTTGCAGGCAGTGTGTTCCATGCAGCTACTACTCTCTGAGTAAAGCAACTATCTCTGACATCTGTCTTATATATGTTACCCCTCAATTTAAAGTTATGTCCCCTCATGCTAGCCATCGCCATCTGAGGAAAAGGGCTCTCACTGTCCACCCTATCTAACCCCCTGATTATCTTGTATGTCTCAATGAAGTCACCTCTCGACCTTCTTCTCTCTAACGAAAACAGCCTCAAGTCCCTCAGCCTTTCCTCATAAAACCTTTCTTCTATACACGGCAACATCTGAGTAAATCTCCTCTGAACCTTTTGCAAAGCTTCCACATCCTTCCTATAATGCGGTGACCAGAACTGTATGCAATATGACAAGTGCGGCAACACCAGAGTTTTGTACAGTTGCAGCATGACTTCATGGTTCCAAAATCAATACCTCTACCAATAAAAGCTAACACACCATATTCCTTCTTAACAACCCTATCAATCAGGATGGCAACTTTCAGGGATCTATGTACATGGACATCGAGATCTCTCTGCTCATCTACACTACCAAGAGTCTTTACCATTAGCTCAATAATCTGCATTCCTGTTACTCCTTCCAAAGTGAATCACCACACTAAACTCCATTTGCCACGTCTCAGCCCAGCTGTGCAGCTTATCTATATCCCTCTGTAACCTACAACATCCTTCGGCACTATCCACAACTTATGAGAAGATTTGTAGCTCGGGTGCTCGTTGTTGTGGTTGTGTTCGCCGAGCTGGGAATTTGTGTTGCAGACGTTTCGTCCCCTCAGTGGTTTGTCTCTGCCGCTTCCGGTTGTCAGTTCCAGCTGTCCGTTGCAGTGGTCGGTATATTGGGTCCAGGTCGATGTGCTTATTGATTCAATCTGTGGATGAGTGACAACCAGAAGCAGCAGATTCAAACCACTACAAATGCCGGAGGAAAGATCACAGAAGTGCTTCACAGGAGGCTCCCAAGCACTGAGGATGTCACCTAGACAGGGGACGAAACGTCTACAACACAAATCCCCAGCTCGGCGAACAGAACCACAACAACTATCCGCAACTGTACCGACCTTAGTGTCATCTGCAAATTTACTAACCCATCCTTCTATGCCCTTATTCAGGCCATTTATAAAAATGACAAAGAGCAGTGGCCCCAAAACAGATCCTTGTGGTACACCACTAGTAACTAAACTCCAGGATGAATATTTCCCATCAACCACCATCCCCTGTCATCTTCCAGCTAGCCAATTTATGATCCAAACCGCTAAACCACCTTCAATTTCGAAACTCCGTATTTTGTGCAATAGCCCACCGTGGGGAACCTTATCAGATGCCTTACTGAAATCCATATACACCACATCAACTGCTTTACCCTCATCCACCTGTTTTGTCACCTTCTCGAAAAACTCAATAAGGTTAGTGAGGCACGATCTGCCCTTCACAAAACTGTGTTGACTATCCCTAATCAAATTATTCCTTTCCCGATGATTATAAATCCTATCTCTTCTAACCTTTTCCAACACTTTACCCACAACTGAAGTACGGCTCACTGGTCTATAATTACTAGGGTTGTCTCTACTCTCCTTGAACAAGGGAGCAACATTTGCTATCTTCCAGTCTTCTGGTACTATTCTTGTAGACAATGACAACATAAAGATCAAAGCCAAAGGCTCTGCAATCTCCTCCCTGGCTTCCCAGAGAATCCTAGGATAAATCCCATCCGGCCCAGGGGATTTATCTATTTTCACACTTTCCAGAATTGCTAACACCTCCTCCTTGTGAACCTCAATCCCGTCTAGTCTAATAAACTGTATCTCAGTATTCTCCTCAACAACATTGTCTTTTTCCAGTGTGAATACTGACAAAAAATATTCATTTAGCGCTTCCCCTATCTTCTCTGACTCCACGCAGAATTTCCCACTACTATCCTTGATTGGCCCTAATCTTACCCTAGTCGTTCTATTTTTCCTGATGTACCTATAGAAAGCCTTGGGATTTTCTCTGATTCTATCCGTCAATGACTTCTCATATCCCCTCCTTGCTCTTAGCTCTCTCTTGAGGTCTTTCCTGGCTAACTTGTAACTTTCAAGTGCCCTAACTGAGCCATCACATCTCATCCTAACATAAACCTTCTTCTTCCTCTTGATAAGAGATTCAACTTCTTTAGTAAATCATGGCTCCCTCAATTGACCACCTCCTCCCTGCCTGACAGAGACATACTTTTCAAGGACCCGCAGTAGCTGTTCCTTGAATAAGCTTCACATTTCAATTGGGCCCATTCCCTGCACTCTCTTCCCCATCGTATGCATCCTAAATCTTGCCTAATCGTATCATAATTGACTTTCCACCAGCTATAACTCTTGCCCTGCAGTATATACCTATCCCTTTCCATCGCTAATGTAAACATAACTGAATTGTGGTCACTATCACCAAAGTGCTCACCTACCTCCAAATCTAACACCTAGCTGGGTTCATTATCCAGTACTAAATTTAATGTGGCCTCGCCCTTTGTTGGCCTATCTACATACTATGTCAGGAAACTCTCCTGCACACATTGGACAAAAACTGACTTATCTAAAGTACTTGAACTGTAGTATTTCCAGTCAACATTTGGAAAGTTAAAGTCCCCCATAACAACTACCCCATTACTCTCGCTCCTAGCCAGAATCATCTTTGCTATCCTTTCCTCTACATCTCTGGAACTATTCGGAGGTCTATAGAAAACTCCCAACAGGGCGACTTCTCCTTTCCTGTTTCTAACCTCAGCCCATACTACCTCAGTGGATGAGTCCTCAAATGTCCTTTCTGCCACCGCAATACTGTCTTTGACTAACAATGCCACACATCCCGCTCTTTTTCCACCTTCCCTGTTCTTACTGAAACATCTAAATCCTGGAACCTGCAACAACCATTCCTGTCCCTGCTCTACCCATGTCTCTGAAATGGCCACAACATCGAAGTCCCAGGTACCAACCCATGCTGCAAGCTCACCCACCTTAGTCCGGATGCTCCTGATGATGAAGTAGACACACTTCAAACCAACTTCTTGCTTGTGGGTGCCCCCTTCCAACCCTGAAACCTTATTTGGACCTCCCTACTCTCAACCTCCTGTATATTCAAACTACAATTTAGGTTCCCATTCCCCCACCCCGCCCCCCCCCCCCGCTGGATTAGATTGAACCCACCTGAAGTGCTTTCGTAAATTCCCCCCCCTAGGATATTGGTACCCCTCTGGTTCAGATGAAGACTATCCTCTTTGTAGAGGTCCCACCTACCCCAGAATGAGCCCCAATTATCCAGGAATCCAAAACCCTCCTCCCTGCACCATCCCTGTAGCCACGTGTTCAACTCCTCTCTCTCCCTATTCCTCACCTTGCTTGCATGTGGCACGGGCAACAAACCAGAGATAACAACTCTGTTTGTTCTAGCTCTAACCTTTCACCCTAGCTCCCTGAAATTTTGCCTTAGATCCCCATCTCTCTTCCTACCTATGTCGTTGGTGCCTATGTGGACCACAACTTGGGGCTGCTCCCCTGCAAGGATCCCGAAAACACGATCACAGACATCACTAACCCTGGCACCTGGGAGGCAACACACCAACCGTGAGTGTCTCTCGTTCCCACTGAACCTCCAATCTGCCCCACCTAACAATGGAGTCCCCAATGACTAATGCTCTGCTCCTCTTCCCCCTTTCCCTTCTGAGCAACAAGGACAGAGTCTGTACCAGAGCCCTGTGCCCCATTGCTTACCCCTGGTAATTCTAATCCCCCCCAACAGTATCCAAAACGGTCTCCTTGTTGTTGAGGCGCATGGCCACAGGGGGTCCCTGCACTGCCTGCTGGTTCCCTTTCTGTCCCCTGACTGTAACCCATCTGCCTTTTTCTTGTACCCAAGGTGTGGCTGCCTCTCTGTAACTCCTCTCAATAACCCCCTCCGCCTCCCGAATGATCCCAAGTTCATCCAGCTCCAGTTCCCCAATGCGGTTTTCGAGGAGCTGGAGTTGGGTGCATTTCCAGCAGATGCAGTCAGCAGAGAGACTAATGGTGATCCTTACCTCCCACATTCTGCAAGAGGAACATTCAACTGCTCTAACCTCCATTCCCATTATTCTAAATTCCCAATGAGACTACTGAAAAACTATTTAAAAATACTAGTCACCTTACCAATCTGGCATACAGAACCTTTCTCTTGGTTAGAGGTGGAGGAGGACGGGTGGGAGACATTACCCGAGTTGTGTTTCGGGTAAAGCAACCACCCACATATAAAGCCTCACTTATCCAGCAATCCGGTGTCCGCTCCTGCTCCTCCACCTATACACGAGATAAGCTTTTATCCTTTAGGTTTCCCTTCCCATCAGGCCTCTGGTCCTCGCTGTCGCTCACCCTGCTGCAACTGCCGCCAAAACAATAAACACCACTGAACACCGGGTAGTGGGCTTTCTGTTACATCATCGCCAAAAAACACTTGAGCAACATGGAACTGGATTTCAATGAAGTGTTTCATTGTATTTGTCTATTGTATTTACCTCGGTTTGAGCCAGTCCATTGTTTTACAACAGCTACAATTTATTTGCAGTCTGTTTATAAACAAGACGACTCTTTATCGGGGGTGGGGGAAGTGGGTAACATGCCCTTGGAAGTAATTTAGTAAATGATGGTGATGGAGCAACAGGCCGACGAGAGGTGGAGGGGGATGACGGAGGAGGATGGAGAATGTTTGGATGAGAGGGACATACCAGTGCAGTTGTGCAGGAGGAAGACTAATGAAGTGGTGTCAGGGCACAGAGAAGGAATCATGTTATGAAGACAATTAATTATATTTAAAATTATCAATCAGCCTGTATCTGCTGTCCTTCCTTGAGAGTAAGGAAGGGGGCAGAAGATTATCGGGGCAGGCAGGAGTGTGGATTCAGGGTCACAACCAGATCAGCTTTGATCTTATTGAGTGGCGGAGCAGGTTGGAGGAGCTGAGCTTAATCCTACTCATTGTTCATATTAGATTAGATTCCCTACAGTGTGGAAACAGGCCCTTCGGGCCAACCAGTCCACACCGACCCTCCGAAGAATAACCCACCCAGACCTATTTCTCTCTGACTGATGTACTACGGGCAATTTTAGCATGGCCAATTCACCTGACCTGTACATCTTTGGACTGTGGGAGGAAACCGGAGCAAACCCCCGCAGACACGGGGAGAACGTGCAAACTCCACACAGACCGTTGCCCAAGGCAGGAATTGAACCTGGGACCCTGGTGCTGTGAGGCAGCAGTGCTAACCACTGAGCCACCCCCATATGCTCATCTGTAGATCACCTCAAAGTCATCAAAAACAAATGCAACTAGAAAATACAAAGTATTGGCAAGATTGAGTTGCAGAGATTGCTGTAGTAAAGAATCATTACATTAAGAAAGGCATAATTGAGGGAAGACTTGGCTCATAGTTGTAAAAAAAAAATGGAAGTTTTGAACCTGAATTTTCAAAGTGATTACTAATGTGACTGAATTAAACAGCATTCTGAGCAACATGGTTTTATAGATCAATAAAAACAGGTTAAAATTGAGAATCCTGGGTGACTGATGGATGGATGCATAAAAGTAAATCTGATCATTTTCACAGGTAATTTTAAAAAGCTTGATGTTTGTAAGATTAGTAGAAACATGAGAGTTTAGAATTTGGGCCATTCTGAGCTCCTGAAAAAGAATAATGGAAATTAAAAGGTGAGAGGTGAGTCTTAATTTCACAGTAAGTTACAGATTCGCTGTAAATGCTCACAGAGCTGCATGTGTTCCCAGAAGAGGCAGATATTTTTATTCACTCCTGGGATGTGAGCATCATTTGCTGGCCAGCATTTATTGCCCAGCCCTAGTTGCCCTTGAGAAGGGGGGGAAAGTGAGGTCTGCAGATGCTGGAGATCAAAGTTGAAACTTTATTGCTGGAACAGCACAGCAGGTCAGGCAGCATCCAGGGAACAGGAGATTCGACGTTTCGGGCACAGGCCCTTCTTCAGGAATAAGGGCCTGATTCCTGAAGAAGGGCCTGTGCCCGAAACGTCGAATCTCCTGTTCCCTGGATGCTGCCTGACCTGCTGTGCTGTTCCAGCAATAAAGTTTCAACTTTGCCCTTGAGAAGGTGATGGTGAACTGTCTTCTTGAACCGTTGTAATCCCCATGATATAGGTTGACCCACAATGCCTTTAGGGAGGGAATTCTAGGATTTTGACAGTGAAGGAATACTGATATATTTTCACATTAGGATGGTCAGTAACTTAGAGGGGACCATGTAGGGGTGGTGCTCCCCTGTATCTGCCATCTTTGTCTTTCGAGATGAAATGTTTGTGTATTTGGAAGGTGCTATCTAAGGATCTTTGGTGAATTTATCCATTGCATCTTGTCGCTGGTACACACTGATGGTACTGAGCATCGGTGGTGGAAGAAATGAAAGTTTGTGGATGTAGTGCCAATCAGGTGGGTTGCTTTGTCCTGGATGGTGTTGAGTTTCTTGAGTGTTGCTGGAGCTGCACCCATCCAGGCAAGTAGGGAGTATTCCTTGTAGATGGTGGACAGGCTTTGAGGAGTCAGCAGGTGAGTTACTTTGCTGCAGTGCTCCTAGCCTCTGACCTGCTCTTGCAGTGTTTATGTGGTGAGTCCAGTTGAGTTTCTGGACAATGGGAACTCTCAGGATATTGACACTTGGGGATTTGGTGATGGTAATGCTATTTAAATCACGGTGTGAAAAAGATTGGTGCCTTCTGGAAGAAGCCAGTGTGGTACAGGACAATATCATGAGCTGTCCTTTAATTTGAGGATGATGTCTACATCAAGTTGTTAGTTCCTCCCAAAGATCCTTATGTGAGTGAACAGGTGATTCTTGACCCACAGGTACTTGGGCCCATGGGGCAGGATGTTGCACAAGGTGGTGAGATCCAGACAGCAGATTTAGGTAGATAGGAAGAGGAGCAAGTTGTTCATCTTGCCAAGTCAGCTCACCCGTTCAATTATATCAAGATGGATCATCTCCTCAGTGCCACTGAGGACACTGGTCTCCAGAAACCTGCCCATCTCTGTCTTGAACCTGTTCAAAATCTGCGTTGCCACAGCCTCTGGCTAGAGAATTTCAAAGATCAAAGAAGAAAATTGTCCTCATCTCAGTCGTAATCCATTATCCTGAGATTATGTCCCCTGGGGGCAAGTGAGTCCTTCTCTCGATAAGGAGACAAAAACTGTATGCAGTATTCCAGGTGGGGTCTCAGCAGGCTAGACACAACTGCAGAAAGAAATGTTCATATCCAGACTCAAGTGAGTACCAGCACTATAGTTGCCTTTCTAATTGCCTGCTGCACCTGCATGCGAGCTATTCATAAGTTGTGAACAAGGACACCAAAGTGCCTTCATATTTACTCATTATATTCTAGCCCAGTCCTTTAAACCTTCCTTCAAATCTGCTTGATACCTCTTTTCAGCCTCCTCACAAAATCATTCCCACCTAGCTTGGTTGCATTAGCTAATTTGGAAATACTATATTTGCTCCCCACATCACAATAATTTCTATCGATTGTGAACAGTTGTTGACCCAGCCCCCGCTAACAGTTTGTATTTAATCCTATTTTCTGCTTCATGTCCATTAACCAATTCTCAATCCATACTGATGTATTTCTCTCAATCCCCTATGCTGTTGGTTTATTGAATCTGATGGGATCTTATAAAAAGCTTTCAGAAAATTCAAATTCCCCACAACCACTGGTTCTCCTTCACCTATAATAAAGGTAACATTCTCAAATATCTCCAGTAGATTTTGTCAATGTGTTTCCTCTTTCATAAATTCATGCTGACTGTGCTCGTTTTACTATTTTTTTTAAAGTCTCGTCAAAACAGGCTTTATAATCGATTCCAACATTTTTCCTAATACTGATGTCAAACTAACAGTTCTGAGTTTTCCATTCTTCCTCTCCCTCCTTCGTTAAGCAGTGGGGGTTATATTTGCTAACTTCCAGTCTGCAGGAACTTTTCCAGAATCTGTAGATTTCTGAAAGATAATTACCAACGCATCCATTATCTCTCAACCCACCTCCTCCCACACTCTGGGAAGCAGCTGATCTGGTCCACTGGGTTTATCAATCATCAATCCAGTTAATCCTTCAAGTTTCCAATGATCCAGTTTCCCACTTTGGACATTACTCTGCCTGATCATTAAAATGTTTTCACTCAAAACTGGACAGTTTATCCCCATTTTGAGCAATTGGTTGTGAGCTCCTCCTCGTCATTAATGTTGAGACCTTCATGATTTTTTCTTTGATTTTAGCCAGAATTGGAGCTGTGAATTTAAGGTAATTTTTGGTCTTTGCACATCGTAATGGTGCAAATGAAGTGGACATGAATGTATCTCTGTTCAAATGGTCAACATTTATGTAAAACATTTATTGCATTGTCTTGTTTCCTTGTGTCCTACAGAGCTCTTCAAATCTACCTGCCCATTAAAGAATTCTTCTACAACATCATCCATCCTGAATATAATGCAGTGTGTGATGTCTACGCATTAATGTTTCTCATTGACGTCATTAACTTCATCATCACCATTTTTGGATATTGGGCATTTGGAGTAAGTGTAGGACTCTGCAATTAGAGTTTATTGGTTCAGGTTTAAATGCTTTGTTGATGCCCACAGAGGGGCAGCATTGATGTATTTGGAATGCATTTTAGCATATTCCAGGGATGGGACCATGGCAACCAAACCAGCCAAGGTCCAAAGTGACCTTTAATTCAAAGACATTTCGGTCCTTCCAACAAATGAACTGCTCCTTCTCATCACCTTGATGATGAAAAACGAACAGATGACAATAACTGAACCAGAAAAACCAAAGTCTTTACCCTGACCTTGGCTCCAATTGCTTATGGCTATTTATTCTTCTCCAATGTTGGTAAGAGATGTGATGGATAAATGATTGGTTCATCACTTGGCTGGTGTTGAATATTACAAGAATAAGAAAACAACTAAATAACATTTAAAGAAAATAATTAAAACAATTTTGTACTCAGAAGTAGTGATGTCTTACTGCAGGCATACTGCACCTTTGTAAGACCACACGGGGCAATTGTGGGTAGCTTTGGTCTCCCTACCTGAGAAAGGATACACTTACCACAGGGAGATGACAGCAGAGATTCACTAGATTCACTCGGGATGGCAAGACTGTCCTATGAGGAGAGATTGAATTAGCCTGTACTTACTGGAATTTAAAAGGCTGTGAGGGGATTGGATCGGGGGGGTAGCATGGTGGCTCAGTGGTTAGCACTGCTGCTTCACAATGCCAGGGACCTGGGTTCAATTCCAGCCACAGACAGCTGTCTATGAGGAGTTTGCACATTCTCCCTGTGTCTGTATGAGTTTCCTCCAGGCACTCCGGTTTCCTCCCACAGTCCAAAGATGTGCAGGAACTGGCCGTGCTAAATTACCTGTAGTGTTCAGGGAGTGTAAGCTAGGTGCATTAGTCAGGGAAAATGTAGAGTAATTGGTGTAGGGAAATGGGTCTGGGTGGGATACTCTTTGGAGGGTTGGTGTGGACTTGTTGGGCCAAATGGCCTGTTTCCACACTGAGGGATTCTATTTCAAGTTGGGCGGCACGGTGGCACAGTGGTTAGCACTGCTGCCTCACAGCTCCAGAGACCTGGGTTCAATTCCCGCCTCAGGTGACTGACTGTGTGGAGTTTGCACGTTCTCCCCGTGTCTGCGTGGGTTTCCTCTGGGTACTCCGGTTTCCTCCCACAGTCCAAAGATGTGCAGGTCAGGTGAATTGGCCACGCTAAATTGCCCGTAGTGTTAGGTAAAGGGTAAATGTAGGGGGTATGGGTGGGTTGCGCTTCGGCGGGGCGGTGTGGACTTGTTGGGCCGAAGGGCCTGTTTCCACACTGTAAGTAATCTAATCTAATCTAATCATATAAAATTCTAACAGGATTCACCTGCAGGGAGCATATTTTCCATGGTTGGAGATTTTAAAATCAGGGTGCAGGACAAGTCATTTAGGATTGACATGGGAAAAGATTTCTTCACTCAGTACTGGAACATCACTTGGAAAGCAATGACAGGATTGGATGAAGTCAGCATGGATTTACGAAAGGGAAATCTTGCTTGACCAATCTACTGGAATTCTTTGAAGATGTAGGATAAGAGGGAGCCAGTGTTTGTGGCTTATGTGAACTTTCTGAAGACTTTCAGTAAAGTTTCACATAAAACATTAGTGTGTAGAATTAAAGTGCATGGGATTGGGGGTAGTGTGCTGACATGGATAGAGAACTAATTGGCAGGCAGGAAACAGAGTAGGAATCAATTAGTCTTTTTCTGAATGGTGGGCAGTGTCCAGTGGGGTGCTGTAGGGACCAGTACTAGGGCCCCAGTTATTTGCAGTATAGATTAATGGTTTAGATGAGGGAACTCCAAGTATGCAGATGACACAAAGCTGGGGGGGGGGGGGGGCTGAGTTGTGAGGAGGATGCAGAGATGCTTCAGATTTGGACATGTTGACTGAGTGAGCAGATGCAGTATAATGTGGATAAATGTGAGGTTATCCACTTTGAAAGCAAGAACTGGAAGGTAAATTATTACCTGAATGGTGATCGATTGGGAAAGGGGGGGAAGTGGAATGAGTACACCAGACACTGAAAGTAAGCATGCAGGTGGAGCAGGGGGTGAAGAAGGTGAATGGTATGTTGGCCTTCTTAGTGAAAGGGTTTGAGTATAGGAGCAGGATTGTCTTAGTGCAGTTATACGAGGCTTTGCATATTGTGTGCAGGTTTGGTCTCCTTATCTGAGGAAGCATGTTCTGGTGATGGAGGGTGTGCAGCAAAGGCTTACCAGACTGATTCATGGGATGGTAGGACTGACATACGAAGAGAGACTGGATTGATTAGGACTATATTCACTGGACATTAGAAGAATGAGGTGGGGGATCTCATAGAAATCTATCAAATTTTTCAAAATGTTTAGAAAGGTTAAAAGCAAGAAGGATGTTCCCCATGACCAAGATGTCCAGAATCATGGTCATAATCTAAGGATACAGGGTAGGCCATTTCGGACTGAGATGAGGAGAAATCTCTTCACCCAGAGAGTGGGAAGCCTGTGGAATTCTCTGCCACAGAAAACAAATGGGGCCAAAACAATGAATGTTTTCAAGAAGGAGTTTGATATAGTTCTTAGGGCTAAAGGGATGGAAGAGTTTGGGGAGAAAGCAGAAACAAGTTGGATAATCATAATGCATGGTGATTGGCCTCCACCTTCTCCAGTTTATTCATGAACCATCAGTGCTCAGGCACCAGTGCCCTTCTTATTAACAACTACAACTAGTGAATACTCCAGCTGATAGTCTAATTTTGTGCTGTCTGCAGAACAGGATGATTGTAAGAATTGTTATTACAGTCTCTATCATGAGTGATAAAGCATTTGACGCTGGAACCAGGGCGCACA
The DNA here is from genome assembly GCF_037043375.1 of Chiloscyllium plagiosum. Classification (NCBI taxonomy): domain Eukaryota; kingdom Metazoa; phylum Chordata; class Chondrichthyes; order Orectolobiformes; family Hemiscylliidae; genus Chiloscyllium; species Chiloscyllium plagiosum. Next base: position 69,481,412 of record NW_028270153.1, on the reverse strand, counting down.
TATCCTCAGGACCTGATGGTCTATATCCAAGGGATTCAAACAAAGTGGCTGTAAAGATATTGGAGACATTTGTGGAAATATTCTAGAACTCTTTGGATTCTGGGGGAGTTCCAGCAGATCAGAAAACTCTTCAGCGACCAAGGGAGGGTGATAGAAGGCGGGAAAGTTAGCCTGACATCTGTCGTTGGAAAAGTGCTAAAGTCTATTATTACAGACAAACTCGCAAGACGTTTAAACAGAGTCAATATGGCTTTGAGAAATGGAAATCATATTTGACAAATTTGTTACATTTCTTTGAGGATAAATCAAGCAAAATTGATTAAAGAGCAAGCAGTAGATTTAGTATATTTGATAAAATGCCACGTTAAAGGTTATTTTACAAGAAACGAGCTCATGGTAGAGAGTAATGTATTAGCATAGACTGAGGATTGGTTAACACACAGAAGAGTCAGGATTTTAGGTCTTTTTCAGGCTAGAAAAATGTAACTAGAAGAGTGACATAAGGATCGGTCCTGGGACCTCAATTGGCTACTATGTTTATTAACCACTTCTGAGGAGGGAGCACAGTGTCATATACCCAAATTGGTTGACAGTCCAAAAATAGGTGAAATTGCACATTGTGATGTGGACGTAAGGAATCTGCAAAGGGATATAGATTGGTTGAGGGGGCAAAAGCTTAACAGATAGAGTTTCATGTAGGAAAATGTGAGGTCTCATACTTTGATAGGAAGAATCAAAAGGCAGACAGTATTTAAATGGAGACATCCAAAAAAAGCGCAGCGCAAAGTGGCCTGGGTGTTCCTGTGTAATAAACACAAGTAGTTAACATGCAGGTACAGCAAGGAATTATGGCAGTAAGTGGAATTTTTGGTCTTTATTGCCAGTGGGTTTGGAATTTAGAAAGAAAGAAGTCTTGTGACAACACTACAAGGTGTTGGAGAGGCCACACCTGATGCTCCCATATTTACAAAGAATATACTGGCAATGGAGGCTGTTCAAAAGAGATTCACAAGGCTGATTCCTCAGATAAAGGGGCTGACCTATGGCTAAATAGGTTAGGCCTTTATTCATTAGAGTTTGGGAGAATGGAGGTAGATCTTATTGAACCATACATGATTCTGTAGAGGCTTGACAGGGTAGATGTTAAGAAAATGTTTTCACGAGTGAGGGAATCTCGAACAAGGGGAGATAGCTACTGAACAAGGGGATATTCATTTAAAACTGAGAAGTGAAGGAATTTCTTCTTCTGGAAGGTAGTGAATGTCTGGAATTCTCGATTCCAGTGCCTTGTGGAGGCTAGATCACTGAAAGGATTTGAAGAGAAGGGAGTTAGGTATTTGCAATATCAGGGTGTTAACAGCTATGATGAGCTGTCACAAAAGAGGCTTGGATTGATCAGCCATGGTCTTGGTGGAAGGCGTGGTAGGTTTGAAGGGTCAAATGGCCTACTGCTCCTCCTGTTTCTTCTTACGTTGTGCCATCTTTTGCTTCCACAGAGACACACAGCTGTGGCTGACATCACAGAATCCCTCTCAGAGGATCAGGTGCCCCAAGTGTTCCTCGTGATGGTATTGGTTCAGTTTGCCACCATGGTGGTTGACCGTGCTCTCTACCTCAGGAAGACCGTCATGGGGAAGGTTGTCTTTCAGGTTGTCATGGTGCTTGGGATCCATTTCTGGATGTTCTTCATCCTCCCTGGGGTGACTGAAAGGTAATGTGGTCCATTACAAAACACTAACTCTCTTGTGTATGTTTAATGTAAGATTCCAGAAGGACTTATGTCCTACCAAGAATGGAATAGTAAAAGGATTGTCATGAAATAGTCAGCCCTAAGCCACAGTACAACTCTCAGCTAGGATGTGACCCAGGCAGCCTAAGTAGGGCCTGCATGGAAGTCATGAGCTGGAGGCTGTCTTACTGCAATTGACTGAAGGCCGAGGAGATGATCATCCATCTCCTGGTGGTCTGGGATTGTTCAGTAATGGGTGAAAGGGCCCTGCAGCAACCTCGTGGTGATGTCATGGTGCTGCTCCTTATGTGATGTAAATAGCACAGTATGGGTGGATTTAAAGAGATGGGATAAGGAGAAAGATCTGGAGAGTTGGGCGAAGATCTGAAGTTTAACTGTGTGATTGTGAGAGACACTTGCAGAGAGGTATGTGGAGTAGCCTGACTAGCATTGGGTGGTAGAGTTTATGGAATCATCTAACAGTAAGTTTAGAGCCTGATACATTTCTAAATAGCATATATTTTAGAATTTAGGTTGTTTATTCCATATTCAATGTTAAAAAGAATCCAAAGATGAAGGCAGTTCTTGATCTTGCCTTCAGCCAACACTGATGAATGTGATATAACAAGAATCTAAAAGAGAAATGATGTGATTTACAGAGATAACTACGTTTTGATTAACAAAAAAATTAATAACCTGTGAAAGGGGTTTTTTGAGTGTATATGATGTGTGATAACTCCTACCTGCTTTCTGTTTTCTAATAGTTGTTGTAATTTCTGACTGCAGGAGGTTTAACCAAAACCCAGTCGCTCAGCTTTGGTACTTTGTTAAATGCATTTACTTCGGTTTATCAGCATATCAGATCAAGTGTGGCTATCCCAACAGAGTGCTTGGCAACTTCTTAACTAAGAGCTACAACTACATCAACCTCTTCCTCTTTCAAGCGTAAGTAAAGTTCTACACGGTGGTATAGATGAAGCAAGCAGAGAGGCAAGAGGGGCTGGTTTTAGCTGGCACAAGAAACCATCTTAACCAAGCAAAGGCAGACTGTCAAAGCAAAGCAAACATGTGTTTGGGATAGATTGGTTAGTGAACTCAACCAGCCAACCAGAAATTGGGACTTTTTGTTTTAATAATTTATTCTTTCACAGGATGTGGGCATTGTCTACAGGCCAGCATAGAGTCATAGAGATCTATAGCACAGAAAAAAGCTCTACAGCCCATTGTGTCCATGCCAGTGAAAGCCACCAACCCCCTATTGATGGATAGAGGTTGGAGTGTCATGTTGCAGCTGCACAGAAATTGGTTAGGTCAGTTTTGGAATATTACATTCAGTTCTGGTCTCCCTGCCATAGGAAAGATGTTGTGAAATTTGAAAGGGTTCAGAAAAGGCAAGGATGTTGCCGAGATTGGAGTGTTTGAGCGAGAGGGAGAGGCTGGAAAGGTTGGGGCTGTTTTCCCAGGAGCGTCGGAAGCTGAGGGGTGACCTTATACAGGTTTGTAAAATCATGAAGGGCATGGATAGGATAAACAGACAAGGTCTTTTCCCCAGGGTTGGGGAGTCCAAAACTAGAGGGCATAAGTTTAAGGTGAGAGAGGAAAGATTGAAAAGGCATCTAAGGGGCAGTCTTTTCATGCAGAGGGTGGTGCGTGTATGGAATGAGCTGCCAGAGGAAGTGGTGGAGGCTGGTACAATTGCAACATTTAAAAGGCACCTAGATGTGTACATTAATAGGAAGGGTTTAGAGAGATATGGGCCAAGTGCTAGCAAATCGGACTAGATTAATTTAGGATATCTGCTTGGCATGGACGAGTTGGACTGAAAGGTTTGTTTCCGTGCTGTACATCTCTAAGACTTGATGAACTATACCTAATCCCATTTGTTGGCATCATTTGACCTAAGTGACTCTTGGCTATGTCAGAGGGTAGTTAAGAATCAGCTGTAGGTCTGAAGTCACATGTAGGCCAGACTGGGTAAGGACAGCAGATTTCTCTCCCTAAAGGATATTAGTAATAGTTTCATAATCACCATTACTGATATTAATTTTCAATTCCAGAATTATTCATTAAATTTAAATCCCATTAGCTTGTGATTTGAATGCTAGTACTCAAGAAGAGAATCCAGGACATTTCTCTCTGCGGCTAGACCTGCTGAGTTTCTCCAGCACTTCCTGCTTTAAGCCCCAGAGCATTAGAGCAGGTCTCTGATTTACTACTCTAGTGACCTATCACCATTTGCATTCTGATAGCTTGGTTAATTATGGGCAGCTATCCAAATACCCCTTCGCTTTTACAAAAAGGACATCTTCTCATTGCTCAAGTTGATTTTTCCACGTGACCATTTATGACTCTTTCCTCAATATGACTGCACCATCTTATGCAAAGGCATAAACTTGGCTATCAGTTTTGATTGGGTGCTTCTGCGTTGTTGTATACCTTGGAGGACGCTTACCTGAAGATCAGAGGCTGAGTGTCCCTGACCGCTGCAGAGTTCCCCGACTGGGAGGGAGCATCCCTGTCTAGTGATTGTTGTGCGGTGTCCATTCATCTATTGTTGTAGTGTCTACATGGTCTTCAGGCTAGTGTTCTCCAAGGTGCACAACAAATCAGAATCACCAAGCAGAAGTTGATGGCCACGTTCCATGAAAACCAACCTGCTGATCTTTTCCAGCAACCTCTGTTTTTGTTTCTTTATCTGTGAAGGTGGCCTCAGCCATGAGCTTGGATTCATGTCACACTACATGTAACTCCACCATATTGTTCTGTATTTGTAAAATCTTCCTTACTGTCCTGTTTTGACACCATCACCTTGACAACTTGTTCTGGCCTCTCAACCTTAATTAGTTTGTACAGTTTTGGATTACTTATTACTCTGGTTAGACCCTTGGCATGCAACTCTTATACTTACCATGCTATTCCAGCCATTTGATTTGTCTCCAGCACCATCTTATTTTTAATTTGTTTGTAATTATCTCTCTGCCTCAATTAATTGGATTATAGGTCAGCCTTTCACTTGCTAGTCAGCTGTCGACACTTTACTCATACTGTCTGACACTTTTGGTCACCTGCAGAGATTTGCTATCCAGCCTGTCAACAATCCACTCACACCTTTTATACAATTTTTTTGATCTCTCTGCTTATAAATTCTGTGCTTGTGTGCTTCGCTTCACCTGATGAAGGAGCAGTGTGTTTCGAAAGTTTGTGATTTCAAATAAACTTGTTGGACTATAACCTGGTGTCGTGTTCCCCAGACCTTTCCCCCAGAAACTTATATTTTTATTTATAAAAGATAAGTTGGGAGTGAAGTTCCGGGTGAATACCAGGACCGTGATTGTGATGGATCTTGGTGCTTACACTGAATTGCACCAAGTGGTGTCTCAATAAGAGACAAACTGCAGTTACAAACATCTGACCTTGTCCATTCCAGTCCAAAACCAACATCATAGCTTTTGGAAGGCTCCAAACTGTGCCAGTAAGGATACCTGACCAAATATAGTTGTAATTATTGCTATCATGCAATTAACCAAGTTGTTATATCAGAACAGTCTCTGCTGTAGATACTCCACTGTGCTTTATCCTCTACCACCAACAGACCCAAGGCGAAAGTGAGGACTGCAGATGCTAGAGATTAGAGTCAAGATTAGAGTGGTGCTGAAAAAGCACAGCTGGTCAGGCAGCATCTGAGGAGCAGGAAAATCAATGTTTCAGGCAGGAGCATTCCTGATGAAGGGCTCCTGCCTGAAGTGTCGACTTTCCTACTCCTCAGCTTGATCTGCTATGCATTTCCAGCACCACTCTAATCTTGACCAACAGGCCCTCGTCAAGGGAGGATTATGGAGTCAAACAGCCTCTCCTCTGCCGACCATATTTCCACACTAAAACTAGTCCCACCTGCCTGCGCTTGTCCCATATCCCTTCAAACATTTCTTCTTCATGTGCTTATCCAAATGTCTTTTAAATATTTTGACTGTAGCTGCACCCACCACTTCTTCTGGCAGTTCATTCCACCCACAAACCACTCTGTGTGTAAAACATTGCCACTCATGTCCTTTTTAAAGCATTCTCCTCTCACTGCCCCCTGGACTTGAAATCCCCCAGTGGAGGGAAAAGACACCTGCCATCCGCCTGATCTACATCCCTCATGATTTGGAAACCTCAAAGATTTTAGGAGATTTTCAACCTCCTACACGCCAGTGAAAAAAGTGCCAGCCTTTCCTGCCTCTCCTTATAACTCAAACCTTTCATTCCCGGCGACAACCTGCTAGATCTTTTCTGAACTCTCTCCAGTTTAAAGATATCCTTCCTATAACAGGGTAACCAGAAGGGACCCCACCAATAGGGTGGCACGGTGGCACAGTGGTCAGCACTGCTGCCTCACAGCGCCAGAGACCCGGGTTCAATTCCCGCCTTAGGCAACTGTTTGTGTGGAGTTTGCACGTTCTCCCCGTGTCTGCGTGGGTTTCCTCCAGGTGCTCCGGTTTCCTCCCACAGTCCAAAGATGTGCAGGTCAGGTGAATTGGCCATGTTAAATTGCCATGGTGTTAGGTGAAGGGGTGAATGTTGGTGAATGGGTCTGGGTGGGTTGCTCTTCGGAGGGTCGGTGTGGACTGGTTGGGCCGAAGGGCCTGTTTCGACACTGTAGAGAATCTAATCCAATCTAAACGTCCTGTACAATCTCAACATGGCTTCCCAACTTCAGTTCTCAAAAGGTCTGAGCAATGGAGGTAAGCATGCTGAATGCCTTCTTAACCAGCCTGTCTACATGTGATGCAAACTTCAGAATTATGTACTAGAATCCCTTGGTGTCTCTGTTTGAAAACACTGTCCAAGGCCCTACTTGTAATTGTATAAGTCCTGCCCTTTATTGTTTTACCAAAATGCAATTCCTCACATTTATCCAAACTAAATTCCATCTGCCACTCCTCAGCCCATTGACCCAATCAATCACAAACTCTTTGTAATCTTAAATAACCTTTTTCACTGTTCATTATACCACCAATTTTGATGTCATCTGTAAACTTACTAACCATGCCTCTTCGATGGGTGGCAGTAAACTACTACAAACACCCCTGTACCCAGTGCTACAGACTGGTAGAAATGTAAGTACCGCAATGGTCATCTGGGTAAATGCCACTTTTCACACTTCTCTGTGCCCACTATTCCCCCAGCCTCTATGTCCTCTTGAAGTCCACCATAGTCCTCCTCACAATACTTGTACATTTATGTTGTACCTACCTCTTGTCCAAAAACAACAGGTCCCTATGGCTCTCTCCTTCCTGCCACTCAGCCAACTTTGCCTCCATGTTGCCACTGACCGTTTTGTTCTATTGACTCCAACTTTGCTCCCAAGCCCCTGTTATTAGATTTAGATTACATTACAGTGTGGAAACAGGCCCTTCGGCCCAACAAATCCACACCAAACCGCCACCCACCCATACCCCTACATTTACCCCTAATACTACGGGCAATTTAGCATGGCCAATTCACCTAACCTGCACATCTTTGGACTGTGGGAGGAAACCGGAGAACCCGGAGGAAACCCACGCAGACACGGGGAGAACATGCAAACTCCACACAGTCAGTCGCCTGAGGCGGGAATTGAACCCGGGTCTCTGGCGCTGTGATGCAGCAGTGCTAACCACTGTGCCACCATGCCGTCCACTATCATTTATTTGTCATTTAACCAAACATCTTCTGGAAAGCCACATTCACTAACATCAACAGATTTACTGTCATCAAAAAAAAACTCACTTTGAAGAAACATGACTTTTCCTCATCAAATTTTCTTTATTCATAATTTTCTTTCATGTCCAACTAGGGTGGTTAACTTTGTGCTGGAATAATGTTGCTTCTCTTTCACTATGATCTTGTTAGCATCATCTTTACTGATAAAAGTTTATTAAATTCATGTTGTTTATAATCTGTAGAGATTCAAATTGGCAGTCAATTCAATGACTGGAGGTAGTGAAGAAGATAGAGACAGATACAAAATACTCCTTCAGGAGATCAGCCCTCTGTCGCCCAGCAGGAATATCCTTTTTGAGTTGTAGTCAGTCCCAGGGCCTGTCTTACTGTCCTTTTACCACTGTGTGCCTTTTGAATGTTTGATTATTTTGGATTCCCTGTATCTGAGCTACTCTTTTCATATACTCACTTTGCTTTTCTCTTTTTACTTTTCACTCTTCCTTAGAGCTTACCATAGTTAATATGGTTCCCATTTGTGTTATTCCCCTGATTTTTTGCCTGTGTTGCACTTACTAATCTGCCAGCTCTCGATAAACACCCTTGGTATATGCCAGGCACTGATTCGAACCCACCAACAGAAGGTGGGGGTCACAGCTAGTCTTTAGGACAGGAACCCTGCCTGATACAGCTTTCCTTATACACCAGCGATTTGTAGCGGATTCCCTACCATCAACTTTGTCAACATGACCTAACACAGCAAGGATCCAACTGTGGCCTCTCCTGAATGGTCTCAGTATCTCTCTCTCTCTCTCTCATATATATATATATATATATATTATATATATATCTCGCACGCACACATACGCGCACACACACAGTCAAAGAGTATTGTCATGTGTAGGTGTCTTCTCAATCCTCTACACAGAAGCATGAAATGATATTTACAGATGCTGTGCTTGAATCGAGATTTAGAAATGTGTGCTTTGATTAAGATGAAGGTTTTGCTCAAGTAACAATTATTTCCATCTGCTACATGTTGTATAAGCTATACAAGCCAGTCTCTGTATGCTTAAGCATCTGGACACCTGGCCCACTTAAACATCTCTGAACCCTGACTGAAAATACTGCCCTCCACTAATCAGCTTTGTCGGATGGTTTCAGGTTCCGTCTGGTGCCTTTTCTGACAGAGCTAAGGGCAGTAATGGATTGGGTATGGACAGACACCACACTCAGTATCTCCAGCTGGATTTGTGTGGAGGACATTTACGCTAACATCTTCATCCTGAAATGCTGGAACGAGTCGGAGAAGGTGAGCAACAGTAACCTGTAAATCGAAGAAAACTCCACTAGGCTCAGGTAGCCTCACTTTATTTGGGGATAGAATGGTTTAATGTCTAATCTTTTGGCTTTTGTAGTGCAATGGTAGTGCCCATATCTCTAGACCGGGAGTCCCACCTGCTTCAGAGGGGTGTGATTACATCTCCAAACAGGATGATTGGAAAACATTTTCACCCTAACCTCTCCTCAGTGATTGATCCAACACTCAATCTCCATTCCTCTTGAAACAGACAGTGATCATTGCAGACAGTAAGGGCTTAGATACCAATCTAACATTCACGGAAAAGCAAACTTGATGCTGGGAGGATCAAATAAAAATGATCACTCAGCAAGTTGGGCAGTGTCAGTGGAAAGGGACAGTTTTTTATATTCCTGATTAAGTTGAACTTCCATCAGAACTGGAACAAGTGGTAAACAATAAGATGAAGTATGTTCCTTCTCTTGTTTGACTGTATTCCACACTGTGTACTGCTGTCTGCCCAGTTGCGAAGCTGATAATCTGTCCCACTGAGCCTTTTGATTAGGTCTGTAGGCCTTTAATGAAGTCTTTTGTTTTGCTAAGAATGAAGGGTCAAAGAGACAATATGCTTTTGAATGCAGTGAAAGTGGATTAATCCGTTAATACTGCAGCGTGTTTTTTTTTAAATTCATTTGTTGGATGTGGACAAAACTGGCTGGCTTGCATGTATTACCTAGTTGTCCCTGAAGACACTATGTAGCAATTGGTACAACTGAGTGGCTTGCTAGGCCATTTCAGAGGGCAGGAGAAAGTGAGGACTGCAGATGCTGGAGATCAGAGCTGAAAGTGTGTTGCTGGAAAAGCACAGCAGGTCAGGCAGCATCCAAGGAGCAGGAGAATCGACGTTTCGGGCATAAGCCCTTCTTCCTGACCTGCTGCGCTTTTCCAGCAACACATTTTCAGCTCTGATCTCCAGCATCTGCAGTCCTCACTTTCTCCTTGATAATACCACTAGGCCCTGTACCCTTATTTCAGACCAGTGTCTTCATCCAGAAATATGTGTTTATCCTTTTCTGAGTCCCAATCTCTTAGCTCGGTACCAGAATCACAAAGTCTGATTTTGATCCAACAATGAGTTAAGGACAAGCAATCATCTTCCACAGTGTCCAGTTTTATCCTCCACTGAGCTCAGCCCCAAGGTCACAGAATTTAACTATAATGCAGACTCTGTCACCAGGTTAGATTTTGCAGCACTTGCAGAACTCCGGAACGAATCAGGAATTCAGACATGGAGGTCAGCAAGGTTCACCTGTAGCCCATTCATTAAGTGAAGGGAACTCCAACAGCAAAAACACGAGAGTCCGTTTCTGTCCATTTCTGAGTCAATTTTCAGATTCATTTCTATGCCCAGGGACTGCAGAGGGGGAATGTCAAACAGCTCACCCATTGCCATCACTCTCACACTAAGTGCATTAGCTTAAAGTTATTCATTCCCCTTCCTTTCTCTTTGGTCTCCACTGGGTTTCTTCCCAGGGTTAAGGAGGCTGGATCCAGCCCTAATGAATGGGAATGTTGGCTGGTATGGATCAGTCCGGTGAGGAGGAGGCTGAAGACATGAAGAGAGAGTAGGTAAAAAGGGCTGGGAGATTAGATTAGATTACTTACAGTGTGGAAACAGGCCCTTCGGCCCAACAAGTCCACACCGCCCCGCCAAAGCGCAACCCACCCATACCCCTACATTTACCCTTTACCTAACACTACGGGCAATTTAGCATGGCCAATTTACCTGACCTGCACATCTTTGGATTGTGGGAGGAAACCGGAGCACCCGGAGGAAACCCATGCAGACACGGGGAGAATGTGCAAACTCCACACAGTCAGTTGCCTGAGGCGGGAATTGAACCCGGGTCTCTGGCGCTGTGAGGCAGCAGTGCTAACCACTGTGCCACCGTGCTGTGTGATGAGATGATATAGGGAGAGGGCGCAGATTAATACAAGGAGAATGGGCGGAGAGAGATGGCACAGCATACACACAGGAGATGGAGAGAGTGCAGGAGAAAATGCAGGGAGTGAGGGTAAGGAAAATGAATGTGGAAACAGGATATGGAGGGAGGCTGTATAGAGAGGAGGCATGAAGGGCCCGGGTGGGGATACCAATACAGACAAAGAGATGTGGACCTCTGAGTTGTCCCCCTCAGGACTTTCCATCTTATTATGTCACTCTGAGGGAAGTAAGATTCTCTCAGCGTTGATGAATGTAGTTAGCAATGTGTGAATGCCCAGTTAGTTTCTGTGATGGTGATGGCCTGCTCTTCAAAGTAGTGCCAAGGAATTTTTTACATCAAGCAGATGGGAGTTTGGTTTAATGCCTGATGTAAAAGATGGTACCTCAGAGAGTGTAGAGCTCCCCAAGCACAGCACTGGAGTGTCAACCCAGCTTCCCAGACTCTGATCTCAGAGTGAGACTTGAACCCACAACTTTGTGGTTGAGAGCCTGACACTTAATGAACCAATTCCCAATTTGCATTCACAATGCACAAGTTTCTATGAGTGGGAGAAAAGTCTGAACTCACCTGGAAGGTCAATTCTGTCAGATTAAGTCACACTCTGAAGATAACCTGAGAGTGGGTTTCAGATCTTCCCCCTCCACAAAAGCTGAGCAACCCAGCTCCAGCAGGCCCACTCTTCCCTCTCTCTCTCTCTCTCTCTTTCCCTCTCTTGCTCGCGCTCTCTCTCTCTCTCTCTCTTTCTCTCTCTTGCTCGCGCTCTCTCTCTCTCACTCTTGCTGCTCTCTCCCTCTCCCTGTCCCCCTCACGCGCTATCTCTCTCCCTCCCTCTCTGTCTCTCCCTCTCTCTCTCTCTCCCCCCCCCCTCCCTCTCTCTCTCTCTCTCTCTCCCTCTCCCTGTCCTCCTCGCTCTCTCTCTCTCTCTTATACACTCACTGGGAGTGATGCTCCTGGGCTGTCATCTTTCTCCTTTCTTCTCAACAGAGATACCCGCAGGCAGCTGGTCAGAAGAAGAACATGCTGGTTAAATATGGAATGGGAGGCCTCATCATCATCTCATTGATCTGCATCGTGTGGTTCCCACTGCTCTTTATGTCATTGGTCAAATCTGTAGCTGGAGTGATCAATCAGCCTCTGGACGTCTCCATCAAGATCAGTATTGGTGGCTATGAGGTGAGAGATAACTCGACAAACCAGACTCACATCAAACCTCTGAAGTAATGAAAAGAAAGTAACTTGCATTTATATATCACCTTTCACACACTCAGGATTGCCCAAAGCATTTTTAGCCAATGAAATGCCTGCTGTCAACATTGGAATGTTGGAAATCTTGTGCACAGCAAGCTGTCACCAACATCAGTGGGATAATGAGCAGATAATCTGTTTATATGATGATTCGGAGATGCCGGTGTTGGACTGGGGTGTACAAAGTTAAAAATCACACAACGCCAGGTTATAGTCCACCAGGTTTAATTGGAAGCACACTAGCTTTCGGAGCGACGCTCCTTCATCAGGTGATTGTGGAGGGCTCGATCGTAACACAGAATTTATAGCAAAAATTTACAGTGTGATGTAACTGAAATTATACATTGAAAAATACCTTGATTGTCTGTTGAGTCTTTCGTCTGTTCGAATACCATGATAGTTTCATTTCTTTCATGTGTAAATCACAAAACGTTTTTTTTTAAAAGTTGCATTCTCGGGTTAGCTGTAACAATTGGTGTTAGCTAGACAATACGTTGAAGGTGTTAACCCCCTGTGTTCTCTGTCTGTGCCATAATGTATAGACTGATTCTGCAGAGTTACATTGTACTTTGCTCAAAAACTGCATAAATTCAGGTAAAACTCTGTTATCTCACTTTTTAGATTAGAATCAATAAAAATGAATTCTGTGCCTTACAATTGAGCCCTCCACAACCACCTGATGAAGGAGCGGCGCTCTGAAAACTGGTGCTTCCAATTAAACCTGTTGGACTATAACCCGGTGTTGTGTGATTTTTAACTTTGTTTGTATGATGTCACTATTGGCCTGGATGCTGGGGATAGACTTCCTGCTGTTTTTCAAAAAACGCACTGTGGAATCTTTACTTTAGAGGGAACAAATGGGATATCTCCAACACTGCAGGGCTCCTTCACTACTACACAGGAAGGTCAGCCTGAACTGGGGGGTTTCAGCCTGAAACAATGCTGGAGTGCAACACTCAAACAAATGGAAGTTAACAGCCCCCTTTCCCTCGAGAGTGAACTGGGTGTTGTCAGGGAAGACGATAACACACTGTGTGACAAGGTACAGGGCCAGCAAACTGACAAGGGGCAGTGAGGCTGTGGGGACAGCAGCAAGGTCGGACTCCCACTAAGGTAGGGACAGTTCCAACTGGTAGAGACTGTCCTGCCCCCACAAACCTTCTCTCTTCCCTGCCCTGGGGTCTGACCGCCTGGCCTGAGATACCCCATTACACTTGGGGTCTTCTGGGGCCTGCTGCAGTCTGTCATTGTCACATAGAAACATCGAAAACAGGAGTGGGGATAGGCCATTTGACCTTTGGAGCTTGCTCCACCATTCAATACGATCATGGCTGATCATCCAACTCAGACCCCTGTTCCCACTTTTTCCCCATTCCCTTTGATCTCTATAACTCTAAAAGCTATATCTAACTCCTTCTTGAAATCACACAACGTTTTGACCCTGATTGCTTTCTGTGGCAGAGAATTCCACAGGCTCACTACTCTCTGGATGAAGATATTTCTCCTTATCTCAGTCCTAAATGGTTTACCTATATTCTTAGACCTTCGCCGCTGATTCAGCATTTCCTGGTCATTGAGAGTATCCTTCCTGCATTTATCCTCTCTAGTCCTGTTACAAACTTATAGGTTTCAATGAGATTCTCTCCTCCTCCTCCTCCTCCTCCCCCTCCTCCCCAGCCCCCACCTCATTCTTCTGAACTCGAGTGAATATAGTCGGAACCAATCCAGTTTATACCTCATCCCGGGCATCAGTCTGGTAAACCTTTGACACTGTTCCTCTGTAGCCAGAACATCCTTCCTCAGGTCAGGAGACAAAAGCTGCACACAATATTCTGGGTGTGGTCTCGCCAAAGCCCTGTACAATTGCAGCAAGAAGTCCCTGTCCTATACCCGAATGCTTTCACTACAAAGGCCAGTTGCCTTCTTCAATGCCTTCTGCTCCTACCTGGTAACTTTCAGTGACTGGTGTACAATGACATCCAGGTCTCATTGTGCCTCCCCTTTTCACTGTTCAGATAATAATCTGCCTTCCTGTTTCTGCTACCTCTCATTTATTCATATTATATGTATTTGCCCACTCACTCAGCCTGACCAAATCACACTGAAGCATCTCTGCATCCTCCACCCAGCTGTGTGTCGTCTACAGACTTGGAGATATTACACTTAGTTCCCTCATCTAAGCCATTAATCTGTATTGTGAATAGTTGGCTCCAAGCACTGATCCCTGCAGTACCCCACTAGTCACTGTCTAACATTCCTACTCTTTGTTTCCTGTCTGCCAACAAGTTCTGTATTCATCTCAGTACCACCAATCCCATGCACTTTAATGTTACATTGAGTCATAGAGTTGTACAGCATGGAAACAGCCCCAGTAGTCCAGCTGCTCCGTGCTGACCACTATATCATAAATTAACCAAGTCCCATTTGCCAGCATTTGACCCACATCCCTCTAAACCCTTTCTATTCATATTCCAATGGCTGTTCATTTCATACACATCCCATGCTCTGTGTGAAAAAGCTGCCCCTCAGGTCCCAATTAATTTTTTCTCCTCTCACCTTAAACCTATGCTCTCTAGCTTTGGCCTCTGCTACCCTGGGAAAAAGACCTTGACTATTCATCCTATCCATGCCCCTCATGATTTTATAAACTGCTATAAGGGCACCCCTCAGCCTCCAACACTCCAACGAAAACAGCCCCAGCCTATTCGGCCTCTCTCTATAGCTCAGATCCTCCAATCCCAACAACATCCTTTTAAATCTTTTCTGAACTCTTTCAAGTTTAACAACATCTTTCCAATAGCAGGGAGACCAGAATTGAACACAGTATTCCAAAAGTGGCCTAACCAGTGCCCTGCACATCTGCAGCATGACCTCCCAACTCCTGTAGTCAATGTACTGACCAATAAAGATAGAAAATGGTGGGAATACCCTGATACCCTCCTCCCATCCCCGTCCCCAATTCCCCCAACCCTGGTTGGAGCTGTATTCAGTGAGGCAGCTACTCTAGGGCAAGTATCACCATGGAATCTTATAAAGCACCTTTTGAAAGTTCACATAACCTATATCCACGGGTTACTCTTACCGATTCTCGACTTACTTCCTCAAAGCATTTTAGTAGATTTGTCAAGAATGGTTTCCCTTTCAAAAATCCATGCTGAGTCTGTCCAACTGTATCACTGTTTTCAAATATTCTGCTATTAAAGTTTTATGAAGTACTCTAGCGTTTACTGCTGTACCTGATCAGGGGCTAACCAGTCTATAATTCCCTGTTTTGTCTTTGCATCCCTTTTTAAATAGTGGCATTACATTAGTGTTCTCCAATCTAGAGGAACATGTAAAGCATCTTGAAAGACAATCCAATGCACCCACTAGGGCCACTTCCCTAAGTACTCTGGGATAGAGATAATCAGGCCCTGGGCATTTTTTAGCCTTCAATCCCCACAACTTCCCCAATACCATTTCCCTAGTGATACTGATTTCCTTCAATTCCTCCTTCTCACCAGACCCTGTGTTCCCCAAGATTTTTGGGATGTTATTTTGTTCTGTTTTGTGAAGACAGACCCAAAATGTTATTTAATTGGTCAGCTGTTCCCCATTATACCTTCCTTTGCTTCTTCTGTCCACAAACCTATCAAAGAGAAAAGGTCCTGAAATCCCAGCACCTCAGGGTCTGTCAGCTCTCAGGTTGGTCATCACCTTTTGGAGGCAGGATCTTTGTCCAAATGTAACTGCCTGATTGACCTTTAACCCCTCAAGATGCCTGGATATGGTCACAGCGGCAATGCGACTGGCTTTTAGCAATAGTGCTACAGCAGCATCTGTTACTTCTGCCCACCAGTGTGGGAGTTGTTCACAGAGTGGAAACTGGTAGAAGATTTAAAGGGGAAGTCTGTTAAGTTGGCCGAAGCTTTGTGTTCTCTGGAGGCTTTAATGGTGAGAAAAATGTGTCAAGAAAGAGGCTTGTGGGTGTGTGGTGTGAAGGTGCAGAGTCAGTCTGAGATGAGCGTGTGTGAGAGAGAGGTCCGGGGCTGGAGATAGAGGCTTCAGGGGGTTCTGTAAGGAGGGACACGGCATTTAACGAAACACACTGGGATAAGAGGAAGTGAATCGAAACAAGAGGGGTCTAAGCAGGACTTGGTGCAGGATAAGAAACACGCAATGGTGTTTTGAATAATGGGTCAAAATGATCTTTGAGCTACAAATGGAGCAAGTTCCATCGATGTCTTCCAAGCTGATATTCCAGGTGCCATATTGAGAGACTAACTGCCTATAGTCAGCAGGAGTGTGATGGAATACTCCCCACTTGCCTGGATGGGTGCACCTCCAACAACACTCAAGAAACTTGACACCATCCAGGACAAAACAGCCTGCCTGATTGGCACCACATCCACTCCCTCCACCACCCACCCTCAGGAGCAACAATGTGTACTATCTACAGGGTGCACTGCAGAAATTCACCAAAGATCCTCAGACAGCACCTTCCAAACCTACAACCATTCCATCTAGAAGGACAAGGGCAGCAGATACATGGAAACACCACCACCTTCAAGTTGGTAAAGTGTGGAGCTGGAAGAGCACAGCATGTCATACAGCATCTGAGGAACAGGAAAGTCAATGTTTTGTGCTGAAAGGACTTGGGGTGCTGGGAAGAGCCGAGAAGTAAATAGGTTGTTGGGGGGTGGGTGGAAGGACTGGGTTGCGGGGGGGGGGGGGGGGGGGGGGGGGTAGGGCAGCGTAGGTGTGATGTTGCTGGGTAGATGTAGGTAGGGGGTAATGGTGATTGGTCAGAGAGAAGGGGTGGAATGGCTGGGTGAATAGGAAGATGAACATGTCAAGGCAGGTCAGGAAGGTGGGGATGGAGCTGGGGCTGGGGAGATTTTGAAGCTGATGAACTCTTGTTGAGGTCATTCAGCTGTAAGTTCCCAAGGAGGAGTATAAGATGTTGTTCCTCCAGTTTGCAAGTGGCCTCATTTTGACAGTGGAGTTGTCTCAGGACAGACACATTGCTGAGGGAGTGGGAGAGGCAGTTGAAATGGCTAGCATCTGGAAGGTGATGTTGATTGGAGCGTACAGAGCATCTGTGAACTGGTCCCCGAGTCTGCGCTCTGTCTGTCCGACCACATTAGGAGGAGTGGGTGCAATAGACAAAGTAGGAAGAATTACAGGTGAACCTCTGTTTGGAGCCTTGTATGGAGGTGAGAGGAGAAGTGCAGGGGGGCATGTGCTGCACCTCCTGAGGCTGCAGGAAAGATGCCAGGTGTGTTGGGTGGAGAGTGCAGAGCTGACGAGGGAGTCATGGAGTGGGCAATCCCTATGGAAAGCTGACAGGATGGGGAAGGAAATATCTTTTTGGTGGTGGGCTCTGATTGTTGTTAACGACCAGGCCAGGCCCCCTCAAAACATTTAAAGAAAACAGCCCAGACTCTAACTTTGCTAGTTGTTTTAGAACAAAGAACAAAGAAAATTTACAACCCTTCGGCCCTCCAAGCCTGAGCTGATCCAAATCCACTGTCTAAACCTATCGTCCAATTCCAAAGCATCTGTATCCCTCTGCTCCCCACCTACTCAGGCACCTGTCCATACGCACCTTAAATGTATCTACCGTGCCTGCCTCTACCAGCTCTGCTGGCAACGCGTTCCAGGCACCTACCACCCTGTGTGTAAAGTACTTTCTGTGTGTACCCCCCTTAAACTTTCCACCTCTCACCTTGAAAGCGTGACCTCTTGTAATTGAACCTTTCACCCTGGGAAAAAGCTTATCTCTATCCACCCTGTCTATCCCCTTCATGATTTTGTAAACCTCAATCAGGTCCACCACCTCAATCTCCTTTTTCTAATGAAAACAATCCTAACCTACTCAACCTCTCTTCATAGCCTAGCACCTTCCATACCAGTCCACATCCTCGTAAACCTTCTCTGCACCCTCTCCAAAGCGTCCACATCCTTTTGGTAATGTGGCGACCAGAACTGTACACAGTATTCCAAATGTAGCTGAACCAATGTCTTGTACAATTTTAACATGACTCGTCAACTCTTATACTCAATACCCTGCCTTCTTGATCACTCAATCCACCTGTGCAGCCACCCTCAGGGTACAATGGACCTGCACTCCCAGATCTCTCTGTTCATCAACTTTTCCCAAGGCTCTTCTGTTTACTGTATAATTCGCTCTAGAATTAGACTTCCCAAAATGCATCACTTCACATTTGCCTGGATTGACCTCCATCTGCCACTTCTCTGCCCAATTCTCCAGTCTATCTATATCCTTCTCTATTCTTTGACAGTCCCCTATCCTTTCTGCTACTCCATCAATCTTCTTGTCATCTGCAAACTTACTGATCAGACCAACAGTGCCCTCTTCCAGATCATTTCTGTATATTACAAACAACAGTGGCCCCAGCACTGACCCCTGTGGAACACCACTGGTCACCTTTCTCCATTTTGAGAAACTCTCTTCAACTACTACCCTCCGTTTCCTGTTGTTCAACCAGTTCTTTACCCACCTAGCTAGAACACCCTACACACCATGTGACTTCATTTTCTCCATTAGTTTACCACGGGGAACCTTATCAAATGCCTCACTAAACTCCATGTATATGACATCTACAGCCCTTCCTTCATCTATCAACTTGGTCACTTCTTCAAAGAACTCTATTAAGTTGGTAAGGCATGATCTCCCCCACACAAAACCATGTTGCCTATCACTGATAAGCCCATTCTTTTCCAAATATAAATAGATTTTATCCCTCAGTACCTTCTCCAGCAACTTTCCCACCACTGACATCAGGCTCACTGATCTGTAGTTACCTGGAATATCCCTACTGCCCTTCTTGTACAGGGGGACAACATGAGAAACCTTCCAGTCCTGCGGCACCTCACCTGTATTTAAGGATGCAACATAGATATCTGTCAGGGCCCCAGGTATTTCCTCTCTCACCTCCGTCAACAACCTGGGATAGATCCCATCCGGTCCTGGGAATTTGTCCACCTTAATAACCTCTAGCCTCCAACACGTGATCCAGAGTAAATAAATTTCTATCTGTAATCTCAGCATTCATCACCTCCCGTTCCTCAGTGAACAATGATGCAAAGTAATCGTTGAGAATCTCACCCATTTTCCCAGTTTTGACACAAAGCTTTCCTTTGTTATCCTTTAGTGGACCAATCCTTTCTCTAGTTACCCACTTACTTCTTATATAAGAATAAAAAGCTTTGGGATTCTCCTTAATCCTGCTCGCTAAAGTTATTTCATGACCCCTTTTAGTCCGCTTGATTCCTCGTTCAAGACTGGTCATACTCTCCCGATATTCCTCCAGGGCCTGTTCTCTTCTTACCTGCCTGGACCTTATGTACGCTTCCCTTTTCCTCTTGGCTAGTTGTACAATTTCTCCTGTCATCCACGTTTCACGAATCTTGCCTTTCCAATCCCTTGTTTTCAGAGGGACATGCCTATCCTGCACTATCTTTAACCTATCTTTGAAAGCCTCCCATATATCAAATGTGGACTTTCGTTCAAATAGCTGTGTTCAATCCACATTTCCCAGCTCCTGTCTAATTTTGATATAATTGGCCTTGGCCCAGTTTAGTACTCTTCCCTTAGGACCACTCTCATCTTTGTCTACGAGTATTCTAAAACTTACAGAATTGTGGTCACTGTTCCCAGAGAAATCCCCCACTGCAACTTCTACCATCAGGCCTGGCTCGTTCTCCAGTACCAGGTCCAATATGGCCCCTTTCCTCGTCGGACTACTGACATACTGAGCAGATTTGAGCAGGTGTACAGTGGATATTTCAGGAGTGTTGCAGCTGGTCAAAACCCCTCAGTTTTAAACAAAACAGATCTTATTGCAACATTACCGAATGAAACCCGAACAAAAGAGAACAGAATACAGAATAACTTGACCAATCCGAAAACCCAACAGATTATCTCAACTTAATGATGTTGTTGCAAATTCCTGCAACAATGCCCATAAACACCCCCTTGGCAAAAAAGGCAAAATCAAACACAGAGTCTTACGGAAGAGATGTCAGAGAGAGGGATGTCAGAGAGATTCAGCATGGAGCTGTTTCCTTGACCAGCATGCTCAAAACACTGACTGCTTGCTCAAACCAAACCAAACCAAACCAGGGATAAGCTGAGCTGGGAGAACAGGCCTTTCCCCTTTCATTGTACAAGTGGTTATTTTTTAAAATTTGAAAGCCTCTTCAAGTAGATAAACCCAGACATTTGGGAGCCTGACCCCTCTGGAAAAAAATGAAGGAGCAGCATCGTGGTTAAAATGGCGGAGGATGGTATGTTGGGGGAGATTGGTGGGTGGTATGTGAAGACCGGGGGACTCTATCCTTATTGTTGAGGCGAGGGGGTTTGAGGGCAGAAGTGCAAGAAATGGAGGAGATGCGGTGGAGGGCATCGTTGATCATAGGAAGGAGTAGGGAGGGGAAACTACGGTCCTTGAAGCAAGAGGACATCTAGGATGTCTGGGAATGGAATTCTTCGTCTTAGGAGGAGATGTGGCGAATGAATTGAGAGTATGGGATTGCATCTTTGAAAGAGGATAGGGAGAGGAGGTGGAGTCATAGTCGCTATGGGAGTCCATGGGTTTGAAATGAGTGTCAGTGCAGAGTTGGTTACTGGAGATGGAGACGGAGAGGTCCAGCAACGGGAAGGGATGGGTGTCAGAGATGGTCCGGCTGAATTTGAGGTTGGGGTAGAAGGCGTTGATGAAGTTAATGAACTGTTCAAGTTCCTCTCGGGGCAGCACTGATACAATCATCAATATAGTGGAGGAAGAGGTGAGGGGTGGTGCTGGTGTAGCTGCAGAAGAGGGATTGTTCCACATATCCGACAGAGGCAGGTGTAATTCGGACCCGTGTGGGTACCCATGGCCACCTGTTTAGTCTGTAGCAAGTGGAAAGAGTCAAAGGCGAAATGGTTAAGGGTGAGGATCCACCAAGCAAATGAGAGTGTCGGTGAAGGGGAACTGGTTGGGCCTCCTCATGGGGAATACAGGTGTAGAGAGACTGGATGCAAGTTCCCCTCCAAGCCACTCATCATCCTGACTTGGAACGACACCGCCTTTCCTTCACTGTAACTGAGTCAACATCTTGTTCTGGAGAACTGTTAAATGTGACTCAAGATGTTAATCCTGTTTCTCATTATAGGTGCTGCTGGAGCTGCACGTCAAGCATTTTCTGTTTTTATTCCAAATTTCTGATATCTACAGTAACTTGCTTTGAGTAAACTCTTGCAACTCTATTCCAAACAGCTCTGTGGATGTGACTGCACTCACTCACCAATGAAAGATGAGCAACACATCATGCCCTTGCCAGTAATGCCCTTATGCCCTTGCCAGTAATGCCCATATCCAATGGAAGAATATAGACGTGAGGAGGAATTGGGTTCGTAAATCTAAAGCAATGTTCACTGCAAAAGACCCTTCCGTTCCTTGAGTTTGGGAATATTTTGAGGTATTTTACAGGAGTTAGATGGAGGCTGTTTTGTCACATACAGACATAAAGTGACATAAATCACCTTGATCAATGCCTGAAAAACCTAAACTATAAAGAAACGTCGATTTTACTGCTCCTCGGATGCTGCCTGAACTGCTGTGCTTATCCAGCACCACTCTAACCCAGAATCTGGTTTCCAGCGTCTGCACTCATTGTTTTTACCGAGCTGATTTTAACCCTACTGCGAATCCTCTTGCAAGGATGCCTGGCTTGAAGAAGTTTTCCTCCTCACTCTACAAGAATCTCAGGGAGTCCCTCTCCCACTGCAACTCCCAGGTCATTTCCTCTGCCCTGAAGCTCTTCAATCATGTCCTGACCTCATCTTCTGCCTTTGCATCTTCAACCTCAGGGTATCAATGTGGACTTCAACAGTTTCCTCATTTCCCCTTCCCCCCCTCACCCCAGTTCCAAACTTCCAGCTCAGCACTGTCCCCATGACTTGTCTTACCTGCCTATCTTCTTTTCCACCTATCCACTCCACCCTCCTCCCTGACCTTCATCTTCATCCCCACCCCCACTCACCTATTGTACTCTATGCTACTTTCTCCCCACCCCCACCCTCCTCTAGCTTATCTCTCCACACTTCAGGCTCTCTGCCTTTATTCCTGATGAAGGGCTTTTGCCCGAAACGTCGATTTTACTGCTCCTTGGATGCTGCCTGAACTCTGTGCTCTTCTAGCACCACTAATCCAGAATCTGGTTTCCAGCATCTGCAGTCATTGTTTTTACCCTATAAAATAATCAGCCTATTTAATGTTTTTAAATCTTTCATTGGTGTTTGGGCTGATCATCCTTGTTTGGTCAGTTGGCTCTGTGTCTCTGTAACTTCCCCACAGATCCACACCCCCACCAGATCTCCGCACGTCTCTCACACAACCACAATCTGAATTTCTGCACAATTGGGGACTCTGCTTTCAGCTGCCTTCATCCCCAGGCTCTGAAACTGCCTGCAGTGACTTTCTCCACCTCTCTACTTCTCTCATCTTCCATAAACCTCCTTACCTAAATATTTTGGCCACATCAGCAAGAGCTTTTCATGTAGTTCAGTGTCGAGCTGTATCTGATACCGCTCCTGTGAAGCACTTTGCAACAGTGTCTGAATATTAAACAGAAGTTTTACATGCAAGTTATTATTGCAATCTGCCTTTCCTGAAATCTTTTGTTTGAGTGCAGCCTTTGTTTACGATGAGTGCACAGCAACAGAACCTGAGGACATTCTCCACAGCGGAGTACGACCAGCTCACCATGCAGTACAGCCACCACCCGGTAAGCTGCTCAGGCACGCAGGCAATTAGCCAGAGAGGCCAGTGAGGGTCGGGGAGGGGTTAATGAGAATAAGAAGGTTAGGAGTGGGGCTAAAGGGTGGAAGAAGGGAGATGGGGGGTGTTGAGACTGGGGTAAGGGGCGGGGTGAGGGGAGGTTGGGGGTGAGGGGCGGGGGAGGTTGGGGCTGAGGGGCGGGGGAGGTCGGGGACGAGGGGCGGGGGTGGGTGTGGGGGAGGTTGGGAGTGAGGGACGGGGAGGTAGGGGGCGAGGGGCGAGGAGTTGGGTGCGAGGGAGGGGGGACGGGGAGGTGAGGGACAAAGGTGGGGGAGGTGAGGGGCAGGGGCAGGGGCCGGAGAGGTTGGGGGTGAGGGGTGGGGGAGGTTGGGGCGAGGGGTGAGGGTGAGGTGTGGGGAGGGTGGGGGGCGAGGGGTGGAGGCGAGATGGGGGGCGAGGGGTGGGGGGTTTGGGGACGGGGGTGGGGGGCAAGGGTGGGGAATGTGGGGGCGAGGGGTGGAGGGTGTGGGGGTGGGGGGTGTGGGGGCGAGGGGTGGAAGGTGTGGGGGCGAGGTGGGGGGCGAGGGGTGGGGGGTGGCGGGTGTGGGTGCGCGGTGGGGGGCGAGGGGTGGGGGGTAGCGGGTGTGGGGGCGAGGGGTGGCAGGTGTGGGGGCAAGGGGTGGGGGGCGAGGGGGGCGAGGGGTGGCAGGTGAGGGGGCAAGGGGTGGGGGGGGAAGGTGAGGGGTGTGGGAGGCGAGGGGTGGCGGGTGTGGGGGCGAGGTGTGAGGTGTGGGGGGGCGAGGTGGGGCTTCGAGGGGTGGGGGGTGTGGGGGGCGAGGGGTGGGGGAATGGGGGCGAGGTGGTGGGCGAGGGGTTGGGGGTGTGGGGGCGAGGGGTTGGGATTGTGGGGGCGAGGCGTGGGGAGGTGTGGTGGGCGAGGAGTGGGGGGATGGGGGCGAGGTGGGGGGGGGCGAGGTGTGGGGGCGAGAGGTGTGGGTGGGGTGGCGGGGGTTGTGGGGACGGGGTGGCGGGGGCGAGGGGTGCGGAGGTGGGGGGGGGGCGACGTGTGGGGGCGAGAGGAGTGGGGGGGGTGGCGGGGGTTGTGGGGGCGAGATGGGGATGTGGGGTTGGGGGGTGTGGGCGCGAGGTGGGGGGCAAGGGATGGGGATGGGGAGATGTGGGGGCTGGGGGGACGAGTGGTGGGTGGTGGGTGTTGGGGGTGGGACGGGGGCGTGGGGCAGGGAGGTGAGGGGGTTGGGGGGTTGGGGGTGAGAGTGGGAAGGTTGAGAGGGGGAGTGAAAGGTAGGTGTGAAGGGGTGAAACTGTGGGGAGGTTTGGGAGTGGGAGTGAGGGGTGGAGGTGGTGACTGAGTGGTGGGAGTGGGGTTGTGAGAATGTGGGGAGGTGGGGAGATTGGGAGTGAGGGATGGGTATGAGGGGTATGAGGGGCGTGAGGGGTGAGAATGTGCAGAGGTTGTGAGTGGGGAGGTGAGGGGGGTAGGACTGTGAACAGGATTGTGATGGATGTGTTCATTACTGCTCAGGCACCAATCTGATAAAGGCAGGTGGCTGTGGGAAGATATCAGTCGGTGACGTTATCGCATCAGCAGACGGTTTAGCACAGCAATGTGAACAATGATAACAGAAGCTGTTTCCAGTGATGTTGACAAAAGGTTAAATGTTGGCCAGGGCACCAAGGAGTTGCTCTTCTTCATAGAGCATCATGAAATCTTTTTCCTCATCCAATCGAGAGAGAGCAGGGCTGTCTGTGACAGTACAGCAGACACTCAGTCATACACTGAAACTGAGGGAGAGCAGGGCTGTCTGTGACAGTACAGCAGACACTCAGTCATACACTGAAACTGAGAGAGAGCAGGGCTGTCTGTGACAGTACAGCGGACACTCAGTAATACACTGAAACTGAGGGAGAGCAGGGCTGTCTGTGACAGTACAGCAGACACTCAGTAATACACTGAAACTGAGAGAGAGCAGGGCTGTCTGTGACAGTACAGCAGACACTCAGTGCCACATTTATATGATCCTGGAAAAAGAAACTGCCATCTCAGTCTGGTGTACAGTATGTGGTTGGTGCTTAGGACAGTGAGCGAGGTGGGAAATAAACATGACCTTGTCAGTCTCAAAAATGTTCCAAGAATAATTGTAAAAAACCCAACAAGCTGTTCCTTTCTAACATCAGATGAGAAAGATTACTGTCCCAACTTTGATCCAGCAATGTTCCACTTTAGACTCGTCATTTAAATAGTTAAAGGTTCATAGCTTGTTGTCCACCCCAGGTTACTCAAAGGGATTTAAAGGGATATGGCACTATTACAATATAGAAACAGTGCGACAGTTGTATTCACAGTGAACTCCCACAAAATGGCAGTGCGATAAATAGCCACACACTCTATGTTTGAGATGTTGTTTGGGGGATTAATGCAATGCCGGGAAGAACTGCTCGCTGCTTGTTGAGAAAGAGGTTGAAGGATTTAATCCACTTGACGCAGTCTTAGAGTGTCTTCTGAAAGATGATAGCTCAGACAGTGCAGCACTCCTTCAGTAGTGAAGAGTGGGGCTTGAACCCAAGAGATTGTGACTTTGAGATGGGAGTGTCAGCCACTAAGCCCCAATTCAAAAGCTTTCGGTTCTGTGGACGCTTGTAAACTACAAGAGGTGCCCCCATCCCCCATCCCCCATCCCCCATACAGGATCACATTGACTGGGAGGAAGTGAGGACCGCAGATGCTGGAGATAAGAGTCAACAAAATGTGGTGCTGGAAAAGCGCAGCAAGTCAGGCGGCATCTGAGGAGCAGGAAAATCGATGTTTCAGGCATAAGCTCTTCATCAGGAATGTGGGTGGGTCTGGGCCAAGGTAGCTGGGAAGGCGATAGCTAGATGCAGACAGAGGATGATGGTGATAGGTTGGAGGGGGGGTGGGTGGAGTGGTAGCTGGGAAGGAAGATAGACAGGTAGGATAGTTCAAGAGGGTGGTTGGAGGGTACAACTTATTGAGGACTACTTAATGAGCCGACCACCAGTCGAATTAAATACTAATCAAACAAAGAAGGTGCCTCCAAGTAGAAAGGCCAGTCTCGAGGAATGAAAGCACAACAATGAGATAAGCTGGCATCTGGTCAGAGTGCAGTTGCAGGAGGTAACATGAAAATGATGGCATTCTTGGACATAGAGACTGCAGTGGTTGAACTGGGGTGATGATGTGGTGTTATCGCTGGACTGTTAATCTAGAGACACAGGGTAATGTTCTGGGGACCCGGGTTTGAATCCTGCCATGGCAGTGTTGGAATCTGAATTCAGTAAAAATCTGGAATGAAGGGTTCAGTGACTACCATGGACTCTGTCCTGGAAGCATTTGATGGAGACAGTGTAGAGGGGCCTTTATCCGAGAGGTCAAAATTAAACAAGATCCAACCTTCACAGATTGACTTCTCCATGTATCATTCCCTCCAAATACCTCATCCTGACAGGAGCAAAAAAATGGCAGCCTTTTTACACACAAGTTTAATCCTTGGAGCATATTGTAGGGTACATACAGAAAGTGAGGCACTGAAGGAGGGAGAGAGAGCCTGCAGGGAAGCAAATGTGAGCTGAGAACCTTTTAGGAATGAGAGAGAGGGCTGTGGGAGGAAGAGGGGATGGCTGTCCAAATGAACACTAATGACAGATGGATAAACAGGAAACAAAAGATTTTTTTTTAAAAGTGTTATAAAAGCATTCAGAATGTATTCACTCGTTTCCATCCCCACAGTCCGCAATGCAGTTTTTAGTGAACTACATGCCAGAAGACATCATCGTGGCTCACATCAAGAGTGACGCAAACCTCCTGTGGAGCATCAGCCCGGCCAGTCTCAAGGCGATGAAAGAAGAACTTGCCAATTCTTCCCAGATTTACGTACATCTCCAGTGGACCATTCTGAGGTACAGTGTGTGGCGTAGGATCGGGAAAAACAAATGTTACTTAGAATCGTAGAGATGTACAGCATAGAAACAGACCCTTCGGTCCAACCTGTCCATGCTGACCAGATATCCCAACCCAATCTAGTCCCACCTGCCAGCACCCGGCCCATATCCCTCCAAACCCTTCCTATTCGTATACCCATCCAAATGCCTCTTAAATGTTGCAATTGTACCAGCCTCCACCACATCCTCTGGCAGCTCATTCCATACACGTACCACCCTCTGCGTGAAAAAGTAGCCCCTTAGGTCTCTTTTATATCTTTCCCCTCTCACCCTAAACCTATGCCCTCTAGTTCTGGACTACCCGACCCCAGGGAAAAGACTTTGTCTATTTACCCTATCCATGCCCCTCATAATTTTGTAAACCTCTATAAGGTCACCCCTCAGCCTCTGACGCTCCAGGGAAAACAGCCCCAGCCTGTTCAGCCTCTCCCTGTAGCTCAGATCCTCCAATCCTGGCAACATCCTTGTAGATCTTTTCTGAACCCTTTCAAGTTTCACAACATCTTTCCAATAGGAAGGAGACCAGAATTGCACGCAATATTCCAACAGTGGCCTAACCAATGTCCTGTACAGCTGCAACATGACCTCCCAACTCCTGTACTCAATACTCTGACCAATAAAGGAAAGTATACCAAATGCCTTCTTCACTATCCTATCTACCTGCGACTCCACTTTCAAGGAACATTCAAGGACAAGCCAGGGAACTATAGACCAGTGAGCCTGACATCGGTGGTGGGCAAGTTGTTGGAGGGAATCCTGAGGAACAGATGTACATGTATTTGGAAAGGCAAGGACTGATTAGGGATAGTCAACATGGCTTTGTGCGTGGGAAATCATGTCTCACAAAACTTGATTGAGTTTTTTGAAGAAGTAACAAAGAGGATTGATGAGGGCAGATGTAATCTATATGGACTTCAGTAAGGCGTTCCCCATGGGCGACTGATTAGCAAGGTTAGATCTCATGGAATACAGGGAGAACTAGACATTTGGATACAGAACTGGCTCAAAGGTAGAAGACAGAGGGTGGTGGTGGAGGATTGTTTTTCAGACTGGAGGCCTGTGACCAGTGGAGCATTTGGTGTGCTTTCCTTTATTGGTCAGAGTATTGAGTACAGGAGTTGGGAGTTTATGTTGCGGCTGTACAGGACATTGGTTAGGCCACTGTTGGAATATTGCGTGCAATTCTGGTCTCCTTCCTATCGGAAAGATGTTGTAAAACTTGAAAGGGTTCAGAAAAGATTTACAAGGATGTTGCCAGGGCTGGAGGATTTGTGCTATAGGGAGAGGCTGAACAGGCTGGGGCTGTTTTCCCTGAAACATCAGAGGCTGAGGGGTGACCTTATAGAGGTTTACAAAATTATGAGGGGCATAGATCGGGTAAATAGACAAAGTCTTTTCCCTGGGGTCGGGGAGTCCAGAACTAGAGGGCATAGGTTTAGGGTGAGAGGGGAAAGATATAAAAGAGACCTAATAGGCAACTTTTTCACACAGGGTGGTACGTGTGGAATGAGCTGCCAGAGGAAGTGGTGCAATTGTAACATTTAAGAGGCATTTGGATGGGTATATGAATAGGAAGGGTTTTGAGGGATGTGGGCCAGGTGCTGGGAGGTGGGACTAGATTGGGTTGGGATATCTGGTCAGCATGGAGGGTTTGGACCGAAGGGTCTGTTTCCATGTTGTACATGAGGGAGGTTTACATAGAACATAGAACAGTACAGCACTGTACAGGATTGTGTCGAGCATTTATCTTAATCTAAGATCTAACCTACACATCCTTCAATTTACTGCCATCCATGTGCTTGTCCAGCAGTTGTTTAAATGTCCCTAATGTCTCTGACTTTACTACCACCGCTGGCAGTGCATTCCACTTTCTGCATAAAGAACCTACCTCTGACATCTCCCCACACCTTCCTCCAATCACCTTATAATTATGACCCCCTCGTGACAGCCATTTCTGCCCTGGGGAAAGGTCTCTGGTTATCTACTCTCTCTATGCCTCTCATTACCCTGTACACCTCTATTAAGTCACCTCTCTTCCTCCTCCTCTCCAGTGTGAGAAGCCCGAGCTCACTCAACCTCTGTTCCTAAGACATGCCCTCCAGTCCAGGCAGCATCCTGGTATATCTCCTCTGCACCCTGTCTAAAGTATCTACATCCTTCCTATAATGAGGATACCAGAACTGGACACAATATTTCAGGGCTTTATAGAGCTGCAGCAAAACCTTGTGGCTCTTAAACTCCATCCACCTGTTAATGAAAGCCAAAATACCATACACCTTCTTAACAACCCTATCAACTTGGGTGGCAACTTTGAGGGATCTGTGTAAGTGGACCCCAAGCTCCCGCTATTCCCCCACACTGCCAAGAACCCTGTCTTTAACCCTGTATTCAGCATTCAAATTCGACCTTCCAAAATGACCCACTTCACACTTTTCCAGGTTGAACTCCATCTGCCACTTCTCAGCCCAGCTCTGCACCCTCCCAATGTCTTCTTGTAGCCTGCAACAGCCCTCCACACTACCTACAACACCACCGACCTTTGTGTCATCAGGAAACTTACTAACCCACCCTTCCACTTCCTCATCCAAGTCAATGATTAAAACTACAAAGAGCAGAGACCCAAGAACAGATCACTGCTGGACCTCTAGGCAGAATGCTTTCCATCCACTACCACTCGCTGTCTTCTTTCGGATAGCCAATTCTGTATCCAGACAGCCAAATGTCCCTGTATCTCATACCTCCTAACATTCTGAATGAGCTTACTATGGGGAACCTTATCAAATGCCTGACTGAAACCCATATACACCACATCCACTGCACGACCTTCATCAACTAGTCTTGTCATATCCTCAAAGAACTCAATAAGGCTTGTGAGGCAAGACCTGCCCCTCACAAAGCCATGCTGACTATCTTTAATTAAACTATGTTTTTCCAAAGAATCATGAATCCTATCTCTCAGAATCCTTTCAAGTACCTTGCTTACCACGGATATAAGACTAACTGGTCTGTAATTCCCAGGGATTTCCCTATTCCCTTTCTTGAACAGAGGAACAACATTACCTCCCTCCAATCATCTGGTACTACTCCCGAGGAGAGTGAGGATGTAAAGATCATCGCCAGAGGTGCAGCAATCTCATCCCTCGCTTCCCGTAGTAACTTTGGATATATCTGGTCTGGGCTAAAAATGTGTTGCTGGAAAAGCGCAGCAGGTCAGGCAGCATCCAAGGAACAGGAGAATCGACGTTTCAGACATAAGCCCTTCTTCAGGAATCTGGTCTGGCCCTGGGGACTTATCTATCTTGATGCTTCCCAGAATTTCCAGCACATCCACTTCCTTAATATCAATCTGTTGAAGCCTATTAACCTGGTCCACAGTGTTCTCACTATCAACAAGGTCCCTCTCTCTAGTGAATACTGAAGCAAAAAACTCATTTAGGGCCTCCCCAACCTCTTCTGACTCCAGGCACATGTTCCCTCCACTGTCCCTGATCGGCCGAACCCTCTCTCTGATCAGTCTCCTCACCCACCAAGGCTTTTTCATGCCCCCTCCTAGTTCCCCTCAGTCCATTTCTGAGTTCTTTCCTAGCTGCCTTGTAATCCTCTAAAGATGTGCCAGATCCTTGCTTCCTCAACCTTGAGGAAGAAGGAAGCTTACTTTTGACAAGAAGCTCCTCTTTCTTCTCCTGTTATCCAAAGCTCCTTCACCTTACCGTTCCTTGCCTGTCTCAGTGGGACAAAGTTATCCAACACTCGCAACAAGTGCTCCTTAAACAGCCTCCATATTTCTGTTGTCCATTTCCTGTAGAACAATTATTCCCAATTTATATTCCCCAGCTCCTGTCTAATAACAGTATAATTTCCCCTCCCCCAATTAAATACCTCCCACACTGTCTGTTCCTATCCCTCTCCATGGCTTTGGTAAAGGTGAGACAGTTGTGGTCACTGTCATTGAATTGCTCTCCCACTGAGAGATCTGACACCTGGCCTGGCTTGTTGCCTAGCACCAAATCCAACTTGGCCTCCCCCCTAGTCGGCCTATCTACATGAATCCTTCCTGGACGCACTGACAAAATCGGCTCCATCCAGACCCACATCTGCACTAAGGAGGTTCCAATCAATATTGGGGAAGTTGAAGTTGCCCAGAACAACAACTCTGTTACATCTGCACCTTTCTGAGATCTGCTGCCCAGTCTGTTCATCCATCTTAGCGTTCATTAGCAGAGGGATTGAATTCAAGAGTCGTGAGGTGATGTTGCAGCTGTATAGGACCTTGGTTAGGCCACATTTGGAGCACTGTGTGCAGTTCTGGTCGCCTCACTTTAGGAAAGATGTGAAAGCTTTGGAGAGGGTGCAGAGAAGATTTACCAGGATGTTGCCTGGAATGGAGAATAGGTCGTACGAGGATAGGTTGAGCGTGCTAGGCCTTTTCTCATTGGAACGGCGAAGGATGAGGGGTGACTTGATCGAGATTTATAAGATGATCAGGGGAATAGATAGAGTAGACAGTCAGAGACTTTTTCCCCGGGGACAACAGAGTGTTACAAGGGGACATAAATTTAAGGTGGAAGGTATAGGGGGGATGTTAGGGGTAGGTTCTTTACCCAGAGAGTGGTGGGGGCATGGAATGCGCTGCCTGTGGGAGTGGCAAAGTCAGAATCATTGGTGACCTTTAAGCGGCAATTGGATAGGTACATGGATAGGTGCTTAAGCTAGGACAAATGTTCGGCACAACATCGTGGGCCGAAGGGCCTGTTCTGTGCTGTATTGTTCTATGTTCTCTATGTTCTATCTCTCTGCTGCTATTGGGGTCGGGGAGCGGGGGGAGCGGGGGGGGAGGGGGGGTGCTCTGTAACAAATACCCAATAAAGTGGCAGCTCCTTTCCTGTTACTGACTCCCACCCATACTGACTCAGTGGACAAACCCTTGTCAACAACCTCCTTTTCTGCAGCTGTAATGCACTCTCTAATTAACAATGCTACTCCCCCTCCTCTTTTACCCCCCTCCCTGTTCCTTTTAAAAGACCTAAACTCTGGAACATCCAGCAACCATTCCTGCCCCAGTGAAATCCATTCCCCTCTGATATGGCCACAACATCGTAGTTCCACGTACTGATCCCTGCTCTAGGTTCATCACTCTTATTCCTGACACTCCTTGTATTGAAAGGGACACACTTTAACCCTTCCCTTTGCCCTATCAACTGTGTATGCTTCCTGAAAGACTCTCTGCATTCTAATTCTGCATTCTATTTTCTATTTACCTTCAGTTTATTTGGAGTTCAGGAGAGTAGAGGGAACTTTGGTCTGTGCTGTACCTGTTCTGGGTGTACTTGATGGGGATTGAGAGTTTTACATTGTATCTAACCACTGGTATACCTATATATCAATATTCCCCCCCCCCCCCCATTTATACCTGGATCACATAAAATATGTCCTGCTCATATACAAATTCTAAACATATACTTTGATTCCTTCATTTCCCTTTTATGTATGACATTGTTCCCATCTGAGACACATGGGGACAATGTGATATTGCTGTGTTTATTCAGAATGTACACCAGCACAGTGATTGATCCTCTGGAACAAGAATAATTTCTGATCTGTATGTCTCAGTTGGTGCGGCACTTGTGAATCTGTCAGCTGTTGATTCTTGTTTCTCATGTCCCTACAGGAATGCTTCCCTTCTGATGAACCCTGAAGCGTTTGGTAAACACACAGTGGTCTGTACAGACAGGGAAGTGAGAGAGGAGCTGGTTCAGCTGCTGGAAGGAGCATGTGACAAGTCCGTGTATGTACTGTCATTGCTGTCTTTGTCACCATCTTTTTTCACGTGAAAATCCCATCTCAAAGCAAATTGTTTGCTTCAGCATCACTGAAGGGGCCTTTCCAGGTAAAAGGAAACAGGTTTTGGTGTGCACAGGGAGCTAAATCCCACAAAATGAGGTTTGGGATCCCAACATTATCCAACCTGTTTTCAGCTTTAACTCAGCACGTTTTTAAATGGGTGGGGATCTCCTTGGGATTATCAAAGAGAGGACTAGATTGTGCAAACCAACAGTTGTATCTCTTTAAACATGCATCTGGATTTAACAACCCAGTGGATTAATTTCCCCGAGCTGTGTAACTGAAGTGAGTGTCTGACAGGTTAGTGTTTGTTCAGCCTTTTGTTGATTATGCTGAAGAGCTGTGGCCATGGTCAGGTAAGAGGCTGCTCAGGGACTGCTGTCTCTACCAGTCAGTTAATTGCCACATCTTGTGAAATCACTTCTTTTTTTTGTACATCACTCACTTCCAGCTGCATTTCTCTGGTGCCAGTCTCCTTCACAGCCTGGGAGCTACTTATGGAGCTGCACTGATGAAGACAAGAAGGAGACCAACAGTAGCACCTTCTGGGGGGGCACAGGGATCTAGCTGGAACAGGTTGAGCCCTTGAGCCTGTGTTGAGTGGATCAGCTCCCCTCAGGAGGCTGGTTATCACTGACGTCTCAGGGTCCCCTCTCACTGGAGCATCTGTGTGCTTACTGCCAGAGGCCATCAAGGCATTTGTCACTGGAGAGGAACATACTTTTCCCATCTTGGGTGTTCCCACCTCCCTGAGGCTGTGTGTCATGGGTTCCTGGAAGGAGAGGAAGCAAAGAGTTCTGAATACTTGTGTGGAGACAAGGTGAGGAGAGCAGTGAGGGCAGTTGAACAGAATTGAGATTGCAAAACGATTGGGGAGAGGGTTTGTGTTGCCGCCTCGAAGGACAAATGTCAGATGCCCGGAAAAGGGGGGGGTGGGGAGGGCGGGAGGATTGGGTGGAGCTGTGAGGTCTGTTAGGCAGAAGTCACAGGACATGGGGCTTGATGCTGCTCATCTTTCCCATCCCCCTGAGGGTCTCTTGGCGTATTGCTGTTTCCCACTTTCTCAGTAACCTCCGTCCAACCTTGTGAATTTGAAGAGAATAATCTCTTCCTTAGTTCCTTGGATTCCATGGCAAGGGCCTCCAGGTAAAGAGTGAGAGGTGTAGGCCAAATGGCCTCTTTCTGCAATATACAGATTCAGTGATTCAGTCTTCCACATCATTCACGGAGACCCAGGACTGTGAAAGCTCCAGACTCAGCAATATCACAGAGAGCCATGACTGTGCGTAGCTGATGGACTGGACAGAGTCGGAAAGCGCATCAGTTCACAGATCATGAGGCTTCCCTCAGAAAGTCCAGGGACTGAAGATTCAGACAGAAGGACATACCCACCTTCAGTTGCCCACCACAGTCTCACCTCCCCACTCCTCTAGTCTCACCTCCTCCCACTATCACCATCCTTACCATCCTCTCCACCACCCACTACTCTCCACCCCATACTCCCCAGCCCTATATTCCCAATGTCCACACTCATTTCCCCTCTGCCCATCCTAACTTCCTGCTCACACCTCATCTTCACTCCTCCCGTCCCTCTCCCTCTCCCTCTCCCTCCAGCCTTGAATCTCCCTCCTCATGCACTCCAGAGTTGCATCCTGGTTCTTGCTGGCACAGAGATTGACAAAGAGGCACCCCACCCTTCCTAAGTTCAATGCAGTAGTCACATGGTCAGTTGTGGTACCTAACCTGCTGGCATTTCTGCCTCTTGCTTTTACACTCAGCCCCCTCTTTCTCACAATGCTGCTGATGAGCAATAGTGACCATTCTGTTTCGTTTCAGGGTCATAAAGGAATTGCTCCCAAAATACATTCGAGCAACACATCGACCTGAAGCGATACCAGCTTTCCGGCTTCGAGCAGGTGAATGTCGGCAAAGGAAGCTGTAACTGGGGGTCGTCGTGTGTGTGTGTGTGTGTCTGTGTGTGTGTGTGTGTGTGTGTGTATGTGTCTGTGTGTATGTGTCTGTGTGTGTGTGTGTGTCTGTGTGTGTCTGTGTGTGTGTGTCTGTGTGTGTGTCTGTGTGTGTGTGTGTGAGTCTGTGTCTGTGTGTGTGTCTGTGTGTGTGTCTGTGTGTGTGTGTGAGTCTGTGTGTGTGTGTGTGTGTGTGTCTGTGTGTGTGTGTGTGTGTGTGTGTGTCTGTGTCTGTGTGTGTCTGTGTCTGTGTTTGTGTGTCTGTGTGTGTGTGTGTGTGTGTGTGTGTGTCTGTGTGTGTCTGTGTCTGTGTGTGTCTGTGTCTGTGTGTCTGTGTGTGTGTGTGTCTGTGTCTGTGTGTGTGTGTGTACCGTCATCATCATCAGCTGTTGTGCACACATTAAAGCAGCCTTCTGTTCACTGATGGATTAGATTAGATTAGATTACATTACAGTGTGGAAACAGGCCCAACAAGTCCACACCGACCCGCCGAAGCGAAACCCACCCATACCCCTACATTTACCCCTTACCTAACACTACGGGCAATTTAGCATGGCCAATTCACCTGACCCTGCACATCTTTGGACTGTGGGAGGAAACCGGAGCACCCGGAGGAAACCCACGCAGACACGGGGAGAACGTGCAAACTCCACACAGTCAGTCGCCTGAGGCGGGAATTGAACCCGGGTCTCAGGCGCTGTGAGGCAGCAGTTCTAACCACTGTGCCACCGTGCCACCCACCATGGATTTTACTGAGGAGGGGTTGGCCCCTTGGCCCCTCACGTGAGTGACAGAGAGGGGGAGCAATAGTACGTCCCTTTGTTAGCCCCTTAACTGATCCGAAAGTCTGGAATTCCTTTCCTAAAACCCTCACCTTTCTTAAAACATAACAATTTTAGTCACTTGTCTGACTCAGTATAAAATTTTATTGTTCCTGTGAAGCATCTTGGGACAGTTTCTATACTATAAGTACTATATAAATGTATTTTGTGTTGAATTTTAAGATTTTTTTCTTCTGTTTGATTGTTAAGATCTAAAAGAGAAAAGCATCATCCTCCTAAGTCCATTCTGGTCCATGAAGTGTTACTACAATTGCACAAGGCATGAGTGAGACCACACCTAGAGTATTGTTTACTTGAGGGAGGGTTATTGGAGACCGTTTGAGAGGAGCTTCACTAAGCTGATTCCAGGGATAAGGGGTTTATTTATCAAGAAAGATTGAACAGATCAGGCCTATACTCTCTGCAGTTTAGAAGAATGACAGGAAATCGCAAGATGCAAAAGGGGATTGACGGAGTCAATGTAGAAAGGATGTTCTCGTGTGGGGCAATCTGGAATGAGAGGTCATCGTTTTAGGCTAAGTGGTAGCAGATTTAAAACAGAGATGAGGATGAATTCCTTCTCTTCAAAGGGTTGTGAATATGTGGAATTCACTACCCCAGAGTGTGGTGGAAATTTGAGGAGAAAGATTTGCTGAGGATTTCTACTCAGGCTTTCTCAACACAGGGCATTAATTTGGAATTTGGAACTGAGAATTGTGTAAATCTGCTGCAGATGTACTGAGGTGAGGTGAGAGTGATTACCCTTAACTTCAAGGTCGCACTTGACTGATTGTGATATTAAGGAGCAAAACTACAATCAGTGGGAATCGGGGGGGAGAGCGGTCTACTGGTGTGAGTAATACATGGCGCGTTGGAAGATGGTTGTGGTTGTCAGAGGTCAGTCATCTCAGCTCCAGGACAAATCTGCAGGATTTCCTAAGACGAGAGCCCTAGGCCCAACCATCTTCAGCTGCTTCATCCATGATCTTCCCTCTATCATAAGGTCAGATGTGGGGATGTTTGCCGATGCTTACACAATGTTCAGCACCATTTCAGATGCTAAAGCTCTCTATTTTCAAATGCAACAAGATCTGGACAATATCCAGGCGTGGGCTGACAAGTAACATTTATGCCACACAAGTATCAGGGTAATGACATGAGAGAATCTAATCATCGCCCCCTTGACATTCAATCGCATTCCTATTACTCAAACTTCCACATCCTGGGGGAGGCCATTAACTAGAAACTGAACTGATACTAGCCACATAAATACAAGTGGCTTCAAGAGCTAGGAATCCTGTAGCAAGTAACTCACCTCTTGACTCCCCAGAGTCTGTCCACCATCTACAAGGTGTAAATCAGGAGTGTTACAGAATACTATCCACTTGCCTCCTCTCCAAGCCACTCTCCATCCTGACTTTGGAAATGGTTCCAGGGATGAGAGAAACTGTCTCCTTTAGCTGTGGGGTAATGAACCAGACAGCAGAGATATGAACCATGAGGAAAAAATACCTTTAACATCCAGTGAGTGGAAATGATATGAATTGTGGTGGAGGCAGACACAATTGTAGCTTTTAGAAGGGCATCCGGTAAGCTCCTAAAAATAAAAATAGATTGTAGGGTTCCAGGGAAAGACCAACAGAGTGGGATTTGTAGAATGGCCTGTTTCTGTGATCTTGTGTGAAGTTCTACTCTCAGGAAGGACTGACTGACAGTGTGTCTTGTTTTGCTTCCACACTGGCTGCAGGTTTTCCCAGTGCTGACAAAGAGAGGCTGGTGCTGTTCAGGAACATCTCGCTGCAGATGGAGGAGGAGCTCAGGGCACACAACACATCACACGCAAAGATAAGGTGGTGGAATGTCAAGGAATGTGACCCAGAGTGGCCTAGTCAGGGCTGTAGCAACATGGAGCTCATCATCTTCAATGACAAAGTCAGCCCCTCGAGTCTGGGTTTCCTTGCTGGATATGGGTAAAGATGTCTTCCATTTAGACCTCTTATTCTAAACTTGGAGGGCTGAAGAGGGGACATAGAATCCCTACAGAGTAGAAGCAGGCCATTTGGCCCATCGAGTCCACACTGACCATATGAAGTGTCCCACCCAGACCCTGCCCAATCCCTATAACTCTGCATTTCCCATGGCTAATCCACCTAGCCTACACATTCACCCACCTTTTCACTCTCTACCCAGCATGAATACCCTATCCCAGTCAGGCTGTCTGGGGAAGTCACGTTGTAGAAAACATTTCACTGTCTGCCCACCTGGCTCATAGGATTGCTGGAATTTAGTTAAATGGTGCAAGGTGCCTGTTCCGGGTACAACACGAGAATGTAGTTTTGTGGGAATTTCCTTAAAACTAGGGAATGACTCCATAGCCTGAAAAGCACAGACAGGGAAAGGGAGGAGTTTGAATCTCAATGAGACAATTTTTTGGTACCAATTTCTCCATTCCTGTTTGCCCTCTGCCTGTGCTATCCATAGTTATTATACAGATTCACTAAGGGTTTTTATGAAGCTAATTAACTACTGATTTATACAGTTGGGACCAAATGCCTTTTAAAATCAAGTAGATCTCCTGTGGCCTTGCTCATGGCTAGTCAGGAACATTGACGTTTTCGGCACCAACTTGGCCTTTTAATGATACACCCTGACTGGAATCCAAGTTAATTAGGTTTCATAAAATTGATGGAAAACATCAGTCTGCAGGTCAGAGGTGGGCTTTCTTTCCTTTTTAAGCTCACTTTGATTGGACTGCTGTACTGTTTAAAAAAAACTAGAGAATTTCCTTTGGCGATGCATGTGGTGAGCTGGCAGATACATTATCGACTATACTTTGTGCCTTACTTCCAGTAATGCCTCCAGACCTCCTCCTCTTAGACTGTTGTGCAGACACATCCATCGCAGAATAAGGTGTGATGCAGGATGAAGCTGTGACACGGAAAGGTGTACATGATGTTATCAGTAAATCACCTGCTGCCTGGTGCAGGACATTTAATTTTAACGTCGCACATTTGGCAGAACTGCAGTTTGGTTGTGTTAAGTGTCTTGGGTTTGGCAGTGTTGGTACATCCGAAACCAGTGTGTGCACAGGGATGGCAGATGTAGTAAATGCTTCTGTTAATTAAATAATTTGTTAATTTCACCATTATTGTACACTGATGTGTTTACAATGAGAAACAGTCCATTCTGAAGAAGGGTTACTGGGTTTGAAATGTTAACTCTATTTTCTCTCCACAAATATTGCCAGGTCTTCTGAGTTTCTTCTGCAATTTCTGTTTTTGCTTGTCCCACATCACATGTTCAATTTGTTCTTTTATTTTAGTCCTAACTGCAGGGGGAGTGAGCATTTCAAGTGGATTGAATTCTTTTTACTAATGGGAAATTACATTACATTACATTACAGTGTGGAAACAGGCCCTTCGGCCCAACAAGTCCACACCGACCCGCCGAAGCACAACCCACCCATACCCCTACATTTCCCCTTACCTAACACTACGGGCAATTTAGCATGGCCAATTCACCTGACCTGACATCTTTGGACTGTGGGAGGAAACCGGAGCATCCGGAGGAAACCCACGCAGACACGGGGAGAACGTGCAAACTCCACACAGTCAGTCACCTGAGGTGGGAATTGAACCCAGGTCTCTGCCACCGTGCTGCCCAAATGTTAAAAACTGTGTTGACTTGATGAATATCTTTGCTCGACATTTGAATCCGTGCTCTTTAGCACTTTGTCCAAACTGCTATTCCCATTGCGGCAAAAAGCAAAGTATTGCCAATGCTGGAAATGGGAATTAACAACAGGAAATGCGAGAGAAACTCAGCGGGCCAAGTAGGATCTGTGCAAAGAGAAATGGTTAACATTGGCATGAATTAAAAACATACCCATTCAACTTCAAAAGGCTTCCACACTGGAGATTCTTGGACTTTCAGACTGGATGCCTGTGAGGTGTGCCACAAGGATTGGTGCCGGGTCCACTGCTTTTCATCATTTATAACAACGATTTGGATGTGAATATATGGTTAATAACTTTGCAGATGACACCAAAATTGAAGGTGCTGTGCCCAGTGAAGATAACCTCAGAGTAAATGGAATGTTGATCATATAGGCCAACAGTTCGAGTGGGCAGATGGAGTTTAACTTAGATAAAAGGAGGTGTTCCTGCTCCACAGATCATAAATGATTTGGATGTTAACATAGGAGGTATAGTTAGTAAGTTTGCAGATGACACCAACATTGGAGGTGGACAGCGAAGAAGGCTACCACAGAATACAACAGGATTCGATCAGGTGGGCTGAGGAGTGTCAGATGGAGTTTAATTTAGATAAATGTGAAGTACTACATTTTACAAAGGCAAATTAGGGCTGGACTTATACACTTAATGGGAGGGTCCTGGGGAGTGTTGCTGAATAAAGAGACCTTGGAGTACAAGTTCATGTCTCCTTGAAAGTGGAGTCACAGGTAGATAGGATAGTGAAGACGGCGTTTGGTACGTTTGCCTTTATTGAGTGTAGGAGCTGGGAAGTCATGTTGCAGGTGGACAGGACATTGATGAGGCCATTTTTGCGATATTGCATGTAATTCTGGTTTCTCTGCCAAAGGCAAGATATTGTGAAACTTGAAAGCGTTCAGGAAATATTTACAAGGATGTTGCCAGGGTCCGAACGTTTGAGCTATAGGGAGGGGCTATTTTCCTTGGAGAGTCAGAAGCTGAGGGGTAACATTGTAGAGATTTATAAAATCATGAATAGTTCTTTTTCCTCGGGTAGTGAAGTCTAAAACTAAAGGGCATAGGTTTAAGGTGAAAGGGGAAAGATTTAGAAGGGGCAACACTTTCATGCAGAGGGTGGTACGTGTATGGGATGAGCTGCCAGAGGAAGTGGTGTACATCCATATGATTCTATGATGTGGTTTAATTTTGGAAGGAACCTAATGGAAATCGATATGTGGAACATAGACTTTTAACGATCAGATAGGGCAGAGGCAAGACAATGATCTGCAACCTTCTTCCACAGGGTTTGCTTGTTTTGCTTTTATTCAGTCATGGCATATGCACATCACTGTCTGGCCAGCATTTGTTGCCTGTCCTTAGTTGTCCTCGAGGAGGTGGGAGTGAGCTGCCTCCGTGAATCACTGCTGTTCATGGGCTGTGGGTTGACCCACAATGCCCTTAGGGAGGGAATTCCAGGATTTTGATCTAGCAACAGAGAATGAACAGCAGTATATCTCCAAGTCAGGATGGTGAGTGGCTTGGAGTGCAGTGTTCCCAAGTATCTGCTGCCCTTGTCCTTTGAGATGGAAATGGTTGATGGTTTGGAAGGTGCTGTTTAAGGATTTTTGGTGAATTTCTTCAGCGGAGCCACTTTCCTACAGTGGAACAGACTCTGTCATCTCTAGCCCATAGAACATAAGAGAATGAGCAAATGGAGTGTCCCAAGGTGACTCTGAAATTCTAACCAGTGGAGTCTTGGGCTCAAACAGCAGCACTACAGAGAGACAAGTTTGATTCTAAATGTAGATGTGAAAATATAAAACAGCAAAGTTAACAGAAAGTGCTGATGGTTTTTTTATTCTTCCACTAGATTTGAGCATTGCTGTCAACTGCACTTTTGGTGGTCCATTCTAATCGTCCTCAGACAGCTTGCCAGGCCGTTTTGGAAATCGCATTGCTGTGGATCCGTTAGCAGATTATTTCCTTAAAGGGCATTTGTGAGCGAGAGTATTTTAGGGCAGTCAATAATAATTTCATAGACTAGCTTTCAATTCCAGATGTTATTGATTGAATTTAAACCACATCAGATGCTGTAGTGTGTTTTGAATTTGTTTCCCCACAGCATTAGCCTGTGTCTCAGGATTCCCATCCAGTGACATTACCAGTATATGCCACTGTCTCTGAGTTGTTATGCTGATCCAAATTACATTCTGTACTTGAATCAGGAATATGCATTTTGTTACCAACACCACACTCAACATTACCATAATGAGGGTAGATGAATGACCATAATACGATAGATTTCCTCATTAAGATGGAGAATAACATGTAGGAACAAATTACTGCAGATGCTGGAATCGGTACAGAGAACAACTTATGTTGGCAATCACAGCAAGTCAGGCAGCACCCATGGAGAGACAGCGCAAGCGAACATTTCAAGTCAAGATGACTCTTCAGAGCTGTAGTGACATATGGAGGGACAACATTAAAGCTATAGTTCGGAGGGGACGGGATAGTGGGTGTAGAGTGCTGGTGAAGAAAATATGTTACTAGTTTACATTAACTGATCAGAATGTGAGAATGACAGAACTTTACAGCCTTCTGAACTTAATATTGAGTTCAGCACCTTGAAATTATGAACCATTTCTTTCCTTTCTTTTAGCTTGATATCATGTCCTTCCCCACCCCACCCCACTTACTGTTCTTTCAGTTCTGGCAGGAGACACAACATTGTTCTGTCATTCGATCACTTAGTGTAAACTGCTAACATCTTTTTTCAACCTATACCCACTATCTGCCCCCACCCCCGAACTATAGCATAAATGCTATCCCTCCACAATTCACTTGAGCTCCAATGAAGAGTCATCTAGCCTTGAAATGTTAGTTTGCGGTCTTGCCATCGATGTTGCCTGACCTGCAGCATTTGTTGTCTTCAGTGGAGAATGACAGTAATATTGAGGCTATGGTCCAGAATTAAGTAGAGGAAACTACAATGATATGAGGAGAGAGTCCGCAGTGATAATAATGGAGAATATTCTTTAAAAGGGAAGATGATGGCAAACATTCAAAGAGCGTGGGTGAATTGCAACAATTGTTCTTGATTTCTTTTGCTAAGTATTAGTTTTGTCAAGTTTGTCAGAGGATTCACATCGTAATGCATAGGGACGTCTACCGTCTTATTTTACAAAACCCACCCTGATTTATTACCACCCCCATCCTTTGATGTCCCTCTGACACATCAATACCAGGTGCCATTGCCAAAACAACTCACCATTTCCTGAATATCCCAGAATTGACCAACATCTGTGGTGCAGCACCATTTTGTGTACCCAGACAAGAGCTGTCAGTCCAAGTTACCCTGCATGGTTCCTGACATTGGCCCTGGATGTGGCAGACAATCATAGAATCGCTACAGTCTGGAAACAGGCCCTTTGGCCCAACAAGTCCACACCGACCCTCCGAAGAGTATCCCACCCAATCACGTTCCCCATTACTCTACATTTACCCTGATTAATGCACTTAATCTACACATACCTGAACACTATGGGCAATTTAGCATGGCCAATTCACCTAACCTGCACATCTTTGAACTGTGGGAGTAAATCGGAGCACCCGGAGGAAACCCACACAGACACGGGGAGAACGTGCAAACTCCAAACAAACAGTCACCCGAGGCTGGAACTGAACCTGGGTCCCTGGTGCTATGAGGCAGCAGTGCTAACCACTGAGCCACCGTGCCGCCCCAATGGAAAATTGATGCCTGTCTTTGTGGGCAGGGATATGGCATTGCTGCAGAGGCAGGACGTCTTTTTCTCCCAGGCCAATAGAAGACACCATTCTACCGGCAACACACCAACCTGGACCAGGGCCAGTGCAATCTCAACCATGTGAAGGAATGTACAGCATGTAGGCAGATGATCAATGACCCTCTCCACTCTGCCAGGGAAAGTGTCATTCCCTTCTCACTGATACCTCACACTCGCTTTATCTCAACTACTGCACCCACCATTTCCTGCAACATCTTTCCCATCCTCGCTAACATCTAACCCTGAATCTCTAATGCACAGCCTACTCACCCCCTCAGCACATCACCACACATGCAACAAAAGTAACAGTTTGCCACCCACGTTTCTCTCCCTTACCCACGATGTGCAGAGTTTCCTGACTCTGATCACCCTGAGCAGCTGACTAACCATGTCCAAGCCACTGTGCTAGTTTTTTTTTTGCAGTTGGTTATGATAGTGATGAGTCACTGAAACAGATTGACATGAGTCTGCAGAATATATTTCTTAAACATAGAAACAAGCTCTTGATACAAACAATAAAGCTAACTTTCAAACTGCTCCTCAACACTGTCCTTTTACTGTTAGTCAATTCAGTGAGATTTCACTTTTATCTCAACTCTTTATGTTTTTAAATTAATAGATTGCCCCCAGCTTCTTGTCCTGTGGAGATATTTTCATGATGCTTTTCCAAGTCCACTAGCACAAACACTTCACAATAC
Source organism: Chiloscyllium plagiosum (assembly GCF_037043375.1). Lineage (NCBI taxonomy): Eukaryota > Metazoa > Chordata > Chondrichthyes > Orectolobiformes > Hemiscylliidae > Chiloscyllium > Chiloscyllium plagiosum. The sequence continues at coordinate 69,437,857 of NW_028270153.1, read as the reverse complement.
CTCTCACGGGGCTCTTCACGAGAAAGTGCACTGATCATATGATGCTGCTGCAGAGTCTAGTCCTCCGCATCACCTAGTGCTGGGGATGAGAATCACGTAACAGAAAACACAATAGACCAGTCAGCCGGATACTGGTGGTTGGGAAAATGATAGAATTATTATAAAATAATTAATAGCGGGAAACAGTGACAAGACCAGACAGAGTCAATATGGATTTGCAAAAGGGAAATCATTCTTGAAAAATCCAGTGGAACCCTTCAAGGGTTAACTAGTAGAGTTGATGGAGAGGCAGTGAACGTAGTTTGTCAAAAGCCTTCTGAAAGTCCAAAGTACCACAGGTGCTTCGTGTGTATAGTTAAAGTGCATAGGATTGGGGCGTACTGCATTGAGGTGAATAAAAAACTGGTTAGCACACAGAAAACAAAGTAGGACAAAGCAGATCTTTTTCCAAATGGCAGTGGGGTACTGCAGGAATTAGTGCTGGGACCTCGGCTATTCAAGATTTGGATAACAAAACTAAATGTAATATCTCCAACTTTGTAGATTACTTACAGTGTGGAAACAGGCCCTTCGGCCCAACAAGTCCACACCGACCCGCCGAAGCACAACCCACCCATTCCCCTACATTTACCCCTTACCTAACACTACGGGCAATTTAGTATGGCCAATTCACCTGACCTGCACATCTTTGGACTGTGGGAGGAAACCGGAGCACCCGGAGGAAACCCACGCAGATGACACATCTGGGTGGAAAGGTGCACTGTGAGGAGGATGCAGAGATGCAAATGCATAGCAGATGCAATGGATAAACGTGATGTTATCCACTTTGGTAGCCAAAATAGGAAAACATATTTTCTGAATGGTTGCAAATTGAGAGAGAGGGATGTGTAATGAAACCTGGGTGACCTTGTTTATGCACCAGTCATTGAAAGTAAGCATGCAGACACAGCAGGCAGTGAAAGAGAATGGACTTCATAGTGAGAGGACTGGAGTACAGGGGCAGGGATGTCTTGCTGCAATTATATAGTGCCTTAGTGAGCCCACACCTGGAAGAATATTGTGTGTAGTTTTAGTCTCCCTAGAGAGGCAATGCAGTGAAGGCTTACCAGAGTAATTCCTGGGATGGCAGGTGTGATGTATAGGTAGAGGTAGAATTGGTTAGGATTATAATCACTGGAGTTCAAAAGGATGGGGTGGGTGGTTGAGCAAATTGCACAGAAACCTATAAATTCTAACAGGACTACACAGAGTAGTTGCAGAAAGGGTGTTCCCAATGGCAGGGGAGTCCAGAACCAGGGATCACAGTCTAAGGAAATGGTAAACCATTTACAATGGAGATGAAAAATGTCTCCAGCCAGGAAGTGATAATCCTGTGGAATTCACCACCACAGATCAAAGGATATGGACGAAAAGCAGGAACAGACGATTGAATTTGATGATCAGCTATGATCATAATGAACGGTGGAGCAGATTCAAAGCACTAAATTGTCTACATCTGCTCCTACTTTCTATGTTAACAACTCTCTTTAAGATTATGAATAACATTCCCAAAATTGCTGCAGGTATGGTCAGTGACAGGGAGACTGATGTGGCAGCTGGTTTGCTATCAAGTAGTAGAGGATCAATTGGCAATCTCAGCATTCTTACAGCACAGGAGGCCATTCAGCCCATTTTGCCTGCACCAGCTTTCCAAATGAGCATTTCATCGAATTTCATTTTCCTGGCTTCTCCCCATAACTACCATGACTCCACACACAGGTCCTTCTCAGGTAACTGCCTTAACTGCCATAACTCCACACACAGCTCCTGCTCAGGAACTACCATAACTGCCATAACTCCATACATAGCTCCTGCTCAGGTAACTACCATAACTCCACACACAGCACCTGCTCAGGTAACTGCCATAACTCCACACACAGCTCCTGCTCAGGAACTACCATAACTGCCATAACTCCATACATAGCTCCTGCTCAGGTAACTACCATAACTCCACACACAGCACCTGCTCAGGTAACTACCATAACTCCACACACAGCTCCTGCTCAGGAACTACCATAACTGCCATAACTCCATACATAGCTCCTGCTCAGGTAACTACCATAACTCCACACACAGCACCTGCTCAGGTAACTACCATAACTCCACACACAGCTCCTGCTCAGGTAACTACCATAACTGCCATAACTCCATACATAGCTCCTGCTCAGGTAACTACCATAACTCCACACACAGCACCTGCTCAGGTAACTACCATAACTCCACACACAGCTCCTGCTCAGGTAACTACCATAACTGCCATAACTCCATACACAGCTACTTCTCAGGTAACTGTCATAACTCCACACACAGCTCCTGCTCAGGTAACTACCATAACTGTCATAACTCCACACACAGCACCTGCTCAGGTAACTACCATAACTGCCATAACTCCATATACAGCTCCTTCTCAGGTAACTGCCAAATTTCCTTTTGACAGCTTCTTTTGACCCTATCTCCACCACATTCTCAGATAGTGCTTTTCAAACAGTTCTAACTTTTGCAATCAATCTTCATTACTATGGTTCTGGGGTGAGGAACTATTCTCCAACACCTTCAAATCCTTCTTAAAGTGTAATGCCCAGAACTGTACATAATACTCCAGCTGAGGCTGAAGCTCAACCTCACCACCTTGCTCTTGTACTCTGTGCCCCTATTAATAAAACAAAACTTTATTAACCACACTCTCAACCTGCCTTGCCACCTTCAGTAATTTATGCAGATATACACCCAGGTCCCTCTGCTTCTGCACTCCCTTTAGAATTGTACCCTTTATACTGTGTCTCCATGTCCTCCTGATCAAAATGAATCATCTCACACTTTCTGCACTGAACTTCATCTGCCATGTATTCAACAGTCCACTGCATTTTCCTCACCATTTACAATGATTCCAGGCTTTGTACCATACCTGGAAATTGTGCTCTTTACACCAATACCTTGGTCCTTAATATATATCAGGAAAAGTGAGGGTTCCATCATTAATCCCTGGGGAAACTCCAGCACAAAGCTTCTTCCAGCCCAAAAGACATCCATTGACCATTACTGTTTGCTGTCACTTAACCAATGCTGCTGTCTCTTTTATTCCATGAGCTCTAACTTTGTTCACAAATCTGGTGGGTGGTACTGTAACAAATACCTTTTAGAACCCTATGCGCATAACATCAACCTCTTCAAAAGATTCCAGCAAGTAAGCTAAATACGATTTATGTTTTAAAAATCTATCCTGGCTTTCTTTAATTAACTCATTTATCCACATGGCTGTTAATTTGATCCCAAATTATTGTTCCTGGAGTTTCCCTGCCATTGTAGTGATACTAACTGGCCTGTAGTTGCTGGACTTATCTTTATATTTTTTGAACAAGGATATATTGATTACAGTTCTGCAGTCCCCTTGCACCAGGGTGAGTCTAAGGAAGACTGAAACTTTTTGGGCAGTGCCTCTGTAATTTCCATTCTCACCTCCCTAACCATTCCTGGATGCAGCTCATCTGGTTTTGATGCATTATCAAGTTTAAGCACAATCAATGCCTCCTCCATATCTATTTCTTTAAAATAAAATCCAGTATCTGAACTACTTCCTCTTCCTCAGTAAAGAGAGATGCAAAGCATTCATTTAACATTTTAGCTGTGCGCCCTTTCTCGATGTGCAAATCCCTGTTTGGTTCCCAAATGTCTTGATCCTATAATCACATTTTATATATGTATATTTTTTATTTATACTCTTATAGAACGGGATCTCCCTTTATGTTAGCTTCTAATCTCTCAATTTTCCCTCTTTGCTTCTCTCATTTGCTTTTTCACCCAGTTACACCATTTAAAAGGCATCTGGATGGGTATATGAATAGGAAGGGTTTAGAGGAGTATGAGCCAAATGCTGGTAAGTGGGACTAATTAACGTAGAATACATGGTCGGCATGGACAAGTTGGACCGAAGGGTCTCTTTCCATTATGTACATCTCTATAACTCTCTTCTGAACCTCTATATTCATCCTGGTTCTCAGTTGTATTTTCGACCTGACAACTGTGATATGCATACTTTTCTTCATCTTAACTTTTATTTTCTCTGGAAATTTGCCGACCTTTCCCTTTTAAGGGACTGTGTCTATATCTTCTCCTCTTTGAAATAAGCCTATTTTCAGCAATTATGTTTTTCTGCCAACCTCCAATTTCAATTCATTCAGCCCAGATCTGTTCTCCTGCTGAAGTTAGCTTCCCCCCATTTAAATGATTCTTACTCATGGTCATTCTTTGTCCTTTGCCATAACCAAACTGAACCTTATGGTACAATAACCATTATCACCTAATTGCTCCCCCAATGACATTTTCATCCACTTGGACATTAAGCAACACCACCTTTTTGAATGGCCTGGAAACGTGCTATTGCAGAAAGGTCTCCTGAACACACTCTAGGACCTTTGCCCCCTCTGCTTTAAACTATTATCCCAGGCTATCGTTAGATATTCTGCAGCTTACTAATAACAGTTGGTTCTTTTCCTGACACGTAATTTTCTCTCACTTGCTCCTCAGGATCATCGGCCTGTATCTGTCTGTAGTGCTGGTCATTGGAAAGTTTGTTCGAGAATTCTTCAAAGGGATCTCTCGCTCCATCATGTTTGAGGAGCTGCCCAATCCTGACCGAATCTTGAAGCTGTGCACTGACATCTTCCTGGTGCGTGAGATGGGCGAGTTAGAACTGGAAGAGCAGCTTTTTGCCAAATTAATCTTCCTTTATCGCTCTCCTGAGACCATAATCAAGTGGACCCGTGAGAAGCAAGAGTGAATAACAGTCATGAGAAATTAAACATTTACACCCAAGAAAGGGTATCTATTCAACATTAAGCTCAGGAAACCACATGGCAGCCTTGGATTCCATTGAACCCTTTTGAAAAGCTCCCTCACTGAGACAGAAAGTCTGCATGTTTATTCATTCTGCAATGTATTGAATTTGAACTGTTTACACAATTATACACCTCAACAGTACTAAGTGGTGGCACAAGCTGGAACTGACAACCGGAAGCGGCAGATTCAAACCACTACAAATGCGGGAGGAAAGATCACAGAAGCGCTTCACAGGAGGCTCCCAAGCACTGAGGATGTCACCTAGACAGGGGACGAAACGTCTGCAACACAAATTCCCAGCTCGGCGAACAGAACCACAACAAGCTGCAGAATTACTGCATAACTGGACACATTGCTAAAAAGACAATAACTAAATTCCTTGTCCCTACCAAATGTGCAATTTCGCAGTTTGCACTCACTTTTGCTTCAAGTGTTAAATGTTGTTCAGAAATTAAAAACAGGAACTGCACAAGACCATCAACATCTACTGCAGCTGAAAACCATCGCCTTTCTCCTCAACATTGGGGAAATGAAGTGTAGCCTGGGTGATGGCTTCACAGAACATCTACGTTCTGTCCACAAAAAAGACCTTCAGCTTCCAGTTGCCAGTCACTTCAACACACCACTCTGTTCCCTGGCCAATATCTCTGTCTCAGGCTTGCTGCAGTGCTCCAGTGAAGCTGGAAGAACAGCACCACATTTTCCGCTTGAGAATTCTAGTCCTTCTAGACTCAATATCAAGTTCAACAATTTTAGGTCTTGAGGCACCTTCTACCACGTCCTTAACTCAATCTCTACACACCAGACCTTGTTATCACATGGTCTGCTATTACACACTAGAAGAAAGTGAGGACTGCAGATGCTGGCGATCAGAGCTTAAAAATGTGTTGCTGGAAAAGCGCAGCAGGTCAGGCAGCATCGAAGGAGCAGGAGAATTGATGTCGATTCCCCTGCTCCTTTGATGCTGCCTAACCTGCTGCGCTTTTCCAGCAGCACATTTTTAATGCTATTACACACTACCCATTGTTAACCACTAATAGTCCCCATTAGCAGCCATACATTCTCATAGCGTGATCTTTATGCACTCCTTTGCCTGAGCAACTCTTCGCTCTCTTTGGGTGCCATCTCCACCTTAACCCCTCTCCCCAACCTATCTTCTGCATAAAAATGTTTCCCTAGCTACCATCAATTCTGAGGAAGGGTGACTGGACTCAATTTTAACTCTGATTTCTCTCACAGATGCTGCCAGACCTGCTGAGATTTTCCAGGAATTTGTTTTTGTTTTGGTCTTTATCACACTCATTCACTGATAACAGTGAAGCACAGGGATGCCATTGTATGAATAACCCATACTGTGCCTGTCATAGGAGTGTCTGACTGAATTTACGTGTCTGTAATACCAAATTAAATTCCTTTACCGACGCCTTGTTTCACACTTCAGAAAATATAAGCTGGGGATAACGAGGATTGCTTAAAATCAAAACAACCATTACAAACGGTGGTTCAATGGTTAGCACTGCTGCCTCACAGCACCAGGGGTTCGGGTTCAAGTCCCACCTCGGGTGACTGTGTGTGGAGTTTGCACATTCTCCCCGTGTCTGCGTGGGTTTCCTCTGGGTGCTCCGGTTTCCTCCCACAGTCCAAAGATGTGCAGGTGAGGTGCATTGGTCATGCTAAATTGCCCGTAGTGTTAGGTGCGTTAGTCAGGGGTAAATGCAGGGTAGGGGAATGGGTCTGAGTGGGTTACTCTTCAGAGGGTCAGTGTGGACTTGTTGGGCCAAAGGGCCTGTTTCCATACTGTAGGGAATCTAATTAAAAGCTGATCCAAAGACAAAAAAAAGGGACAGGTAGATAAAAAGAAACTTGTGCAAAATGATTTAATAAGATAAAGCGTTCCAATTTGATCGATACATTCAGTCAAACAGAGAATGTCTTTTAAAAGAATAAAACCATTTGGTATAGCAATTCTCATTAGCCTGTTGTACTGAGCCCACATTCCCACCACTGCAATAAAGCAACAGGAAGGCCCACTCCCCTGGGTACTTGACGATGTTTCTCTATGGATTCCATTTTATTATTTGTTACTAAATGCTGACAGAAAGAAACAGAGATTGTATACAAATTGGTTACATTTTGAACAGACTTGGGCTCAAAGGAGATTTTAAAGCTTGAACCTGAAGTAATGCCAAGACTTCAGTGATGCCTGACATGAGCCTTTAGTTAATGCCGCTTGTAAGCTCCACCAAAGTGACAAGCCAACAGTCCCCTCAAGAAGAGTGCAATACCCACATAGACATGAGACGCATTATACCTGGATGGTTGGATTGGTGATTGATTGACTTATTATATAAGTGACATAACTGTGTGCACAGCTACTCTCCAGTTTACACCAGCCTCCTACGCTTGGACATGCCACCGTCTCCCTCGCTCATTGCATAGTGTTGGTCTGTGCCAGCACCTAGAGGGGATACGAGGTTCAGCATGGGGTCTTTGGAAGCACGGCCAAACAGAGCCAACAGGAAAGCCACCCCAAAGCCAGTCGCTCGCTCACCCTGCACACAAAATAAACAGGTATTAATTCCTTTACACAGGGTACCACTTAATAACTGGCCAGTCACAAGTCTCAGGAACTTACCAATGCTTTTACCTTCATTTTTCCCTCACAAATTTGCCAAACACACCATGGAGCTTTGGAATTAATGAGGGATTCAAAGTTGAGCTGGTTGGTATGATGGCTGGGCACTAGGCACTTCATCCATCTTTGAAAGAGTTTAGCCAGTCTGATTATAGGTCCAAGTGGATGAGGACTACTGTTTCAGTATTAGCCTAACAATTCCACTCAAACATGACAATGGTGTGCAAGATGGGTGCAAATCCTGAATTGTGACTTGAGGCATCTTGTTGGGATAGTGTTAAAGGAGCTGCACTTTGTATCCAAATTAAACTGGGAACATCTGATGGGACAGTGTGGAGAAAGCTTTATTCTGAACCTAACCCACGCAGTCCCCGCACTGCAAATGTCTGACGGCATGACTCGGTTCCCAAAATGGCAGGTGTTCCACTCCCAACAAAAAGGAAGAACCTTTCTCTCAGAAATGTCATTAATGTTTGGAACTTTTCACTCGAGAGAACAGTGGACACTGGCCTATTGAATATATTCAAGGTTGAATCAGACCAATTTTTGATCTATATAGGAGACAGGCAAGAAAACAGACTTAAGCCCACCATGATCTTGCTGACTGGCAGAGCAGCCCACAGGAATCCTGCTCCTATTTCTCATGTTATGAAAGGCAGACATTTTATATGCGTGAATAACTGTTCTTTCTCACACAAGTCTGATTTCCAAAATGCAGTGAGTCAGAGGGGAAGGGATATTCAAGTACAGGAAGAAAGACAGTGACTGAGGGAGAGATCAGGTAAGGGGCTAAAGAAGGCAAATAAAAGAGTGAGGAGAAAGTGAGGTCTGCAGATGCTGGAGATCAGAGCTGGAAATGTGTTGCTGGAAAAGCGCAGCAGGTCAGACAGCATCCAGGGAACAGGAGAATCGACGTTTCGGGCATAAGCCCTTCTTCAGGAAATCTTTCCTGAAGAAGGGCTTATGCCCGAAACGTCGATTCTCCTGTTCCCTGGATGCTGCCTGACCTGCTGCGCTTTTCCAGCAACACATTTCCAAATAAAAGAGTGAAGCTGACAAGGAGAAGAAGATAACTCATCAGTGCTGTTGTTCTGTCAATTAAGAAAAGAATCATAAGAGCGTAGTTTAAAATAACAAATTAATTAATATTGCCAATCATTGTATGAGGGGAACTTTTGAAAACAGAGGCATGTGTACAAGAAATGAAGGGGTCAGAGTAACAAAACACATCCTAGCAGGTAGATTATTAATTTAAGAAATTATAATTCCCAAGCTCCTTCAGTTCAATTACTCTCCCATTTCCTCAAAGGCCATTAAAACTTGGTAGAGATGATGAGTTGCAGACTGATACAATATTCACCGATCCCCCCGTTGATTGGTCTTGTATGTTCATATCCCAATAAACCATTACCAGCTTAATCCCTTCTTTAACCTTGTGTTACCAATCAGATAATGCTGATAGCTCACACGTTACTTTGTTTTCTCATTACAAGGGGCAGTTCACAATAAAACTTCCCCTGCAGCTCATCACCTAATCCTCAAATGCTTCCGTTCCTCCATCACAGAATTTACACACACACACTCCCGGTTTCCCTCACCCCACTCTAACAATAAACCCTTCCCATACCTGGAAGTCCTTCCCCTATATACACATCCAAAGCTCCTCACTCTCACCCCACAGTGTTTCTAACCTTCTCTATGTACTCACAGTGTGTACAGGGGAAGCAATGTCAACATGGACCCAGATGCCAGGCCAGTCAAATCCAATGTGAGCACCGATAAAGAGACCTGCACAGGAACTTTGAGCATTGTCACGATCCTGAAATAGAGAGAGAGAAAATGAAATGGAAACCCAGGCATCAAAGCCTATGTCTTCTCTCTTTTCTGCTGTTGCCAGCACTTACGGACCCTCTAACTAAGAGAACAGCCAGGGTGATTAACATCGTACAAATTCAGGTCAACCATTTACACAAAAAAATCGATGTTGCCTTTCCTCAGAATCAGGTTTATCGAAGCGGTTTAGAAGTGGGACCAAGGAGCAAACACCTACAAATCCACGTACCAGACTCAATCGCAGCACTGAGTGAAGGGTTGAGGAACCTATGGTGCAACGTTGAGGTTGGGAGTTGTACTGTAGGAGGAGGCTGGGAAAAGGCAAAGGACAGAGTTATCCCTCTTAATGCCTAATTAAAAGGAACACTCCGTCAGCTGCAGACTCAGAAGTAGAATCTCAAATTAAATGCAGCTTTTCACCAGGGAGAACAACTCAGCTGGTAAATGACAGGGCATTGCAAGTGTGGCTGTCAGGCCAGTGCAAGACTCAATGCCTAATGAAATGAATGGAAAAGCAGCCCTACTACTGATGGTCAGCATCCCTGAGGGTTCTGTCTTATAGCAGACCGAGAACGGCAACTAATTCTCTGGGAAGCTAGGGAGGAGATAGCAGAGCCTTTGGCCTTGATCTTTGAGTTGTCATTGTCTACAGGTTTAGTACCAGAGGACTGGAGCATTGCAAATGTTGTGCCCTTGTTCAAAGAGGGCAGTAGAGATGACCCAGGTAATTATAGACCAGTGACCTTTACTTCTGTTTAGGAAAGGTTTTGGAAAGGATTATAAAAGATAAGATTTATAATAATCTAGCAAGCAACAATTTGATTTCAGATAGTCAACATGATTTCGTCAAGGGCAGGTCATGTCTCACAAACCTGAGTTTTTTGAGAAGGTGACCAAGCATGTAGATGAGGGTAGGGCAGTTGACGTGGTATACATGGACTTCAGTAAAGCCTTTGATAAGGTTCCACATGGTAGGCTGTTGGAGAAAATGCAGAGGCCTGGGATTGAGGGTGATTTCGCAGTTTGGATTAGAAACTGGCTTTCTGAAAGAAGGCAGCGAATGGTAGTTGATGGAAAATATTCAGCCTGGAGTCCGATTACTAGTGGTGTGCTACAAGGATCTGTTTTGGGACCACTGTTGTTTGTCATTTTTATAAATGACTTAGACACAGGCATAGGTGAATGGATTAGTAAATTTGCAGATGACACTAAAGTCGGTGGAGTAGTGGACAGTGTGGAAGAATGTTACAGGTTGCAGGGGGACTTGGATAAACTGCAGAATTGGGCTGAGAGGTGGCAAATGGAGTTCAATGCAGCTAAATGTGAGGTGATGCACTTTGGGAAGAATAACAGGAAGGCAGAATACTGGGTCAATGGAAAGATCCTTGGTAGTGTGGATGTGCAGAGGGATCTTGGAGTCCATGTACATTGATCCCAGAAAGTTGCCACCCAGGTTGATAGTGCTGTTAAGGAGGCATACAGTGTGTTAGGTTTCATTGGTAGAGGGATTGAGTTCCGGAGCTGCAATATCATGCTATAACTATACAAAACGCTAGTGCAGCCGCACTTGGAATATTGTGTACAGTTCTGGTCACCATATTTCAGGAAGGATGTGGAAGCATTGGAAAAGGTGCAGAGGAGATTTACCAGGTTGTTGCCTGGTCTGGAGGGAAGGTCTTATGAGGAAAGGCTGAGAGATCTTGGGTCTGTTCTCATTGGAAAGAAGAAGGGTAAGAGGGGAATTGATAGAGACATACAAGATGATCAGAGGATTAGATAGGGTAGATAGTGGAAGTTTTTTTCCTAGGATGACGATGTCAGCTTGTACAAGGGGGTATAACTACAAATTGAGGGGTGATAGATTTAGGACAGATGTCAGAGGCAGGTTCTTTACTCAGAGAGTGATAAGGGCGTGGAATGCCCTGCCTGCCAATGTAGTTAACTCAGCCACATTATGGAGATTTAAACAATCCTTAGATAAGCACGTGGATGATGATGGGATAGTGCAGGGGGACAGGCTGAGAATAATTCACAAGTCGGCGCAACATCGAGGGCCGAAGGGCCTGTTCTGCACTGTATTGTTCTATGTTCTCTAATCAGCACTGTGTTGGTTCAACTTTGGCAGCACTGTTTGTCTTTTGCACATAGACAAATGTCCCACCAATGCTTCTTTAATCTGTCAACTGTAGCTCAGTGGTACCACTTTTGTCTCAGTGTCAAAAGGTTTTAGCTTGCATCCCATTTCAGAGGCTTGCTGTGATAAGTCAGGCTACCACTCAAGCACAGCACAAAGGGAGAGCTGTACTGTGAGAGTCATTAAACCGAGATCTCCTCTCCTTTCCCAGTTGTCCTGGCAAATATTTAGCCCCCAGTCATAATCCGGAAAACATACTTCCTGGTTATTATTTCCTAGCTATTAGTGGAAGGCTGCAAAATGCAAATTGACTTTTGTGTTTCCTGTATAACATCACAATTACACTTCAAAAGAGCTTAGTTAGCTGCAAAGTACTTTGGAACATTCTGAGGCTGAGAGGTGCTTCATAACTCCAGTGTGAAACCAAACCATACCCTTGGCCCCTCCTCCCTCCAAAAGCTAATGTCAGAAGGAAAACAAAGACAAATACAAACATAATCTCACTACCTCCCACTCAATAAGCACAGGGTCCCCAGGAATTAGGAATACACTTACAGCCACAGAGTTCTTCATATCAGCCACGGCAGAGGTGAACTCACTGAAATGGAGTTCAGGGCAGTAGACAAGAGGGTGGGCCAGGTCCCCACTAGTCCGTCCAGCCTTAACACAGGCCATCTCCCATTCTTCAGTGTTGCACAGCACAGCAGCATGGTATTTTCCTGTAGATATACCCTGCACAGAGAGAACATCTAATTACACCAGACTCTTGCATTACTGTCACGAGGACCTGCAACCTGCCTGAGATTATCTAGAGTCACTAAAGCTACCGGGTGAGCCTGGATTGATTTTAGTCTGATAAATACACACATCCCCTGTGTGGGTCAGCTCTCTTTTGGGTGTATTAGTTCTAGAATTACACAGGTATCCAAGTAATGTTTGGAGTGATCAAAGGAACCAAAACAGATTTAATGAGCTATTCACAGTTTTGCAATTGTGTGTATTCTATTGTCCTGCAAACTCAAAGAACCTGATTCTAACACTATTTAGAGTCATAGAGATGTACAGCATGGAAAGAGACCCTTTGGCCCATGTCAACTAGATATCCCAACCCAATCCAGCACCAGGCTCATATCCCTCCAAACCCTTCCTATTCATAGACCCATCCAAATGCCTTTAAATGTTGCAATTGTACCAGCCTCCACCACATCCTCTGGCAGCTCATTCCATACACGCACCACCCTCTGTGTGATAAGGTTGCTCCTTATATCTTTCCCCTCTCACCCTAAACCTATGCCCTCTAGTTCTGGACTCCCCGACCCCAGGGAAAAGACTTTGTCTATTTACCCTATCCATGCCCCTCATAATTTTGTAAACCTCTATAAGGTCACCCCTCAGCCTCCGATGCTCCAGGGAAAACAGACCCAGCCTGTTCAGCCTCTCCCTGTAGCTCAAATCCTCCAACCCTGGCAACATCCTTATAAATCTTTTCTGAACCCTTTCAAGTTTCACAACATCTTTCCGATAGGAAGAAGACCAGAATTGCATGCAATATTCCAACAGTGGCCTAACCAATGTCCTGTACAGCTACAACATGACCTGCCACCTTTGTACTCAATACTCTGACCAATAAAGGAAAGCATACCAAATGCCTTCTTCACTATCCTATCTACCAGCGACTCCACTTTCAAGGAGCTGTGAACCTATACTCCAAGGTCTCTTTGTTCAGCAACACTCCCGAAGACCTTACTATTAAGTGTATAAGTCCTGCTAAGATTTAAATAAGTCCTGCAAGGATTTAAATTCTTGGATCACTGGGGTATGTTTAGCGGTCAGGATAAATTATACAATAGGGACGGGTTGCACCTTATTAGGTGGGGGACCAGCATTCTGGCAGGTAGGTTTGCCACTGCAATACAGCTGCGTTTAAACTAAATAGCAGGGGGAGGGGACCAAATGGAAATTTAAGAAGGAAGTTAAAGGGAAAGTTAGAACAAGAGAAGTCAAAAAGACAAGGGAATCAATGGAGCAGAAAACTCAAAAAAGGATCATGCCGTAAAGTCAAGTGAAATAGGGATTAATAGGAAGGGTGAGGGGAGTAATAAATTAAAAATATATATGAATGCACGAAGCATTAGAAATAAGTTGGATGAGCTTGAGGCTCATTTGGAAATTGGCAGTTACAATGTTGTGGGGATAACTGAGACGTGGCTTCAAGTGGACAGGGCCTGGGAAATGATTATTCAAGGCTATATGTGCTATCGTAAGGACAGACTGATGGGCAGAGGGGGTGGGGTGGTCCTGTTGGTAAGGAATGAAATTCAGTCCCTTGTGCAGGGGGACCTAGAATCAGGGGATGTAGAGTCAGTATGGATAGAGCTGAGAAATTCTAAGGGTAGAAAGACCCTAATGGGAGTTATCTACAGACCCCCAAACAGTAGCCTGGATATAGTGTGTAAGTTGAATAAGGAGCAGAAATTAGCCTGTCGCAATGATATTACTTCAGTTGTTATGGGGGATTTCAACATGCAGGTAGACTGGGAGAAGCAGGATAGTACTGGACCCAAGAAAGGGGCCTCAGAGTTGGATTCTTAGAACAGCTTCTGCTGGAGCCTACCAGGGAGAAAGCAATTCTAGATCTGGTGTGGTGCAACAAACCGGATTTGATCAGGGACCTCGAAGTAAAGGAGCCATTAGAAGGTAGTGACCACAATACAATAAGCTTTAATCTGCAGTTTGAAAGGGAGAGGGTAGAATCGGAAGTGACAATATTTCAGTTGAATAAGGGGAACTATGGAGCTATGAGGGAGGAGCTGGCCAAAGTTCAATGGTGCAATACCCTTGCAGGGATGGCAGTGGAGCAACATGGCAGGTATTTGGGGGTATAATGCAGAAGATGCAGGATCAGTTCATTCCAAAAAGGAAGAAAGATCCTAAGGGGAGGCAGGGGTGGCTGTGGCTGACGAAGGAAGTTAAGGACCATATAAAGACAAAAGGGAAAAAATATAACATAGCAAAGATGAGTAGGAAATCGGAGGACTGGGAAGCTTTTAAAGAACAACAGAGGATAACCCAAAAAGGAAATACCCCGTAAAGAAAAAACAAGGTACGAAGAGAAACTGGCCAAAAACATAGAGGATAGTAAAGGCTTTTTTAGATATGTGTAAAGAAAAAAAAATGGTTAAGACTAAAATTGGGCCCTTGAAGACAGAAATGGGTGAATTTATTACGGGGAAAAAAGAAATGGCAGAAGAGTTGAATTGGTACTTTAGATCTGTCTTCACTGGGGAAGACACCAGCAATTAGATTACTTAGATTAGATTAATTACAATGTGGAAACAGGCCCTTCGGCCCAACAAGTCCACACCGACCCTCCAAAGAGCAACCCACCCAGACCCATTCCCCTACATTTACCCCTTCACCTAATACTACGGGCAATTTAGCATTTAGCCAATTCACCATTTTTTGACTGTGGGAAGAAACCGGAGCACCCGGAGGAAACCCACGCAGACACAGGGAGAACGTGCAAACTCCACACAGACAGTTGCCTGAGGCGGGAATTGAACCCGGGTCTTTGGCGCTGTGAGGCAACAGTGCTAACCACTGTGCCACCGTGCCACTCACATCTCCCAGATGTAATAGTGGCTGAATGACCTGAACTGAAGGGAATTTATATTAGGTAGGAAATGGTGTTAGAGAGACTGTTAGGTCTGAAGGCTGATAAGTCCCCAGGACCTGATGGTCTGCATCCCAGGGTACTGAAGGAGGTGGCTCGGGAAATAGTGGATGCATTAGTGTTCATTTTCCAATGTTCTATAGATTCAGGATCAGTTCCTGCGGATTGAAGGGTGGCTAATGTTGTCCCACTTTTTAAGAAAGGTGGGAGAGAGAAAACAGAATTATAGACCAGTTAGTCTGACCTCAGTGATGGGAAAAATGCTGGAGTCAATTATAAAGGATGAAATTACGACACATCTGGATAGCAGTAACAGGATAGGTCAGAGTCAGCGTGGATTTATGAAGGAGAAACCATGCTTGACTAATCTTCTGGAATTTTTTGAGGATGTAATTCTGAAGATGGACAAGGGAGATCCAGTGTATGTAGTATACCTGGACTTTCAGAAAGCCTTTGATAAAGTCCCACATCGGAGGTTAGTGAGCAAAATTAGGGCTCATGGTATTAGGGGCAAAATACGGACATGGATTGAAAACTAGTTGGCTTGACAGGAAACAAAGAGTAGTGATAAATGGCTCCCTTTCGGAATGGCAGGCGGTGACCAGTGGGGTACGCAGGGATCAGTGCTGGGACCGCAGCTTTTTACAATGTACATTATTGATATAGGTGAAGGTATTAAAAGTAATATTAGCAAATTTGCTGATGATACAAAGCTGGGTGGCAGGGTGAAATGTGAGGAGAATGTTAGGAGATTACAGGGTGACCTGGACAGGCTGGTGAGTGGACGGATGCATGGCAGATGCAGTTTAATGTGGATAAATGTGTGGTTATCCACTTTGGTGGCAAGAACAGGAAGGCAGATTACTACCTAAATGGAGTCAAGTTAGGTAAAGGGGCAGTACAACAAGATCTAGGTGTTCGTGTACAACAGTCAATGAAAGCAAGCAGCTGAAAATGTGTTGCTGGAAAAGCGCAGCAGGTCAGGCAGCATCCAAGGAGCAGGAGAATCGACGTTTCGGGCATGAGCCTTTCTTCAGGAATGAGGAAAGTGTGCCAAGCAGGCTAAGATAAAAGGTAGGGAGGAGGGACTTGGGGGAGGGGTGTTGGAAATGCGATAGGTGGAAGGAGGTTAAGGTGAGGGTGATAGGCTGGAGTGGGGGTGGGGACAGAGAGGTCAGGAAGAAGATTGCAAGCTAGGAAGGTGGTACTGAGTTCGAGGGTTAGGACTGAGACAAGGTGGGGGGAGGGGAAATGAGGAAACTGGAGAAATCGGAGTTCATCCTTTGTGGTTGGAGGGTTCCTAGGCGGAAGATGAGGCACTCTTCCTCCAGCTGTCGTGTTGCTATGGTCTGGCGATGGAGGAGTCCAAGGACCTGCATGCCCTTGATGGAGTGGGAGGGGGAGTTCAAGTTGCTTCCAATGAAAGCCAGCATGCAGGTACAGCAGGCAGTGAAGAAAGCTAATAGCATGCTGGCTTTCATAACAAGAGGAACTGAGTATAGAAGCAAAGAGGTCCTTCTGCAGCTGTACAGGGCCCTGGTGAGACCGCACCTGGAGTATTGTGCAGGTTTGGTCTCCAAATTTGAGGAAAGACATCCTGGCTATTGAGGGAGTGCAGCGTAGGTTCAGGAGGTCAATTCCCAGAATGACAGGACTGTCTTACGCTGAAACATTGGACTGACCGGGCTTGTATATCCTCGAGTTTAGAAGGCTGAGAGGGGATCTGATTGAGACATATAAGATTATTAAAGGATTAGACACTCTGGAGGCAGGAAGCATGTTTCTGCTGATGGATGAGTCCCGAACCAGAGGACACAGTTTAAAAATAAAGGGTAGGCCACTTAGAACAGAGTTGAGGAGAAACTTCTTCAGCCATGATCATAATGAATGGTGGTGCTGGCTCGAAGGGCTGAATTGCCTACTCCTGCACCTATTGTCTATATCTATATTGTCTATATTTGCTTTTCCAACGCAGGCCTTGCTTCCTGGACGTAGCACTATCTCACGGGGGGGGGACTGTTTTGATAAACTTCAATTAAATTTAACATGGAATAAATTGCAGGACTTAGAAACGAACATATTTATTTTCAAAAAGCTTTCATCACTTGCACAACACAGCAAACTGCATTGAAACAATTCCACATCACTAAATTTAATCAAATTAATCCCAACATGTATTACACCTTTTGGAATAATAGCCAGCTATATGTATGCTTGCAGAGAGGTGGGTTCATTGGGTCATACAGATCACAGACTATAAAGAACAGAATTAGATCATACAAGGTTGTGTGTGTGGTGTGAGAAACAGGTTTGGGTCAGTGTGCATCTGTGTGGAGACATACAGTCATGTCAGTCTCTGTCAGTGTGAGGGAGCAAAGAAAATTACTGGTCAAATGGGGCTTGTCTTGTGTGTGGGAGCAATAGAAGGTCCCCAGTTAGATCCTAAATCTGCACTGCGCTAACCAATTCCAGAGGAGTATTAGGGATCCCTTGAATTCAGTGCAGACAAGAGAGCTGAGGAGGGGACGTGGATAAAAATTGCCCAGTGATCCAACACATTCAACTGCTGAAACACAATATAGCAGTTGCACAAGTGATGGGAGGCTAACGGCTAGCAAGGAGCCTCAGTTCTGAGGAGGGTGCGGGGGTTGGTGGTTAACAGAGGGAACAAGAAGCTCTTTCAGTCTCTACAACTTAGCCAATTAACTGTTTGAAACCAGCAGGGACAAGAGTCTCTGGGATCCAACACAGAAATTAGGTCATGAAGCAAACGTATCTCCTGCACACACCTATTCCACCTCCTCTTGCTCCATGCCAGCCCTCTAGTTTAACTCTACCTGTGCTCCCGTAAGCGTTGCCATGTCGAGGATGATATCGGCCCCCAGATCCTTGGATGCATAAGCTACTCCATCTGCCAGCACCAAGCGCCCCTCGGCATCAGTATTGTTAATCTCAACTGTCCTGAACGCAAGAGAACAGAATCAGTTAGCAACACACAATAGGAAAACCTAGCATTAGAATGGAATAGGTGACAGGGGAGTGGTCTACCTGTCTCACCAACATGCAGTTACACTGAAATTTACTCAATACTTCTCCCTATAACTTATAAGTACTCCTTCACTCAAAAAAACTAGAGATGACAGCATTGCTCAGTTAGTGTAAAACAAAGTGTAAAATGTATTTAATCCCAACATTCATCAGCAACATATGAAACACACAGTCAAAATCACAGAAGAGTAACTTCTCTTAGGGGTGGCATGGTCGCTCAGTGGTTAGCACTGCTGCCTCACAGCACCAGGGTCCCAGGTTAGATTCCAGCCTCGGGCGACTGTCTGTGTGGAGTTTGCACATTCTCCCCATGTCTGCGTCGGGTTTCCTCCCACAATCCAAAGATGTGCAGGTCAGGTCAATTGGCCATTCTAAATTGCCGACAGTGTTAGGTGCATTAGTCAGAGGGAAATGGGTCTGGGTGGGTTACTGTTTGGAGGGTCGGTGTGGACTGGTTGGACCGAAGGGCCTGTTTCCACACTGTATGAAATCTAATCTAATCTTCTCTATCTACATTCTTCCCTCAACTAATACTATTAGAACAAACTAATAGCCCATTCATTGCTCTTTACATTGATATATAAACCATCACATGGTTAAAAAAATTGTTTTATCATACGGTAAACAATTTGAGAAGTGCTAACAATTACAACCTTTATCTAGAATTGAAAACAACTCCATCAAAATCTTGACTAAATCACCCGCGTGAACATTTTTACCACCACAGTGAACTCGTCTGCACTGTTGAAAATATACACTGCAGCCTTACTTTCCAGAATACATCTGATGAATATCGTCGGGTCTAGTTGCTTTGGGTCCAACAGCATTTTCAGCCAGGCAAAACACAGCATGCAGATTATCCTTAAAACCCTGAAATACAAACAGGCCATAGATGGGACTGTAGCACACACTGCAGATACGTTTCTGCACCTGGCCTGGCAGTGAAGCACACTCTCTTGACTGAACAGCACAATGCCATCACACAGGGTGAACGCTGGAAATAA